>NW_026859959.1:0-387292 GCF_026571515.1 Ruditapes philippinarum
CATTGAGTTTTTTCAAAGAAGTTTTTACTATACACATATAGTTAAAAAAATGACACCCCTGGGCGGGGCCAGTTTTGACCCCAGGGCTTTTATTTGAACAAACTTTGTAGACACTTACTAGAAGATGTTTCATGCTTAATATCTAAACTCTAGCTATTCAGGTTTTTTCACAGAAGAGTTTTAAGTTTTTGCAATACACATATAAGGAAAATCAATGACCCCCGGTGCGGGGCCAATTTTGACCCCAGGGCTTTTATTTGAACAAACTTTGTAGACACTCACTAGAAAATGTTTCATGCTTAATATCTAAACTCTAGCTATTTGGGTTTTTTCAAAGAAGATTTTTAGAGTTTTTGCTATACACATATAAGGAAAATCAATGACCCCCGGGGCGGGGCCAATTTTGACCCCAGGGCTTTTATTTGAACAAACTTTGTAGACACCCATTAGAACATGTTTCATGCTAAATATCTTAGCTCTAGCTCTTTGAGTTCTTTAAAAGAAGATTTTTTAAGTTTTTACTATATGCATATAGGGAAAATCAATGACCCCCGGGGCGGGGCCAATTTTGACCCCAGGGCTTTTATTTGAACAAACTTGGTAGACACTCACTAGAAAATGTTCCATGCCAAATATCTAAGCTCTAGTTTTTTAAAAGAAGATATTTAAAGTTTTTTCTTTCGGTTGCCATGGCAACCAGAGTTCTGCATGGAATTAAATTCTTTGAACAAATTTTAAAGGTGACCACCAAAGCTACATTCCTGTGAAGTTTGGATGAAATTGGCTTAGTGGTTTATGAGGAGATGTCATTTAAAGTACAAGTTTACGGACGGATGACGGACGAAAAGCGATCACAAAAGCTCACCCTGTCACTTTGTGACAGGTGAGCTAAAAAGTAAGTTATACAAACCTTGATCTACCATACATCGTAATTTCTGTATCTGAGATATATTTCCACCTATTCTATATATACCTTCATGTTCTAAACCTGAAATACAAAATATATTACACATGTATATTGTATATCATTTGTATTGTTAATTGGCTACAATTTATGATATAATTTTAATGAAATAGAAACAAATGGATGTGGGAGGTTACAAGGTATATTTTACAATATTTTACAGACATTATATAACCATGTAAATTGTAGTATTATTTTCTTTTTTACATAATTCAAACATTAAAGTGAAAGGATGAGATATCTATAACTCCTACATGTCTAACTAACCTTTCATAAAATACCCAGAGGCCATATCGACTTACAAATATTACTTTATATTAAGTTTTGTTTTTTTTTAAATTATTTTTATGTCACTTTTTGTTCCAAGTTACACCAACACTGTAATGTTCATATACCACTTGAAAGCTAGCAAGATAGCTGCCTTACATGAAAACAAATTAAACTCCATGTCAGGATTCGGAAGCACAATGTTGAGGGGAACATGAATTGTCTACACAGCAAAACAACATTAATGCCTGTTTTCTTTTAGGCCTCCATTATCAAGATGGACCTTAAGTGAAACACAACAGGTGACAACTTTCAAACTTCAACAGGATAACATTGGTTGCATTATTTCAGGAATAAATTAACAGTGTTACTTGAGTAGAAGCTAGTAAAAAAGGCCTCCTAAAGTGGCAAAAATAATTTGCCTCTTTCATGAAATAAAATAAGTGAGTGGCAAGAAATCAGGGACAGTTATAAATGCAATATTGGCAAACAAATAGCCTTTCTTTATATTTACATTATGAATTCAGATATGTATCAAAATAAATATTTTAAAGCAGCAAAAACTGTCTGTACCTCTTCTTTCAATAGCTTCTATTGACTTTATAACAAACATTGGCACTTTCATTTTTTCTTTGGCACATAACTGCTTGATATCTGAACCAAACACAGCATCTGAAGAAAACAAAATATACAGGAAATATTAGCATGTTACAAAACTGATTTATTTTCTCACTGGTAAAATATTGATTGTTGGGCTTTAAGAAACATAATCAATAACCAATTTTTGAAATTGCAAATTCTTAAGAAAATCAACACTGGACATAAAATTAAATTTGATGTGAAGTTTTTGAGAATGTGCAATCAAAGTTACACAGCCAGTTCTTTTACACTAAATAAATTGCTCAACATTTTCTATAATTTCATACTGATGCAATTTGCAACACTTTTCCCAATTCCCAATGTTGTAACCCCATAGTGCAGCAACAGGTTAACTCCTAGTTTGAAACAATGGCCATTATCTTGTCACCACAGAAGTTGATGATATGTTGGCGGCAGTCATAAAACAGTTTAAAAGATCTGAAGTAACATATATATAAATACTTATTTATAAACACATCTATAAAAATTAACATTATTTACCCCCAAAAAATCACATTTTGTGACAATTCCAGGGTGTGTTAGGGGAGGTGCCAAACTGATGTAAAAACAGCTCAAAATTGCATATTTCATTAACACATACCTTTATATACACATACCTTTATATATACCCTTTTTGATAAGTTTCTCCTTCTCACTTCTGTTGCTCATAAACCTTTCCAACACATTCTTAATTTTCCCTTTTCTTTCTAATGTTCCAGAGTCAGACGGTTTTCTACTGTGACCTTTATCAGAAAATCATAACACGCATGAATAACCACTCTAAACAAATACCTTTGATTTTCATATTTTTTTTTTAAAGGAAATCCACTGAGGCCTAGTAGCCAAAAAGCATAAAATTTGAATTTGTACAGTATACAGTATATCAGCTGTGTTCTTAAAAAAGATAAATAAGAAACTTACTTTGAAATAAATTGAAAATTGTATTTTTGTGCTATTCCTTTTCCAATAGGAGTGAAAAGCATTGCAACACTTATTTACATCAAATGTAACATTAATCTCGAAATTCTCAAAAATTCTCAAAAATCTCTAAAAATTATTTCAGGTCTCATCATGTCAAAAACTCTCAGTGGTGTCCCTTTAAGATTTATTCTGGATGACTTTTGGGAAAGTCCATAGTAAGTTTAAGATATTTGGATTTTAAAATACTTACCCTGAAGCAGCTAAAGTATTGAACCTGGTCAGACCATACGCATGTGAAAGCTTATCTAGCTCTATACTGTTGGAACTGACACATTAAAATTGTTACATTGATGTTAGCACCTCAATAATAATGTTTCTTCAGTCTAGCCAAGTAAAACTTTTTTTCAATTAAATAAATGTATGATAAATTACTATATATCTTGTTTTTACTGCAGATGATGTGTTTGGTTCTAATCTTAAGCACGTGCTCATCTAATCTTTACTTTGAACATAATTTGGCACTCAAGAAGAACCATGGACTTTCTGCAAAAGCTGAAAATGTCATTTTTCTTGAGAATATGACCCCTGTTAAGCTCAAAGCCACTAAGGTCATACAAATAGAAGATTTATAAGTATAATGCTGTACAAAAATTCAGGGGACGGGAAATTTTTGACAGCAATAAAATCAAAAACTTACAAGAAGTTGAAAATCACAGACTTGGTTTCATTGAGTATCTTCATGACAGAAAATGCAAAGTGCAATATCTCTCATGTTCCCAAGCACCCTCTGGACCATCTTTATATGTATTATTATCAATTAACCCAAAGGTACAAAATTTAACAACACTCATGATTTAGTTTTAATGATATATACCTTTAAATGAAGGTTTCCTGGAAACTTTTTCAGGTTCTGGTGTGAGTGTTGACATACTAGGTTGACTGGAGCCTGGAGTGTCAGGAGAACCACCCTGAAATATAAACTTCACCTTATAACAAAACACAACATTGATTGTTTCCTTTTTTCCTTTGGTTGGTTAAAAAGGCATCAGGAAAATTTAGCTAAGATGGTGACTTCCTGGTACTGGTAAAGGAATCAAAGAACCAAAGTCTGCGCCAACTACTTTCTTCATATACAGTTAAATTTTGTTTGCATGAACTTGGATCACTCAAATACCTCCCTATACTAAAACTCATCACCGAGTTCCCACCAAATTGTGATCCAACAGGAGCATCAAGAAAATAAACTTATCATTGAATGTGATAAAAAAAACCTGCAAACACCTTTTATTCCTAAAACATATAACACCGCAAACTGGGGCAAACCTGACCTGTCCTTATCATCAATGCAAAAACAAATAAATTAAAAATAAATTATAATAAATATAAAAAGTACTATATAACTGTGGTGTTCTTTAAAGGAAGAATAAATTTGTATAATTCAAAAACAACATCGTCATTTAGCTTTATTACACTTGAGTTATACAAAAATTATACTCTGTCCTGATTTCACAATGCAGCATTTAACATAATAGAGCAAATAAAGAGAAGTAAAAGTGCAGCCTTTTTTCTCTCTCTATCTCTCTTATATATATATATATCCTGTTTAAATTGTAACAGCTGTGTTGATAAGTGATTCTTAAAGTACATCAAAACAATGATGTATTGATAGTATTCTCAACAAAAGAATTTAAATATATTCAGTGTATTTATTTGATTTCTTTGGGATGAAGTTTCCTGGTTTTGTCACAAAAGTCATTTTGTTGGCTTCTTAAACTCGAGGATTGTATATTTCTCAAAAGAAATGCAAATAATGTAACGATTTTACAGCCAAAGAATGAAATCTGTTAGGATTGACCTACCCACGAAAATTAATGACTGTATAATAATGATTTTTCAGAATATAACATATTTCTTTCCAAATTGACTGTTCTACCTTCATATTAAATCTTAAAATTGGCTTATATTTTTTCTTCTTCAAAAGCTTCTTATATTTGGTGTCCAGACAGTTACTTATTGGATACAAAGCCGAGCCATCTTTTACTTCTTTGCTTTATAGCAATTACAATGTAGTACCATTATAGTAATTTAGTATATTGTATGGAAATCAAAATACTACTTTGTTTACATTTTAATTTCTTTTCCACATTTAGTGCTATTTTTCAGGTGAAACATTATTCCACTGACACAAGAAAAATACTAATATCCGAGGCTTAATGTGCGTTTATTATAGACAGATATTTGCTTACCAGTTCTTTTATCCGTGTATGTATTTTCATAAACCATTCCTGCATTTTTAATTCATCATCAGCTTGCAATAATATCTGACAATCAGGACAAGTTATCTGAAAATATTGAACAAAATCGATATAAAATATTAAACAAAATCCATATAAAATATTGAACAAAATCCATATAAAATATTAAACAAAATCCATATAGAATATTGAACAAAATCCATATAGAATATTGAACAAAATCCATATTTAACAAAATCCATATAAAATATTGAACAAAATCCATATAAAATATTGAACAAAATCCATATAGAATATTGAACAAAATCCATATAAAATATTGAACAAAATCCATATAGAATATTGAACAAAATCTATATAAAATATTGAACAAAATCCATATAAAATATTAAACAAAATCCATATAAAATATTGAACAAAATCCATATAAAATATTGAACAAAATCCATATAAAATATTGAACAAAATCCATATAAAATATTGAACAAAATCCATATAAAATATTGAACAAAATCCATATAAAATATTGAACAAAATCCATATAAAATATTAAACAAAATCCATATAAAACAAGCAATTATCATAGTATTGAAATCAATCCATAAGTCCCCTACCAGTTAGAACCCCAGCAACATTCTGAAGGGCCATTGGCCATTCACTAATGTTTCAATTTTTCTCTTTTTTTTAAAGAAAATTTGTTGGAAAAGTTCTTTAAAAGTGATCACAGGAAACAGTTTTTATGAACAAATAGACTGAAGGACACTCTAAAGTAAATTTTTCAAACATCCCCGTTACCAAAATATAACATTTTTAAAATCCATACAAAATATTGAACAAAATCCATATTTAACCAAAAGCCTGCTGTCAGCAGCAGAATTCTACAAATGGGATAAGTACAGACCTAGATCAGTCAACACGTGTGAACCATCTGATCATGGTCTGCACTGTTCCCGAACTCAGTCAGAACATAGTCTGACATTTTCCCTATAATTGACAGATTAAAAAATGTGCATGTTCATTTCAGATAATTAGCTTGATAAGGGTCAAGAACAAATTATTGAACAAAATCCATATTGCAGGACAAGTGATCTAGAACCTAGTTTAGCTCTCAAGTTAATTACACAATACTAACACATTTCAAACACAACTTATAAGAAAGACAGTAGGTTTATATGGATGAGCCACAGGCTATATAACTTAAGGTTACCACAAATAATAACATGTTATACTAATACACAATGTGACATGGGTAAATCTTTGAAGGTTCATATTTCATAAATTCTGGTTATGTAAAGGTCATTACCCTTACATTCCAAAATACCTTGTAGAAGGAACCTTCAGGTGCTTGCCCCTTCCTGCATTATTTCAGTTAGAAGTAGAAACCTGCATGAGTAGATTATCAACCTTCAGAGAATCTGGCTGATTACCTTAAACCGTTACCCTGCTGGTGGGAACTGAATATACCCATGTTACCAGTGTTTTGTTTGTTTGTTTGATTGGATTTTATGTCCCACCGACACAGTATAGGTCATTTGGCGACGTTCCAGCTTTACTGGTGGAGGAAGACCTCAAGTGCCCTTCCGTAAATGACTTCAGGCACGAATGAGAACCTCAGAAGAACCACCGATTTCCCGTAAGCTAACTAGATATCTTCCTCACATAAAAGACTCAAAAGTCCCTGTTGAGATTCGAACCCACAGCGATGATGGGGCAAGTGGTTTGAAGTTGGCGACCTTAACCAACTGTATTATCTGACCATGAACTGCACTGATTGCTATTCAGTCAATACTAAATTTGAATTTTTCCCTAAAAGTGATGAATGATTATGCCCAGATTGTAAGTTGGATATGTCAGTTTTCGATATTTAGTGTGGTAGGGTTAATACATGAAATTCCAAAGTCACTAGCAAGATTCAAACCAACAGCAGCAAGGTGAAAATCTAAGAAAGCAAGAAATTGAAAGAAATTTTCTTAACAATTGCAACAAAATTTAATTACCAGTATGTACATTTAAAAAAACATTTCCCAGTTAAATTTCAACAAAACTAACTTTGCTTTCCTGTCAGATAACATAACAAAATTTGTACTCACCCCAATGGTATTTTTCTTGCTGGTGTATTTTTCTGTATCTTTATCAACTGTACACGTTGCCAAGGTAACAAGCTGGTCATATTTCCCATGAGGTGCTCCTGCTTTAGGTTGAGAGGATTTCTGGTCTTTGTAGAATACTAGGTTAGAGCCTCCGAGCTTCACATATGTCATGGCCCACTTTTTTCTGTAGATGTATTATAAATAATAATATATTCTTTAGCTTTCTGTGACTGACAGGCAATGTGTTTATTTATTTATACAGTTTTACATTAAACTTGTTCCAGAAAATTTCCTTGACAAGCAAGTCTGTACAAAATTGCAGCTCATTTAAAATCCTATGTACTTATTTACGTAACTCATTTATTTTAATATTTATAAATTGGTTTATTTGGGTTTTTTTTACGATGTACCAAAACAGTATTGGTTATAATGGCTCTGAAACAGGAAAGATGATTTTTGCTAACCTCGGGTGTTACAAACTTCAAAGCAACACCAGGGGTCAAAACCACCTCACCTGCTGGCGCTAAGAGAAGCTTTGACTCCAGTTAATCAAACCCTTTAGTAGCCTCTTACGATAACGCAGGGATAAACATTGGCTGTAATTCTTATGCCTCATCCCTTAAATTAAACGTAACTCCTCAGCCACAAGGGGACTATTTATAAATGAATAAGAAAAAAATGTGAATCACAGACTTACGATGGTTTCTTGCCATTTATAAATTTACATTTATTCAAGAAGCCTTCTATAGGTTCCTGAAAACAGAAATATAAAATTAAATACATATCATCACAATAATTCATGCCTTCAAAATACAATAAACATTATCATAAAATAATATTAATATTATTTTGGTTTCTTATCTTAGAGATTTTCTTTTCTATACAGATTTTTATTGTTTCAACATATATTCTTAGATCATTTTAATTGTCATTTCACTATAGATAAAGCTAAATTCATTTACGTTGTTATAATTTTACATATAAATAGTAACAAGTCTTATCAAAATATTACATTCATGCATTGGAAGCAGCTGAGGCTTTGATCCATTATAGAGCCATGGTCTGCCTGTACATCCGTAGAGTCGGAACAGTCAATATAAAATATTGTCATTGGAACAACTTTAAAATCCTTAACCTACTAGAACCAAAAGTGATTAATCTTTGTGAGATCCGTTTAGTGCCAGAAGCCAGCCTACAAATCCATTCAGTATGATCAGACAGTAACTGGCGTCTGAACACCTTCACAAATTTTTTATCTGAATAACACTAAAATTGATAATGGACAGGTCAAAAAGGTACCCCGGACAAGTCCATTTGGGTAATTCAGCAGGCTAAAGGTTAGACACTCCTAAATCTTGATATACATTGTACTTATGTATGTGAATCACACAAACATGAGATATGTGAACTTTTTATCAGATAGGTCACTATAGGAGGGAGGAACTATCATTCATACATACTGTAAATTCTATATAAACACCAGCTGGTACTGTCTCTTTAAATAAATCCTATCAATATCATATGATTTTGTCATGATGAACATTAGAAATGTCTATTTATAAAGAGACTGAATCTGTCATTTTAAGACATCATATGATATTACATTTGATAAAATAACATAAATCCTGATCAGTGCTGTAAACATGTACAGACTTGTACATGTATATCTCCTGTAGCTTTACATAGTCATTTTCTATATTTAGCATTAGTAATTTCTAATTATGATACCGGTATTTGATTATTTTGTTAGGGACTATTTTCAGACCAAAAAACATACATTGTGCAAAAAGTTCTCATGTTAAAAATGTGAAGTGACCAGCAAAAACAATAAAATAAGAGTGAAATTAAACTCACACACAACATTTTAATAAATGTCTTGCTGAAGGATGTTAAGGAGTAATAATCATGACTGTAATAGATTCCAATTTGACCTTTTAGATAAAAGGGCATATGTATATTAATGAGTAATCATTAATTCAGAGCATATCCTATAACAGTTAATTTGATTTGCAATTACATAATAATGTAATTATGAGATAAATGTCAAGGTCCTCTTCTTACATTGTCATATACAAAGCCTGTTGGGGGTGACTGGATCTAAACAGTGCGGACCAAGATCAGCTGGCACTTTCCAGGCACCTGTATTTTATTTTTGACCTGTAAATTTTTACATCTGTATTTTTGAGCTGAAAATTTTACACCTGTATTTTTAGACCTGTAAAATTTTACACCTGTATTTTTAGACCTGTAAAATTTTACACCTGTATTTTAAACAGTTGTAAAACAGTACAACTGTATTTTCGACCCGTAGAAAAAAAACAGTTAATTTACATATTTCGTTCATAGTACAGGTGTAAAACAGGTGTATTTTTGAAAAAACAGGTGTAATTTGCTATATGTTTATCAAAACTGAAGAAAAATACAGCTGTAATTTTTAACAGAAAAACAAGTGTATTTTAGGCAAAATTACAGGAGTAAAATTTCATACAGGTACCGTCTAATAATGGTCTACAATGTTCACTATTCAGTCATATACAATGTACATATTTCAAAACTTTTCACAAAAATTATAAATGGTTTTGTCCAGATTTAAAGATGGACAATTCTATTTAAGGCTTAAAGTGTGGTGTGGTGATGGTTAAAACACATTGAGCACGAACCGGTTGCCGTAATAATGCACCTTTGCCACAATAATTATAAAACCAAGTCAGAATGCTCATTTTTTTAAAAATGTTCTGACTTTATTGTAGACTGCTGTATTTCAATAATCATACCCTGAAACCCCTTAACTACTAATGGATTGTTTCAAACTCAAAGCAGGGTGAGTCCACTACACCAATTCAGTAGGGTATGGGTTAAGTGTGACACTCTTGTCAGCAAAAAAGTACAAGGAAAATAAACATCAATTTAACACATGTACAGAACACTTAGTGTATAATGTAATTAATAAACAAATTTCAATTACAAGCGGTCTATTTTGATTGATGAATCTAATTCACACTTCACATCAAACAAGAGCTAGCCATAAGACCGTGAATGCGCTCAAATATATTCAGTGCTTGATAGTTAGAAAAGGAACAAAACTCTGCAAAAAGTTTACTCAAGAGTTATTTGACCTGTGCCCATTATGAGAACAGTGTTGTGAACTTTCAACCTGTTCCCTTTATTAGTTTTTAAGATACCAATGGCAATAACTTAACCCAAATGGGGCGGCAAAGCCAGGGAAAGTACATTAGGTATATATCAAGGTAATAAAAAGGGAACTAAATGGCATCATAAGTAGTTCAGGATTCAGCTGCTAAACTAAGGGCTTATAATTCTTAGCCCTCAGTACTGTTGCCTAGTAACCATGGTTCCCTGATACAACCAGTACTGGTTTATACAGGAAGATGACTCAAATAAGCTAGTCTGCTGTCACTGCAAACAAATTACAATAAATAATCTAAATCTAAAAACCATTAACAAAAGTGTTATCATAAAATCTGATGTAAACATAATACATGATACTGAGGCAAGCTCTAATGCACACATTCTTATTATGTATTAAATTCAAGTTTTATATTATTAGCATGCTCATTTCCAGTGCTGATTTGTTTGTATACATATCCCAAGCGTTAAACAAAATCAATACACCACATCAAATCATTTCCATAAAAGCAAATTAGCTCATTTTGAAAATTACTATGTCTCTGCAATATCGTTCTACCTATTTGTCCAAAACTTTTTTTTTATTACATTTAAATCTAGATTAGGATATTAACTTATCAATAAAATCTGAGTATCTTATGAATAAGTTGTTAGGGAATATTACAGTTAAAATCAGCCTAAATCAGCTATGGAAAAAAACAACAACACCCCCTAACAAGAGCTGTCGGTAGGACAGCAACGCTCGACTATTCTTAGTGCTTGATAGTAAAAAAAATGCTTGATACAGTTACCTCCTCCTGTTTACAGGTTGATGTCATGATGGTGAACAAGTGTGCAAAGTTTCAAAGCCATATGTCAATGGACTTTGAAAATATTTGAACTATTACAAAAACTTTAACGTAAATTCTAAGTCGAAAAAGGGGCATAATTCTGTCAAAATGCTTGAAAGAGTTACCTCCTCCTGTTTACAGGTTGGGGTCATGATGTTGAACAAGTGTGCAAAGTTTCAAAGCCATATGTCAATGGACTTTGAAAATATTTGAACTATTACAAAAACTTTAACGTAAATTCTAAGTCGAAAAAGGGGCATAATTCTGTCAAAATGCTTGATAGAGTTACCTCCTCTTGTCTACAAGTTGGGGTCATGATGGTGAACAAGTGTGCAAAGTTTCAAAGCCATATGTCAATGGACTTTGAAAATATTTGAACTATTACAAAAACTTAAACATAAGTGGTTACGCCGACGCTCGGGTGACTGCAATAGCTCTACTTATTCTAATCGAATAGTCGAGCTAAAAATGTTAGTTAAACCTCACCCCATCATACCAACATAAACCCAACAAATTGTAAGAACGTGAAAAACTTGTGAGAAAAAAGAAAGAAGAGACTTACGTTAATATTAACAGTTTGAAATACGGCCTGCGGGTGATGATTGTCATGATGGAGTTGGGAGTGGCCTGTATGGAAGTGGGAGTGGCCTGTAACCACGCCTTCTACAGACTAGAATAAATGTTATACACAAAATGCTATATTTGCTTACAGGTTATATACTGAGCAGTCTGATTAGTAAATAAAGATTATCATTAATGTATATAAGTTAGTATACCTTCAAACATATTGTCACCTCAACTTCAAAATCTTGTCTTAATTAAACAATAAATCTTGGCCAGAATGTAATATAATGAAGTCCAAGAATGCATTATTATTCACAAGCTGGTTTAATTGATGGCTGCTAGTTTAGCCTCCCTTTGAGCCAAACTGTTTTATACATATTTCATAATTTGATTTTTGCAATATACAGGTATTAGTAGCTGACTTGAACTAGTAATTTTTGGTCCTGATTGAGTAACAATACTTCAAGTAATTGTCAATATATGAATGTATGGCCTGAAACTTTTTGTATTTTCAGAAAAATCTTAAAGTCAACTGACTTGTTTATAAACATTTTGTCATTGCCAGTAAATCTTGACTTGTTCATAACCCTAATATTGACCAGTAGTCTTGTTCATGAACATTTTGTTCATGCCAGTAAATCTTACAGTCTTCTTAATTTGCCAGTAAATCTTAAAGACTGATTATGAACTATTTGTTCTTGCCAGTTAATCTAAAAAGTCTTGTTCATAACCCTTTTGTCACTGTCAGTAAAACATACATTTAGTCTTTCTTTATAAAATTTTTGTTCTTGCTGGTAAATCTTACACTAGTAGTCATGTTAATAACGCTATTGTTTGTTCAAGTGTCATTTTCTTGTCCATAAACTAAATCATTTTTTTCAATAAACCTTACTGTCCATAAATTCTGTTGTTTATAAACTTATTGTACAGTGAAGTTGTCCATACTCGTAGTGTACAAAATCTTGTCCATAAACTTACTGTACAGTGTACCTCTCCATAAACTTACTGTACAGTGTACTTGTCCATGAACTTAGTGTACAGTGTAGTTGTCCATAAACTTAGTGTACAGTGTACTTGTCCATAAACTTAGTGTACAGTGTACTTGTAAATAAACTTAGTGTACAGTGTAGTTGTCCATAAACTTAGTGTTCAGTGTAGTTGTCCATAAACTTAGTGTACAGTGGACTTGTCCATAAACTTAGTGTTCAGTGTAGTTGTCCATAAACTTAGTGTACAGTGGACTTGTCCATATACTTAGTGTTCAGTGTAGTTGTCCATAAACTTAGTGTACAGTGGACTTGTCCATAAACTTAGTGTACAGTGGACTTGTCCATAAACTAAGTATACAATGTAGTAATCCATAAACTTAGTAAACAGTGTACTTGTCTATAAACTTAGTGTACAGTGTAGTTGTCCATAAACTTTGTGTACAGTGTAGTTGTCCATAAACTTAGTGTGACTTGTACATGTCTGTAAACTTACTGCATAGTGTACTTGTCCATAAATTTGGTATACAGTGTACTTGTCCATAAACTTAGTGTACATTGTACTTGTCCATAAACTTACTGTACAGTGCACATGTCCATAAACTTAGTTTATATTGTACATGTCCATAAACTTAGTGTACATTGTACTTGTCCATACACTTAGTGTACAGTGTACGTGTCCATAAACTTGTGTACAGTGCACATGTCAATAAACTTTATGTACAGTGCACTTGTCCATTCTTAGTGTACAATGAACTTGTCCATAACCTAAGTATACATTGTACTTGTCCATTAACTTACTCTACAGTGTACTTGTCCATAACCTTAGTGTACATTGTACTTGTCCATAAACTTACGCTACAGTGTACTTGTCCATAAACTTAGTGTACAGTGTACTTGTCCATAAACTTAATGTGCTTGTGCATAAACATATGCATTATAAATTGCCCGGTGCTAAATAAAACTAGGAAGCTAATACACAAACTTTGACATGAGGTGACAAAATGTATGATACATTTGTAATTAAAGAAGAGATGCATGTATATGTCTTGAAATTAAATAAAGAACTGAAAAGCCTGAGTTTGTAATATATCATTCAATTTTTCAGTAAACATTTTTTTTTCCATTACCATGCCTTTGGTATAGGACTGTAGTGATATTTTTGTTCTTTTTAATTTTTTTTTTCCGAATGTATAAAAACAAGAGGGGCCATGATGGTCCTGAGGTCGCTCACCTGTATAGAGGCCCCCGGAGTGGGGCCAGTTTTTAAACCCCAG
Organism: Ruditapes philippinarum; assembly: GCF_026571515.1. Classification (NCBI taxonomy): domain Eukaryota; kingdom Metazoa; phylum Mollusca; class Bivalvia; order Venerida; family Veneridae; genus Ruditapes; species Ruditapes philippinarum. Next base: position 13,941 of record NW_026859959.1, read on the forward strand.
GGCTTTTATTTGAACAAACTTGGAAGACACCCCATTAGAAGATGTTTCATGATGTTTAGTTTTTACTACACACATATAATGAAAACAATGACCTGCCCCCCCCCCCCCCCTCCGGCAGGCCAATTTTAACCCAAGGGATTTTATTTGAAACAACTTGGTAGACACCAATAAGAAGATGTTTCATGCTAAATATCTAAGCTCTAGCTCATTGGGGTTTTTTAAAGAAGATTTTTTATGTTCTTACTATACACATATAAGGAAAATCAATGACACCGGGGCGGGGCCAATTTTGACCCCAGGGCTTTTATTTGAACAAACTTTGTAGACACTCACTAGAAAATGTTTCATGCTTAATATCTAAACTCTAGCTATTTGGGTTTTTTCATAGAAGATTTTTGAAGTTTTTGCTATACACATATAAGGAAAATCAATGACCCCTGGGGCGGGGCCAATTTTGACCCCAGGGCATTTTTTTGAACAACCTTGGTAGACACCCATTAGAACACGTTTCATGCTAAATATCTTAGCTCTAGCTCTTTGAGTTCTTTAAAAGAAGATTTTTTAAGTTTTTACTATATGCATATAGGGAAAATCAATGACCCCCTGGGACGGGGCCAATTTTGACCCCAGGGCTTTTATTTGAACAAACTTGGTAGTCACTCATTAGAAGATATTTCATGCTAAATATCTTAGCTCTAGCTCTTTGGGTTCTTTAAAAGAAGATTTTTTAAGTTTTTACTATATGCATATAGGGAAAATCAATGACCCCCTGGGGCGGGACCAATTTTGACCCCAGGGCTTTTATTTGAACAAACTTGGTAGACACTCACTGGAAGATGCTTCATGCCAAATATCTTAGCTCTAGCTCTTTGGGTTTTTTAAAAGAAGATATTTAAAGTTTTTTCTTTCGGTTGCCATGGCAACCAGAGTTCTGCATGGAATTAAATTCTTTGAACAATTTTTAAAGGTGACCACCAAAGGGACATTCCTGTTGGATGAAATTGGCTTAGTGGTTTATGAGGAGATGTCATTTAAAGTGAAAGTTTACGGACGGACGACGCCCGGACGACGGACGGACGCCGGACGAAAAGCGATCACAAAAGCTCACCCTGTCACTTTGTGACAGGTGAGCTAATAATGACAAAGTAAAAGATTCATAGATGTGCTGATCTCTTCTTGTTTTTAATTCAAATACTTGTAAGTTTCCATACCAAAAACAAGTTTTTATTTTATCTAAATCTGTACTTTATCCCATTTTCAGTAAAGTAAACAATGCCAAATTATAACAAATCTAAAGAAAATACTGTTCTAATATGGCAGAAACAAATTCTTAATATATAAATAAATTAGGATGAAAAGAAACCACCCAACAAAATAAACATCACTCAACATAATATTGCATGGATTCAACAATGGGATTATTTTCATTCAATCAGTGTATGTTTAATGGTAAGTGTGCTTAAAATGATTTCACTAATTTTGGGTGTCAAACTAAGGTAATCAATGAAAGGTTGTGGTGAGATGTGCAGTACATGCTGGTTGACATGCTCTAAGACTTGCTAGTTCAGACAAGGACATTCAGATTTCACACAGTCAGAATTTGCAAGTTGCTAGGCACAGATAATTCTGGTTGCTAGGTGGCAGAAAGAACTAGTTGGTAGAAATCACACTTAAAGTCATACCTAAATTGACAATGCACAGTCTAAAAAATTCCTGTGTATTGATATTTGGGTTCCTGTGAGAAGTCCCTTACTACAGAAATGTATTCTGAAGGCACTGTATGAAAGTTTAATTTTACTTAAAAATCTTTCTTTTTCTAACCATTTCTTCTTTCAGCCATGTTATTTTCAATTCTACTTTTGAAATGAAGACTTATCTTTCCAGATAAACAATTTCAGTAAGTTTATGTATCTCTCTTCTCATTTTAGATTTGATATGTAAACTTAAACTTCGTAAACTTCTTTAAAATTCGGAACATCCCCTACCTCCCGGTACCATTCTTGTTATCATATACCATAAGTTCTTTTTATCTACTTCCTTTTATCTTTACTTGACATGTTTTAATATCAAATAATGCATTATTCTCTATCAAACACCCCCACCCCCGATAAACTGTCCCATTATATATAGCAATACGGAGGATTAAAATTTTCAAATAAATAATTTTCCCCCCAAACATTATAAAGATTTTCAAAAAATGAACCAAAAGCAATCACCAATGTAAGTACTACAACCTAATGTCAAAGCCCCTATTACAGGGAGAAAGATTTGAAGAAGAAAGTTGTATGCCAAACTTAGCCAAACAAAAGCAAATCTCTTACAGAACTGCCTCTTATTTTCCTGAAACAAATCTCACAGCACAAATTTAATTGCATTCATCTAAATGCAAAAAAAAAATCCCTATTTTTGTCAAAAGATGGGGTCAATTTTTTTTTTCAAAATTCACTATTTTGCCATTACGTCACTACTTATTTTCCCCCAATTAACCTCTATTACGGTAATTGTAACTTGAGCTTAACCCCACCTTTCCTAAACAAACCTATTCCCTTATGTTTTCTGTTAAAGAGGTTATATAAAAGTGGCAAGGTGAATATATTATATCTATATAAAGGGATAAAATAATCTATTTAATATAAAAGGTGTAATGGAAAGATGAAAGGTGTTTTATTATGCAGACTACAAAATACATGTGAAACTCTTTCTTACAGTGTGCAGTTATTAATTTATTATTATTACCTGGACATTATAACCTGACCAAATATTTCATATCATGTACATGAAGGCCATTGATGGTAGTTAGTAACAATTTTCTCATTTTGAGTACCAGGTATATTACCTAATTAACACTTAACCTTTTTAAGAACCTAAACAGATCAAAACAAACAAAAGTGATCAGCCTTTGCCATCAGTATAGGGCAAGTCCAGTCTGAATATATATTATACACAGTCTGACCAGGTTATTTACTGCTAGATGCTCTTTTTGTTATATTTTGATATTGAAATCCCTGAAACTATGAATGAACTGTTCCAAATTCACAGCAGTGGAATTAACAGACAAATCCATTATATAAATTACATAAATCCAGAAGATTTAAGCGTAAAAGAGGGCAGAGTAATAGCAGTAAGACATTCAGTAAAGCCTGGGACTAGACTGCACAATCATGTTGTCTGATGAGGCACAATATTGCTTGGTTTTAATATTATATGATATCAAGATTTGTTACATTTACAATTAACTGAAAACTATTACAAATTCAAAGTAAAATTTAATACTTTTTATACAAATTTTAGTATCAAGAGATGTATGAGGAATGTAATTTCTTACATAATATCCTCTTAGAATGATTATACTATCAATTAACTTAATTTACAGGAAATTTAATTGAAGGGGATCTTTTATATGAAAGTAATCATATTCTGATGAGCATACCAGCAGGGCATTAATGCTGGAAACAAAGGTTTGCTTGATGAATATAATATTAGCCATAAAGAAAAAAAAGTTTTGAAAACCTAAAATTTCTACAAACTGCTAGATGCTACACACTTTAAGAAAGACTTTCCCCAGGGATTAGGTGATACATTTGTACTATACAGACTTGGCTACTGATAATAAAACTTACAAGATCTTCAGGTATAGGTGCCGTGAAATTTGGTGGCAAAGTTGCCGATTTTGGAGGAGGCGGTCCTGTGTTGACGGGCGGAGCATTGAAATGCAAATTTTCTATCATGACAGAGCGAGATTTTGCAAATCTGTCAGATACCTGAGACCTGTCCCCAGGCCGTGGACCCTGCACCAGGCCACTTGGTGCAACAGGAAACTCGGATTTATTTTCACTGTCGGCAGGGGGTGACTTCGTTGGACTGTTGTTACCACTCCTCTGAAAAAGACAGAAGATGCATTGTTTGTTTTCAATAATTAAAAGTTTGTCCATAAATTGTGATCTTCAAAATTTATAACACTCGGTACTGATCTGAAAGAAAAAGTAATTATCATTAGCTTTAAATCATGGTAGACAATTGGTCATTACTACATGTTTTTTCAAGCATGACAAAACATAAAGCAAATGATGATTAACTCCATTACAAAAATAAACACTGAAGATGGCAATATATTAATTACCATAATACCTGAATAATTATCAAAATCTGCTGACATATCTTCAAAGAATGTGCATGTCCTAAGTAATGTTTTGAAACAATCATAACACAAACTTAATTTTAATATCTAATATTTCAAATTTAACATAATTTGCTCAAAGTATTTTGCTGCATTACATAATACATAATTATATATGTTCAGTGACAGAGATATACATTCTTATACCTTAATCTGCTGCTGAATGTACATAATGAATTTACTCTGCAACAGTCAAGGTTTAAGGGATTGCAATATCCAAAAACTTTGAGCTGCCAAACTGCCAATAGAAGAGCCTTGCATTCATACAATGTGGCCTGGCTTGCCTTTACAGTGTTATATAGCTTTACATCTTCCAATCAAGGTTATGGGTTTGTTTATCTAATATCTACTTTACATGCATACACGTGTCTCAAGAACAGTTACAGACTTGTTAAAAGATAACACGATGGCATTTTGCATAATCATATTTTTTGAGTCAGTTTGTTGTTTAATTTTTACTGCATACAGGTTGTATATAAATTTAACTGCATCAAATATTTTTTACCTCAGGCTTTAATTTTGCTGTTTGTCACTTAAATTTTGCTTCACAAAAAACTTAATGTGGAATCTTTCCTTTGCTACAAAAATTTGTTTACATCAACACACAAGTTAATATGATTATCTAATGAAAGCGACATAAATATATGGTATTTTGTAAACACTTTGATATAAACATAAAGAGCAGAGTTCACCTAATTGAGTTATTCAAATCTGATGTTTTTCCTTGACAAAACCACATCCAAAGAAGTATTTCAAGTAATGGCATCAAATCCACTCAACAAATCTTATAATATAATAAGAGGCTGTGCAACAACACTTCATAATTATACTTGTTTGTTTATATGTCAGATCTAAATAAAATATCAACTAGACATGTGAAGAAGTGCATAACAATTATATACACACTGATTTAAAAAAACATGTATAAGAATTTAAAAAGTGCATGGTTTTACAATACAATATATCATAGTCTTTGACACCTTGACCATTAAAATTACAAACCTGTCACAATTATAGAGACAAACCAGCCTGCACATGCTGAATCTGAGTAATGATTTTGCCCAGTTTTCAATTTAGAAGACAGTTCATTCAAAGGCTATGGGATTTCAAATTCACAATTCAAATTTTCGAGCTGCCAACAGCGTCTGATCAGACTGCAAACAGTGCATTGATGTGAAGGCTGGCCCGGGGCTCTACACTCGTGGCAAAGGCTTCAATCACAATGATTAGAGCAGGAACATAGTTTAGACATGGAACATGGTTGACTCACTGACAATATTAAATACCACTTCCTGAATATTAATTAACCTAATTAGGAATCTACATTATAAATTCTCCATAAGATAAACATTTACTTATACGTCATAACATAGATTTATATATTATTAATTTATACTGTATGCTGAGCTCAACACTATTATTGATTCATAATTATTACATAGATTACTTTATTGATTCATGATATGAAATATTACTCAAAACAACATACAGGAACAACCAATCTAGTGTTGTGACATTCTTTCCATGCTGCTATGATTGTCTTATAGCAGCTAAGTTAACCTACTATATTTATGTAATGGATTTGCCCTGCATCAAACTTGGGACAGTTCATTCAAAATTAAAGGGATTTCAATATCAAAATACAAAAACTGAGCTATCGACAGTATTACTATTATTTCTTTGTTCGTTTTGTTAGATTTTTAAGACACATTGACAATGTCATAAGCAGGGTTTTCATTATTAACAGAATGGCGATCCATAATCATCAGTTGAAACGCTGAAACGCTGAAATCACTTATATTTACAGCCTACTTGTTTAAAATATCCCCCTTGACCAAATAGGTTGTTTTGGTTGGAACAGTCTATTACCTCACCCTGCATATGTGATTTTCAAGCTTTATACTGCTAGAGAAAGATCTCAGGTGGGACTTTTTGTATTATTTCAGGCACAAGCAGATACCGAGTAGAACCACTGACCTTTCATTAGCTAGCTGGATACCTTCCACAAAGAGAATCCAAAGGCCCCAAGGGGGATTCAAACCTGCTGATAACCGTGATGGACAAGTGATTTGAAGTCAGCTGCCTTAACCACTTTGCCACAGAAAGCCAATGTTGATTCAGCACTGATGTGTGGGGTTGGTCTGACTCATAACTGGTATCAAAGGCTGCTCATTTCGGGCTCCTGCAGTTTCGGGGTTGTGATATTAAAGGTAGTCTTTATAATGTCTGAGTGATGATGGTGGCAGACATTGAATCATCTGCACTAGTTACTGTCATGGTAAACCAACTATTTCTGCTGTCCCAGTTATACAAAGGGATCTCAGCATCTGACAATATTAGTGTGTCTCGTGGTTAGACTAAGCATAAAATTGTAGGCTAGCTTTCCTTTTATAAATAGATGTGGCATCAGCAACCTTAAGTGTTTTTTATATGTTCATCTATTTTTTTACAACTTTTTATGAAAGAAATTTCTTTAAAATGTTCAGTAACATTTATTTTCATGTCAAAAACCACAAATCTTTTTTTCTCTATGTTTATTTCTATTTTAAATATATACATAATAACAGGAACATATAGATTATCAAAGCATCTAATACTTTCAAATTAATACAATAATTGTTTAATCACGACCTATATACACCCTGAAAACATGTGACCTCAAAATTGATCATATATTCAATGTGATATCCAATTCCCTTCCTTTCTCACTACCACATGACTTATTCAATATTGTAATCTGCATGGGACAAAAAGTCAGTCAAGAATTTCTCTTCCTCAAATTGTTTTTAAAATTCCTTATTTAATATGGAATAAAGTGAAGAGCCAACTCATTGAAGTGAGAAACCCAAACATAGAATTTTCTTAAGGGCGGGGGGATGGTGGGGGGGGATGAATATTTTTGTCCTTAAATGAAAAAGTGAGAATTTCTGATTGTCCAAACATGCTGTTTCTCTTTATGAAATTATTGAATCATTCAACTAATGGGTTTCGTATAAGGGTTTATTGTCAAAATTATAATTACTGATATTAGACTTTGACTGATAGGGTCAAGAAAGGGTAAAGTCATAATTATTGAATCATTCAACTAATGGGTTTCGTTATAAGGGTTTTATTGTCAAAATATAAATTAACGCCCTAAATAAATCACGGATGTGCAAATTCTGATCTTGGTTTGCACTAGTCACATAAGGAGTAGAATCTGTTGACGCTTAACAGGCTATGTGTTAAACATATCATGAGGCAATCTTTCACACAGTTAACTTTGTTTAGATCTAATATGTCGCCACCACACCATTGGTCCAACTCACCACCCACCTTTAAAAAGTAATTTTAATACCATAACAAGTCTTCCTACCTCTTCATCATACTGATCATCACTACTGCTATCAGAGCTTTCATCTCTATCAGATCCATCATTGTCATCCCTACATGTATATGAGTCCTTGCTCTGCAGCCTACTTTGCACTAACCTTAACTCAGCCAAGTCAACATGTATCCATGGTATTTGAGACTTAGGCAAAGCTACAACAACCCTTGACTGTGCCATTATGACAATTATCTCCGGTATAATCCCAAAACAACCAATATGTCTCTTTTTCAACCTTATTTTTATTAACACAACAATTTTTTTTTGTCTATGTTACAATATATTTACTTTCTATAATTTCCTTTATTTATGTGAGAATAGAAAAACATAATACAAAAATTCCTTCAAAGATAACACAAAGTGCAAATTTCCCAAAACTTTCTGAGAAAAAATAAACCACAATCCAAGATGACTTTACCAAACTAACATCAAGAAAATAAACATCTGATTATCGGAACATCTTTATATAGACCTGCCTCCAGTGTTATATTAAATCAATAAAGCACAGCTGTGTCAAAAAAGTAATTTATCTCTGCATATTATAAAATCAAATAATCTTTAAATTACTAATCTCAACATCACTTCAATATGCCTCCACCCATTTCTTTTTTAATATTTTTTTCCCAGAAATGTATTAAAAGTTTTATCACAACAACAACACTGAACCTTGTCACCCGTCCTTCCTCTACACCAAAAATAACTGACAATTTAAGATGAACACGATTATTAACGATTTACCCTAATTGGAGCACTAACTGACCACAATTACTAGATACATCTCATTTCAAATTCAAACCATGTAATCACCTAGCTGATTATATTCAACAAAGTCACTTTATACACTGACCACAAACTCAGAGGAAGACTTTAAGAAAACAAAATAATTCAACCCTGATAACTTATAATTAACACTGTCTGCATGTAAATTCAGATAGTAACATCCTTATGCTGTTAATAACGGGGGAAAAATATTGTTCATAAAATTACGAAGATGTGTGCCCCCTTATATAGCCATCTTAAAACACATTTTGTTAAGTACTCAGGCTGTAAGAAAAGCTTGGGAAAGAGATGGGAAAGGAAGTAAGACACTTCAAACAATTGCATATAGCGTAACCTCTAATATTTATCAAAATAATCCTCAATATACAATATGTCTGCCTATATTCATGTCATACACAATTATTTCTTTTGTTGAGTTTAAACAATATCCCAGTCAACTACCTAATAAACTTTCCTGAATTCGTAATTAGAACCAACTCTTTATTTCCAAAAATAACTACCAGAACAATTTAACAGTTACACAATTGTTACAACTAATAAGTTTTGGCCCAAATTGACTGCCAGAAATAATAAACAGTTTTCGGCTAAAATGACTCTCAGAACTCAATACCAGTTTTTTCCTAATTAACTGCAAGAACTGGCAGTCAAAAACAGTTTTTCCCAAATTGACCACCAGAGCTCAAAACCAGTTTCTCCACAACTTACTGTCACAACTAACCTGAGTTTTTACACAACTGACTATGACACAAATGATAGCCAGACCTAACCATTAGTTTCAACAGTGTGGGCTCATCCTGGTCTGCACTGGCCACACAGGTAAAAACAGTTTCGAGGCAGGCTTAGAGTTCAAATCCCCTTTATCAGCGACAAACAAATTTCATAAACAATTTAAAGACCCTGTATGTTATACTTAAGGTTGTAACAACACTGAAATTTTATATATGTATATAATTATGCTTTTAAAACAATTTTCAAACATCGAAGAATATGTAAAATATGTACTGCAAATATTTGTCCACATTATAATGTAATCATTAAGATATATGCATTCATTTCTTATTGAAAAATTTGACTTAGACTTATAAGAAAATAATTTCTAATAACCTCCCTTAATTTACATGAGATGTAAATTCGGTAATATCTTTACAAATAATGCTTTTTGGAACTTACAATATTGATAAATCTTCATTTGAGCATTATATTCATGATAAAAAACAATTAAAAAATTGAGTTACAGGATATTTAAGAGAACATTAATTTCCGTGTAAGGGGCAGAAGAGCCAACTCAAGTCAATAGCTCTTCTTCATTTTACTCGGTAATCTCACTGAATCTCAATGAGATTTAATCTTATAATTTTGACAATTTTAAGAAAAAGGGTCTTTTTCACAGAAGTGGTAAGCTGTTTTCAAAAAGGAAAGGGGAAGCATATATTAAACTCAATTTATTTATCTTACCCTTCAAGTTATATGATTTTTTTCCGCGAGAACATAACTGTATGACAGCATTCAACTTTAAGTTGATTTCCTTTTACGTTGATTTCCTTTGTTATCAAAAGGAATTAAACCCTTATTTTAAATTACTATCTCATTTTCGTGGATATACTTGTGCATATCTATCAATTGTTATAAAACCGTTTACAAAAACTTACAACAACAATTAATTTTGAAGAGCTTTAAAGAACTTGACCTCTTGTTCAAATCAAATTCATTGTCTAGTTAAGTAATCGTAATTTTCTAATGAAGACTCACTGACATTGGTCCTAATAAAACTTCCTTGCTCATCATGCTAATAGTACCATGTCTATATATATCCTGGTCCATCTATACATCCGTAAATTAGCCTAGTTTGCTTTCATTACAAACATTTACCTTAGTCTATACATTTATCTATGGTGGCTGATTTACGCAATGCCATATTGAAGGCTTTTTTGTGCCCCTGAAATGTGGAATTGTGATAACAACTTTGTCATATCTTTGTAGTTCTTAATGCCATATTTTTCCATTCTGATTATTCTATAGTCCTTAGTCCCTGTGATATTTTTCTTGTTTCCCTTACTGAAGAAAGCTCTATCTGGATGTTGATATCTGAAAGCGCTTAAAGTGACAGTATGCCCATCTCATGGTACATAGTGAGTGAACAGGACTGGTGAGAGTCAAAATAAATTTTCATTTTGCCATAATTTCTTTGGATTTAATATATTACTTCAAATAAACAATAAATAGCGACCTGATCCAAATGAAATTTCTGTAAATATCATTTAGAATTTTTAGAATTTAAAGAGTGGGGCAGTCTTTTTATATTTTAGCTAGATTTTAAATTTTATCCTAAACATTTTCCAATATAAACAGTTGGTACAACATCAATTAAACAGTCAATCTTTTGAAATATCAAGTCAATTCAGCTCAATTTGACTATGAAAATATGACCATAATGTCACTTTAAGATAGTGCAATTTTCCAGTGTCTACAGTGTGTGCCCAAAGAAGCGTACTTTTCTGCCTTCACCAAGTGGATTTCTAGGCCAGAAAAATTTGATTCTGCTAAAGGTGAATACTTAAAACGATTAAAATAAAAAAGGATATGACTGCACTTCATAACCTGGTTGAAGAATCACATTTCTAAATTTAAATGAACACTCCTCGTAATACATGAATGGTCTTTGAAAGCATGTAGAAAAACCTGAAAATCATCATTTTGAGCTCCCTATTTTAATTATTTAAATGTATATAATCAAGTAGATTTTTGTCAACAATGACCGCTTTCCTATAACTGGCCTTAGCACACAGGTCCTACTGTATCTTGAACAACACTTCTTAAATGTCAGACTAATAATTCAAGAGAGGCAACTCATACATAGAATAGTTTGAAAGAAACTTGTTTTTCTCCCTTTGTAAAGATAGGAACATGCAAACTCAAAAATAAAACAGACGTTGAACAGTAATACACATTAGACTTTCTGTGACTGATATTATCCAACCTGGGATGTTATTATTTACTTTTTTCCACCAAAATGCTTAAATTGGAATATTTCCAGCAATCTGTAAAGATACAGGCCTATGATCTTGAAATACTCTAAAATGCAATAAATTTGCATGTAGGATTCCAATGGGAGTATTTAATTCCCCCTACTTACATGAAAGTACAAGCTATGCCCCTTCCTTTCATATTTACTAGAGACTTGATTGGTTTTTTATGTCATATACAGATATGTTTCTTTTTATAAAAACAATTTTATAGGTTATTTCTATTTTAAGGTTATTTCTTAACATTAGTTAGTGAACAATAGTGAAAACCAATTTTAATCATGCCCCATTTTTATCACAGTAAGTTAACCATATCTAAATATAGAACCAGGAATATATGATTTTTAAATTTCATATATACAAAGACTCCATTAACAGTATCACTCCACAGTTATCATATTACAATTCTCCACCACTTAACTCTGATACACCATGTATAATTAATCAGCTTTCATTCAACTTCAAATTTCTTAATGTGCCTTCAATCTCAAGTCTAATGACATTGTTCTCGTAAATGGTGTGAAATTACCCCTCCCACTTTGCTGATTACAATGTACAATGAATTACCTCCCCTGGGGCTCCTTACCTATGTTATTACCCCAAGGTTTTCTGATTTTCAGTGACAATATAAAGGCTGGTTTAATTAAACAAATTACCCATAACATTAAAGAGAAAAGACTACAATGTTCTGTTAGCCACCCTCTACCTACTTACTTCCCCCTGTCACAGTATACATGTACATGCTGACATAGTGCTTTAATTATTACTGAAGAGAATTGATATACTTGTCAATTTACATTATAATTAAAGTAACACAAGTAACTGTAAGTAATGCTGAAATTGCAAAAGAAAGGGAAAGACTCACCATGCATAGTCATATATAAACCACAACAGATTATCTGATATCACAGTAAACTGCTACTGACCAGCTACTGACCAGTCACTCAGACAGTCGTCATATACACAAACTACACATGTACAATTGACGAGTCACTTGTAACAAAATTTATAAACTTACTTCCTTCCATTTCAAGTCACAAGTATATAAAATGAAAATGTTCCTACAGTAAACTTTGAGTCATTGTATCAAACACAACTGTCCATGATGGTGATATGGTTTTAAAATTACCACCTGTGTTATGTATAAACACATACATTTTCCTTGGAATTTATTCTTAAAATCTACCACCAAATTAATATGACTGTATAAATTTTGTAAAAAATATATTTGAATTAAATTACAAGTTATTTGCTATAATTGTGCTATAATTGTGTTTGTTCAAACTAAAGTTTTCTGTAGATGTTTAGTTAGAAACAGACCAATATCTGACACCATTTATTATACTTTTCCGACACAAATGGAGGAACGACTTGACCGAACTTGTTCCTGAATCATGCAACATTTTACCATTTTACACCGTTTCCCAAGAAAAAAAGAAGTTCCTCGTATAGACATTTAAGACTTGACCATAGAATATTTCCTGGTCAGAAACTGCTTATACAAGATCCAATATACCAGAAGAGCACTGTTTTAATAATGATACAAACCGGCAGTTGCCATTGGCTATGAACAATATCTCGAGACTGTCTGTAATAATAGCTCCGCCCATATGTATCGTGGGCTCGATACCACTGCAAAAACATATATAGTTTGTATAATTTAATGTAATTCTGTCAAGATTACTAACTCAAGAGGTACACAACCCTTATAACAATAACAAATTCTTTCCTTGCATTGTTCTATCAAATGATTTTACAGAATAAATAGGAATATAATTTTTTTCTTCAAATGGATAAAGAACATCTATAATTATATTACTGAAAGACAAAACATTTCAAATATTTTTTCTTATCAAAATCAATAACTAAGTATAAATCCACTATCTCTGATAAGAGTTTTTAAGACATTATCCACTTTGACATTTTAAATTAATATTTTTCATATTCACTACAGAAAATAAATTATTTTGATAAAGGAATAGTAGTATTAAAATACCTTTTACAAGTATTAGAATTTCAAAAACTATATCATATTGGCTATATTGGCTAAGATTTGAGTTATTCATAAACATTTTAGTAGAGACACTGTGTTTTACATATAAATATCATACCTATACTATTATAGAGCACAGTTGTACCTTCTATGCTCTGGTAAAAATCAAAGATTAATTTGAATAAATCAATATAAATCAATATAAATATATATGATTATGATTCATGTAATTATTCTCCCAATCTGAATACCGCAGTAAAATCAGGAAGTGTTGCAGATAAATAAATCATCAGTAAATCTTATTCAAACTATCTGATTACATACATTTTTTATTTCACATGTACAATGTAATCATATACATGTATGATTTATTTAATAATTCATCAACATCTTTGCTTTTATTATATAACTTATATGAAAACGTATCTTAACTGAATCATTTTGTATCTAAATTGATGATAAAAACGCTCATAGAATAGAAACAGGACTGTTTCAATGATATAACTAGAAACATTGTAGTATATAAACAAGATAGAATGTAATAATAACTTGGTAGAAATGACACAGAATAGAGTAAAACAACAACAGAATAATAACATGATAAATATAAACATGATAAAATAGTGATATATGAACTAGTTAATTTGATGAAACAGAATAACAGAAACAGAACATCTTTAATAAATACAGGATAAAAACATGATAGAGTAGTTTTAAAACAAGACAGAAACGAAAACATAAAATATTTTGAAAAACTTCAGAACACCATTCCATAATATCCAAATAGTGTACAGGAACTCCACTGAGATTTGTGTACTTTCTGACGAGGGCTTGGACGTGCAAAACCTCAATCCATTTTCCCAGATTGATTATTTCCACTGTGAAAAACAACCAGAAAATTTGAACAGTGTTTATAAATGCTTTTCTAAGAAAAGCATAAGAATATGATTTTGAATTTAGTTCTTCGTATATCTCATTATTATCTTTTGTATATCTTTCTGGTTTAAATGCCTTAATCATTCCATGTTAGAAATTTGAATCTAATGTATTTATGTTTTTGGACCTCAATTAAGTTCCTTTAATACAATGATACTTAAGATATAAGATAATTATAATAATTATTATAGTGAAATATATCCAAGTTATTAAATATCTTCATCCATTATTGCATCAGAAGAATATTAAAGTGCCATGGCAATAAATAATGAACCAAAATAAAAAAAAAACAACAACATTGTTTTTATCAATGGCATAAAGAAAAGACTCTTTTTTATTGGGAATATAATTAAAAGCTATGAAGCAAAGCAATCTGTGCAATTTTATACTTTAATAATATAAGGGTGACAGAGTAGTAACTTCCACACCAATTTTCCAAAATCTAATAACTAAGCTCTGTTCCACATTTATTTACATTTTGCACTGTTCATTGCATTCATCCTTTGTGTTGCCCCTTTCATGTTTTACCAAAAATACTATGAATGAAACCTCAATGGAAACACGTTGTTCTTTTCATGAAATTCTTTACTAAATGTCAAACAAATAAATACATATCTGTAATTATTGCACTGTCCATAAACTACATATTTAACTTTTACCCAGAGTTCACTATGAAATACATAAATAACAAATTTTATTTTACACTGGAACATAGTTTTTATCACATGAAAGACAACTCTTCATTTTTTAATCATTTAAGCTTTTTTGTTATTACCTCCCTTAGCTTATTTAGAGAGTAACACTTTCATAATGAGAACTATATATGAGGATGTCACATGAAATAACCCTATAAGCTTACTTCAAAAGATGTATCAATATCTCTGTAACCATGGAAATCCCATGAAACCATTGTTTCAACAACAATTTATCATATAAAAGTAAATTAAGTGTATCTAACACAGATGAATTTGAAACATGTTCTATAAAATTGTGAAGACCTCCTAAGCTGTCAGTTAGAGACATATATCAAGGCAAAAGTGTTCACTGTACATGAGATGCTTGCATGCTATTGTAACTTCTACATTATAGAGCTACATGTAGACCTTACACACAAACCTCTTGTTTAGTATCATTATTTATAAACACATCTTCCCCTGTGTCTTTCACATTGTATGTCCAACCATCGGGAACTTCCGATTGTATAACAATATGAGGTTTGCCGTAGTCAAGAGAGCGACTTTTCCGGTTACCTCGGTTATTAGCATACGAAGTTAAAATCACTTCTTCATACTCGCCAGATGATCTACTTCTCTGTTTACAAAATTAACAATGACAATAATGCGAGGAAGAAAGATCATTTTTTATGTCATGATCTGACACCGAGATGGATTGAAATTTGTTTACGTTAAGGGCATTATTTGCTAACTATTTAAAATATTTTTTAAGTTAAAGATGCGTAAAAGTAATAACTAGAAAAACAAATGTATGTTCATAGGACATTTATGCACTCACATCATTTCCTGTCAATTACATAATGTACATATATGTACTTGTGTGAATATTCTGTAAAAATAAATACACAATACATGTATGTATAATAATAGTATTATAACTAATATGTTTCACAAACCTATGACTAATGAAACTTTTTTTCTATTAGACAAGTATGCCATACAACATTGTGAACTAGTCTCAATTACCCCAAAATCAATATTAAGGTTATCTTCTAATTGTGACCAGCCTCTGAATCAAACCTTAGGCCGAGACTGGCAATCAAAGTGTTATATATACAAGTTACTGGTTAGACAAGCTGTCCATATTGCAAGGAAGATATTCGAAAAAGCTAAGTCTTTCTTTTAAACCTGTCTTCAACATATGAAATACAATTTACTCAAAGCCTTAACAGCTGTACCAAGCAAAACTGTTTATACAACAATGCTGTTGTTCACAAATCAAAATGGTACATGAACTTTTACCTTTTTATGAAGTTCTTCATGGTACTGTCCTCGTGGAGGTTTCCACTGCTTTTCTTGACTGTATTTATTCACATAAAATAGCCGATTACTGGCTGGATCCCGGTACACATCCCAGGTGTCTAAGAGTGTCTTCTGGAACTCACTATGCTCAATATCCGGGGTGTTGGGTTCTGATATTTCCAAGCTTTGTAGATTTGCATAGTCACTCTCAACTTCAGGAGTCTAAGAGAAAATAAATTTAGAATTTAGCATGCCTTAAATATTAAATATAAACAGACAAGTCAACCAATACTTGTAGCTAGTATGTAAATTTAATGTTGTCAACTTGTTATTAGTATTTTCTGCTCACTTGTATGTATTAATAACAATTCTTATATCATTGTCTATACATGAAAATAATTATTAAGTAATAAGAGTACAATTGTTTTACTTTTATTTATCTATATACTCTTACAGAGATTCTGTATAATGTCTTCAATGAGATAAGTCAGAGACCTTAAAATCTATCATATACAATTATTGTAGGACAATGAGGTCAATATCCCAGTCTATGGCCCAGGCCCTGGCCAATGTGTATTGTGATATATTCAGCAAAGCCAAAGTGAATATCACATTTGTCAGGTCCCGAGACTTGGATATTCACTGAAATCTTCAGGCATATTGATCTGAGCCCTAAATAAATTAACCGACAAAATGTCAGAAGTTGGCTTGCCGTTTTTGGCATTACAATGTATCCCTTTCAAAGAATGCAAAAGATTGTAATATTTTAGACAGAAAGAACAATATCTGAATACATGTGTAATTTACAAGTTTGCTTTATGTAATATTTATGTAAAATTGTTTTTGATTGGTTGTCTAGTAGTCTCTATAACCTGTTGATAAACAATTGGTTTCTAATGATAGACAGTTAAATTTATCACCATGCTTAAGCCTTTATGACATGTGTTTGTTTAAGTCAATATTACCAACAGTCATGGTCAATATCAATGAAAAGCAACATGGGGAAATTGTTAGTCATATAATTATACTTCATACTGCAGCTACTCTATATACATGTACATAAACACAGATCATGTTCTTTTAAACACTGTTGTGTATTCCCTCTTTCAAAACTAATTGATAAACAAATTAGACAACAATATTAATTTATCCTCATTGAAGGATGTGCAGGCAAACTAAACTCTCGCAATCAAAGTCAAGTTGAATTTTCACTCCCTGCTATATTTTAATATATTGATATCAAAATCTATCATATTAAATGGATATTTTCAATTTTATTCAAAGCAAGGCAGATCTTTTAAACAGATTTAACATGATAAGGGTTAAATAACAATACAATTAATAGAAATTACAGTGTACTAAATACTTCAAAGATTACTGTATGTCATTTAATGTATATTTCAAGGACTGGATCAAATCAAAGTTGCCATGTCAAAACTTTGGGGGGTTATGACAGAAGTCTTGTGTATAATTGCCAAAACGTAAGCTATTTGAACCTACATTGCAGGGGGAAGTATTCCTGACTTAACTTGATTAAGAAAAACAAAGGAAATTTTATATATATACAGGGTTCTCTATTTGCGTCCAGCTGTAATAAACATGCGTACCGGGACGCCGAAATAAGCGTCCCCGAGAACCCTGAATATATTTTTGGGTCATCAAAACTTCACACTGTAACCTTTACTCTAAAATTTCATGTTATTTAAATTAATTTGCTCTATTTTAAATTTGAGACTTACTTATGTTAAAGATTTTGACATCAAAAAATTGAGATGTTTTACAGACAAAAATGTACAGGTTAGAACTAAGGTTTTTTATGTGAAATAAAATTCATATTTACATATAAAATATTATATTTCATATAATTCACAGTATATCACTCACACTGTGACTGATGTACATGCAGCTTTGTGGAACATTTTTTCAGTGCACATTTTCAGTTGTAGAATTCCGTTAATTTGTAAATTAACATGAAAATAATTGTTGCAATTTGATCTTTTGGCATATTTCTTGATTCAAATATTATAACCTCATTAAAATAGTCATCAGCTTTACCACAACTATAACTTCAAGTTTAAATTATATACATTTTTTCATAGAGTTAAATTTGAAATTAATTTTTGTCCAATAGGATTGCAGTATTTCAAATGAATCGTAACACATTTACTTTGGTAAATCCGCAAACTGTAATCTATGATATCTAGTAAATCGACTTTTTATAAAAAAAATGAAATCACTAAGCTGGTTAAAATTTATTAGTACATATTTACAAAATTAAATTGGTCAGCGATTATTATATACTAATAAACTTTAACCTTATATACATAAATTGCTGTATTTTGTTATTAAGGAATAAAATGTATTTTATCATTAAGGAATAAAATGTATTTTATCATTAAGGAATGAAATAAAAGGATAATTTGCTTACTTTGAGTGAATATGCTACTTATACTACTTTTATACGAGAAAATATCCACATTTTCATTCGAACATGCTCCTGAAAACACTGCAATTTTCTCACTTCTCTATGTCATATCTATAGCATATTCACTAAAAACAAACAAATATTTTCTATAAAAGAATTATTGCTAGTTTTCACATGGTTATTTGTCAGTCATATAATAAACTTAGATACATGTATTTCAACTTTTTAGCCTACATTCATTTTTACAGGCCACATTTTTCAGTATTAAATATCCACTTTTTTTTACATACAATATACTATCATAAAACAACAATATCTTTTGATGATTATGTTACACATAGATTTAGCATTAAATAAGGCATAAAATGAAATCGAGCATGTATCGCTTTCTTGAAATACCCGGATTAATGTAAATTTTACAATATTTGAGAAATAAAGAACCCAATATAAGAATTTTTTTTTTAAAAAAGAAAGACAAGAATATAAAATTTTATGAAACCTGAACACTATCTAACTCGGCATGCATCACAAGGATTAACTTCCCTGACTGAATAATAATCTAACTCCCTATAAAGACAATACAAAATAGTCCTTCTTCAAGAAACACTCAATCCAACAATGAAATCGTGATTAAGAAATGACGTATATATATATATATGATATATTTGTACATACAGGCACCTACATTTTGTATTTTTAAGTGCTTAACTTTTGACCTTGATTATTACTAGTAAATTGCTCATGTAAGATTGTTTTACAACAAAGTATTGTTTTCCCCTATTCTTCTCTACAATTTTTTGCTGTTCTGATTGTTTTTTAAGCCGAGCTTAAACTGCCACTGCTCAATGCTATTGATGTTCTTATGTTGCTGACTAACGAATGTTACATTGTAAGGAAAGATTATGTTGCCGATAAACATTATGTTGCTAAAAAAGGAGATGTTGTTGACAAACCTTATGTGGCTGACAAAGATTAATTATGTTGCTGACAAAAATGATGTTGTTAACAGAGGTTATGTTGCTGACAAAGGAGATGTTGTTGAGAAACCTGATGTTGCTGACACAGGTTAATTATGTTGCTGTAAAAAATGATGTTGTTAACAGAGGTTATGTTGCTGACAAATGTGATGTTGTTACAAAAGGGATGTTGCTGACAAGTTGATGTTGTTGACAAAGGTGATGTAACTGGCAATGGTGATGTTGCTGACAAAGTTGATGTTGCTGACAAAGTTGATGTTGTTGAGAAAGGTGATGCTGCTGGCAATGGTAATGCTGC
The DNA here is from genome assembly GCF_026571515.1 of Ruditapes philippinarum. NCBI lineage: Eukaryota > Metazoa > Mollusca > Bivalvia > Venerida > Veneridae > Ruditapes > Ruditapes philippinarum. The sequence goes on from NW_026859959.1 coordinate 33,893, forward strand.
TGACAATGGTAATGTTGCTGACAAAGTTAATGTTGTTGAGAAAGGTAATGTTGCTGGCAATGGTGATATTGTTGACAAAAGTAACATTGCTGACATAAAGGAGATATTGCTGACAAAGGTAATTTTGTTGACAACATAGAGTCTGACCTGGCTACACTGACATTTATAGACAAATCATTACACAAAGCCCTCTGTGCACTCCATGAGCTATTAAAACATCCCTTATAATTTACAACTGTTCCAAATTGAAAGAAGGAGAAAATGGTAACTATATAATTTAAGGAAAAATTTAGCATGAAGCAAATTATGTTTTATAAGGACATATTTATTAATGTTAATGACATAATACTAAATCATTTTGGTCACACAATAAGTTATATGTTATCTGTATTTGGTGATAATGTGAATATACTGTAACATTTGTATTCTGTACTTTCATTTTCATATCTCTTGGTAATTAATTTCCCTTTAAACAAATATCACAAGTAGATACTGATAACAAAACTTGTATCTCCCTATTAATACAACTGTTATCACTACTGTTAAAAAGCTGTATTTACAACACTATGTAAAGTATGTTTTATACTGAACCACTTCATTCATGAAGTGTAAACTTACTCCCCTCAACATGTATATTATACTATCATACAGACTGATACTCAGTAGATATAACAATCAATGTTACAGCTTCCCCCATCAATACAAGTTTCCTCTTCCTTAGTTCAACAATAACTAACCCTTAACCTGCTGAATTTGAGTAATGGACTTGCCCTGATTTAAATTTGGAATAGTCAATTAAAATTTTAAGGGATATCAATACACAATGTAATCATAAAACAACACAAATTTATCAACCAATAGTATAGAGTCAAGTCAGAGTGCACCAATTTGCAAGTTTGCCTTGCTTTATACTGATGGGTAAAGGCTGATCACTTTTGATTTCCAGTGAATAAAACAAATATTGGTAATGACTTTTGTTATGACATTGGGTTTCAAATTGTTTGAATTTATAAGAAGCTGGGTCATTTTTTAAAGTTCTGACAATGAGTGTACGTACAGTGTATTAAGCACCAATTGGACCGTAAAAGAAAGCTAGGCAAAATATATATTACAAAAGTAGCCATGTGGCCAGTAACATATTGCAGTGGAACTTAACCAACCACTTGGTCATACCAACTCCCTGCACATTTTATCTATGACAATATAATTAACTTGGAGTAAGGCAATAATACTGAACATATAAAAATAAAAAACACTAAATTATAAATCTGCATCATACATGTACATGTAACACTTCTTGCCATGATGCATTTAAAGGCCTTGACCTTTCATCAATAGCTACATGTATCTACAAACCAAGCTGCAGTATTATCAATTATATATACCATATTCAGGAATAAATCTAGACTTTGTACCATGCACATCCATGCAGTAAAAAAAATTTAAATATGACATATTTGTAATGTGTACAAAATTTCAAATCATGTGCTTACTTAAGACTGTTTTTTTCCCCAGAAAAATCATTTTTATTGTGCAAAATGACCCAAAGCATTTAAATTTTAAACACTTCTAACTAAAAATTAAATTACATGTACCAAGAATCGAGCAAAAAAATATTTTCAATTTACTTTTAATGTACTTTTTTTTGTTATAAGTGCCCTTGTTATCTATCTATAAAGATGTAAAAATTCAAAATTTTATGTTTTCAGGATTTAAAACCACAGTGGAGCCCCTTTAAAATTGGAGTAGCAACAAAAAAAAATCATGCTTTAAGTACAACATATATTCAACACATCCTTCAACAAAATTGAGGAAAATTGCTGCATCATAACATCTGTGGCGATTGCGTACTTACATTTTTTGAATTCAGTTAAAGCTTTTCTTTTACATGTCTCAGAGGAGTTACTTCCCTTCTCAGAAATGTTTTTAGTTTTTGCAGTATTGTTTACAGATATACATGTAAGTGTTACAAACAAAACCATCATGATACAACTTTATAAATGTAATCTTCACTACTTTAGGCATCCAATATCCAAAAATATTAATATATACATGTAACCCCAACCCTTTGAATTCAGCAAATGCTATTGCGAATATATATTGTTCAATGTTTTACAGCATTACAAAAAGGAAAGCTTTACCTCGATTTCATTAATTTACAATAAAACATTTCTGATAAATTGAAATCAGAAAGTTCTACATGTAATTTCTAAACTACAAACTTGAAACTGTATCTACAAACAACCAAGGTGATGCAATTAACCCAGTATAAACTAAACTTCATGCAATTTTGTAAAAAGAAATTAAAGTTTATCAACAAAATTATGTTCCTGTGAAAATAAAACAGAAATTTAAAACAACATGCTTGTACAACAACCATTGTTTCTACCTTTCTTTGAAATAAAACCTTTATCCATGAAATCTGAAATAAGTATTCAAATTGGCATATTTAATTTCAAACAAATATGAATTTAATCATGCTAGTAACAATGGGCTATGATGGTAGGTGTTCTGTTAGTAATCAAATCTTCATTAACAATGAATCACTCTCAAAGGACTGAAACAGTAACAATATATAATATTTAGTAACATTTCCTGCAATGGAAGTTCAAAAGGGATAGAAATAACAAAGTGTAATCTTCAGATTTTTTAAAATTTAAACTAAGCAAGGTTTTAAAGTGCCTTGAATTCAAACAATAAAAATATGTGATTCATAGTTTTATAACATAAAAGCCTAAAGGAACCATTCAGAATTGTTAAGAATATTGAATAAGTTGCACAAGTTAAGTCTTTGAATTCCACAATATTAATAAAGCATGTGATGTAAACTGAATGCAATGATAAAAGCCAAAAACCTTAATGGAAGAAACAATCTGCCACAAATGTAAAATTTACTAAATATTTGCTGGCTTTAGGAGTAAACTACCCCCAAACTCCTACTAGCGGACGCCCTGGTAAATATTAGCTGACTCTAGGAGTAAATTACCCCCAAACTCCTACTAACCCCTGGTAAATATTTGCAGACTCTAGGAGAAAATTACCCCCAAACTCCTACTAGCGGACGCCCTGGTAAATATTAGCTGACTCTAGGAGTAAATTACCCCCAAACTCCTACTAACCCCTGGTAAATATTAGCTGACTCTAGGAGTAAATTACCCCCAAACTCCTACTAACCCCTGGTAAATATTTGCAGACTCTAGGAGAAAATTACCCCCAAACACCTACTAACGAACGCCCTGGTAAATCCTGTTGTGATTACCCTTCCATATCATGCACATCATCATATTTATTTGAGAATTCATACCAGAAAGTGAAATACATGTAGTAGTTTATTATTCTGCAGTACTACTCCATAACCTTTGGAAAATAATTAATTTGCCATCAAGAAGTTTGATAATATTATTCATGGGGCATGCTAAATTTTCAAATATTTTAACAATCTTATCTATCCTCATCAATATGAAACTGTCTATTATTAGAATAGAAAAAAGTAAATCAGAAATAAAATTCAAAAGCTACATACCTTTGGACTCGGAGGAGTATGTGATTCTGAAGAATTTATTGACGGTATACCAGCAGCTTCTCTAAACTGTTCAAGATTAACATAATCATCATTATTATCATCTACACTTAATTGTGTTGGCCTATTTACATTACTCGAAACATATTGCACTTTTATATCCTGTGACTGTGAATCAGAATTTTCTGCTTCTGTATTTTCAGGAGCATTAACATTTACATAATCCGACTCATTATCATCTGAGTCAACCGAACCTTTGAATGTTGACATCATGTTGTTTTTAACAGTTTCATTTAAGAGACTATGTGTTTTTATGTGAATGTTATTGCCTACATGTCCTAGTTGTTGTGAAGTCGAGGAGCCACTTACATTTGATAGTATCTCGACATAAGTGGACGGAACATAAAAGGGGCTTTCCGGGGAGTCCGGTCTACAGACCTGCCACCATTCGTTGCCATCAGAATTCAACAGATAAAAAATCTCATCAGTTTTCATCCATACATCAGAATGATCGTCATGATAGTCATAATCATATAGGACTTTCACTCTACGGAAATTATCAGCAGTGAAGTTGGTAGCAGGTTCATCTAGTGCAGCCATTTTTATGCAAATTTCAAGAACCTAGAAATCTGTACATCAATGGAATTACTTCAATATATCTTTGTTCCTCGTTCCGATATTAAAGAATTGCTTTTACATAATAGGAAAATGTAAATTAACGCAAATATGTGACACGGAAGCTTGTTGACAATTTTTTTATTTTGACAGGTGCACATGTATTTTTACACAAACCGTATTTGCAAACTGGTTTTGTCATGATTTTCGTTTACAGTCTAGCAAAAAAGGGGATTATGTTTAAGTTTTATTTGTACAGTGTTAAGGCCATTATCGTTTTGTTTGTACTATGTAAAACAAACTTAAAAACTCCTTAAAATACGGAAGCACTTCTCGATTTTCACCCTGTTCAGCAATGATTATAATAAATAAATTCAAACGAATTATTTTCAAATTCATACAGCAAAGGTAGTTATTAATGTTGATGAATTATTAGCACTTTTATAATAAACAGGGTATATCATATAAATTTTATCAACTTTTAAATTGAATATCAATTAAAATGAAAAAAAGTGAAATTAAATTTCGTTTAATAATTAAATATCAAAGTACTCGAAGTATCAAAGTAAATTATTGAATTTTAAAATTAAAAATCAGAAAGATGGAAAGTGTACATGATGACAGGTGTTTTTCCAACACTTTCCAAGAATATAATGGTGAACATATGCTAAGAGAAGATGGAAGGGTAAGCATGCTTTTTGCAAAACATTAATTGCGAAGTTTTTACCTAAGTGGGACAGTAGTCAACTAGAACCAGTTTTGGATAGGAGTCAGACTATTCTAGAGATTAACAATTCCTCCTTGATGTTACTTCACTGACAGCTCACTCCCTGTTTCTGAGAAGAATAACCTACATATTTGCTGACTGTTCCTCAAAATTTTATTCTTATTAACAGATTATTATTGATAATTTTAATGATTTTTAGGTACTTGTCTACAGATCTCAGGTGAGAAATCTTTTAAGTGTTTTGAAATGTTAACTAAAATGCACAGAGGTCATCATTAGATATACAGATTTTTTTATGACTATTAAAATACTTTGAGTGAAAGTAATAGAAAGAACATCGAAACACGAGGCTATCTGATTTGTACGAGAGGGCGTAGCCCTGAGTATAAATTTGATTGCCGAGTGTTTTGATGTTCTTTCTCTTTTGTATCATGGTCAAAAATAAAATCACGTTCCCTGATGTCACAATATGAAACCCAAGAAAAAAGTAACCAATGAACAAGCATCTGAATATGATATTTCTATCACTATCCCTTTCTCTGTCGTCAATACATGTATGTAAACCCCAGACAATATGAACCAATCAATGGGCATCCTCTGGAGTGCGGGTAACTAATACCTGTACTCCAGTAAAGGCACTGTGCATGTATATGTATACGATTTATCTCTGACACATTTTCAACAGAAAAGTCCCCAAACTATGATACAATAAATAGTTGTAGATTTATATTGTCTTTTTTGTCATTATAGAGATACATATTACATCATCTTGTCAAAGGAATGCAAACAGGCCTTTAAAATAATTATTTTGTCCCATTTTAAATCATTTCACCTTTAACCTTTAACTAAAAATGGCTGTACTTTCTATCAATTATATTATAAATATGCCCCCACTAAATGAGTTGGAGCAATTACTGTGATGGAGTTGTCTGTACATATTAATGTCCTTGTCCAATCAATACATGTAGCTTGAGAAGGAATAAGCCCTGCAGTAACTTGGTAGGGACATAACCCATGGACAGTAGACAACATACGCAGATAACACCTATGGTTAGGTCCAAGGTCACCACAACCTTGATTTCTAAAAGCTTACAAGTCCAGCCAATAACTTGTGGCTTACAGTCATAGGATTTGTTGTGGAGTCAGGTTGATCATGACTTGTAGATCCACCCCTGTTGATTTTGAGGTCAATAGATCATTATATTTAGGTCAAGAACACTTAAAGCTTACCTGATCATTATAACTATAGATAGCTTAAGCCTACAGTCCTAAGATTTGTTGTGGAGATTGATCATGACTGGTACATTTTTGTAGATGACTCCTATTGATTTTGAGGTCAGTAGATCAAAGGTCAAATACACTGTGGCCTTTACCACTTCAAGCTTAACTGACCATTATAACTATATATACATGTAGCTTAATCCTACAGTCCTAAGATTTGTTGTGGAGATTGGTTATGACTAGTAGATGACCAAGAGCTATTGATCGGAGGTCAGTATTTAAAGGTCAATATAACACTTGACTTTAAAAAATTATATATGTAAATATATTATAAAATGTCCTATCCATTAGTAGATTTCTAGTTTTTTCCTAAGTTTACACTTTAACAGATGTAGTGTACCATTGTGAAATCAATTCTTTAAATCATAATGTTTGGTCAAAGACTTTTATTTATATTGTGGGAAATTCTCTTAAATTCAGCGTGGCAATTTAAAAATCTGGAAAGTTTCAATTAATTTTATAACCCAGGCATTCATTTATAAATACATTATTACCTTGCAAAACATCACTACACTTAACGACAAATGTCATATAATTGATGCTTTAGAACTGTGGTAAAGACACATTATTTTGATGGTTATAATACATTTTGTGTATACACTATTGAAAATTCTTAAAAGATTCAAACCTTACCTTCTTTATTTAAGCATTTCTAATTTTTTCAATGTCTCTAGAGGTGCATTATTATCACCTTTACTAGTGATTGATAATTGATAATGTCTTTTTTGATGAAACATTCCAGCTGAAGGATTCATTGAGCAAAAAAATAGAGGCTGAAATAGAGAGATTGTTGGAGAGGTTGTACAGGGGCCTAGGTGATGAAGATGAAGATAGTGTATCTGTATATACTGGAATGGGAGGTGAACCCAGATTTAACATTTAAGTTTTAGTTTAAATTAATTTAAACATATTTATTTTTAGCATGATTATGGTAAAAGCTTCGAAAAGTTATTTACCACTTTCAAGTCTGCTTTCTGGAACTTTTAAGTTCTGATGTCATGCAAGGAAACATATTAGTTTTTTGGTCATGACTGAAATAGGTCTCAAACCCATGTTCCCTGGGTTTAGAGGCAAACACCTTAACCACTAGCCTACCCCTTTGCTTTGAACATTTGTGGCTAGCAGAAATAATGACTTTTGTCTAAATCACAATTATATAGCCAATTGTCAGTCAATCTATGTGCAATCTGACCTGACCCTATAATGTTGGCTGTTCAAGTTTAGATCTTGAGTCCTCATAAAATTATATATAATATACAATACTAGGGGTGGGGGCAAAATCAGCTGTTCATATTGCCAAGGTTATAGTATAGACAAGTCAAAATTTTCCAGAATTTAAATTGAGAATACACATCATGCAAACAAGCTGGGTTACTTATACATATCAATTACACAGGTAAGAAATGCTTTAGATAAAAAACAAGTAAGTGAAAATCAGATTTTGCCGACCCTATAGTATCAAGTTTTTTGCAGGACTAAAGGTATAGAGTAAATATCTGTTTGCTTATGAATGCCTTTCTGCTAAATAGTTTCTGAAAAGCTGAATAAAGCAACATGTCCATTAGACTTAGTGCTAAATTGACACTAAATCACTATTTGCTTTTTATTTGCAATGAATTTTTTATATTATTTATGATTAATTTCAGGAATTTTGAGTTTCACTTTATAACAAGAACTTCATCAATTGATCAATTCCCTATTAAGCATGTAATTACATGATATCAAAACAAAAGGTTTGCAATCTACTGATTTGAGATAGAAGATACACCTAGATACATGTATTAAGTGTACATGTACTGGTGATACAAGTACCTTTGGCATACTGATATTGCCTTAGGTGTACTGGCAGTGATTTTTTCCTTCTTTATTTTGGGTCTGGTAAAAGAACTCTTCCCAATAAAAAATACAGACATTTTTTTCCCGTTTCAAAACCCAAAAATTACAGAATATATAAGCTTGAGATATATTTAACATATATATTTCCTACAAAAATCTTAATTAAAATTAAAAATTTTATTGATAAAGATATAAAACAAAAACAAATATGATATCAATGTGTTTACTTTTTAAAAATAAAATCCCAATTTAAAAAATATCCCACTTTCAGACACCACACAATTTTCCCCAATTAGATAGGACATGGATCATTTCCCCAAATTAAACTGTTATTACCTTTTGGTTTATTGGTATTGCCATTTGGTTTATTGGTATTGCCATTTGGTTTATTGGTATTGCCTTTGTTTTTGGTATTGCCATTTGGTTTATATATGTATTGCCTTTGGGTAAACAAGAATTGCTTTTGGAATAACAAGTATTTCCATGTTTTTGTTTGCTGTCTCGCAGGTGTTGCTCTTTTGCACCTTCATCTTTATTCTACACTGAAACAAGATTTTGGGCAGTTAGAATGTGCTTTAGACTGTATTAGACAACCTCTACGCAAGCTGAAAGGACACAGAATCTCATTTTTGTGTGGTGATGCTGGACCATTGGCTCTAGGAGCGGTTATTTATAACAAACTTGGTAACAGAGCTGCTTCAGAAGACTGTCTGAAAAGGTGTAAACTTGTTATTGTTGTTTTTTCTTTGCATTCAGAATTTTGTGTTTCCTGTTATACAATAGCTGATACATGCTACAAATAAGCCGCGACTTATAAAGGTCACTTCTAAGTTCTTTGTCGATTTGTCTGAAAATTTGTACAAACTACTAGCTTTTCAACAACTAATGGTACAATTTCATCCTAACTTTACAGGAATGATCATTATCAAGTCTAGTTGTGCATATCGTTTTCATTTTCCAGTTCTATGAATTTTGTTAGAGTTATGGCCCTTTAATTATGTTCGTTTTTTTTAAAGTTTTGTCCAGACTTCTTCTCATACTACTAATGCAATTTGAATAAAACATGATTGATCGATTTCTTAAGTAATTGTTTATAATCAATAGATTTTCCAGTTGATGAATTTTGACCGAATTATGGCCCTTAAAAAAAACAACTATTTGGCCTGATAATGATTTTTGTGTCTCCTGCTACACAGAAGCTATCAATCACCTTTCAATACAACTGCTAAATTGGCTATAGTCAGGAGACACATATGATCGCTAATTGCTCTTGTTTATGTATTTATGACAGTCTTTACAGGATTTTTGATAATAGATAAATAATAGAGCTTTTTATCAGAAGAATAGCGAAATGCCTATGTGTCAAGGCTAACTTGGATTCCCGAGATAGCCTCCTAGGACAAAGGATTTTACTTTCTTAGCTTTTGAAATTTTGGTTTAAACATATTTATTTAAGCTCGATTGCGAAACAAGTTCTTGCAACTTATATTAATCACTTTCGAGTCCGCTTCCTGGAACCAACCAGTACTGGTGTCATATGGAGAAACATGGTCGTGACCCGAGTAGGGCTCGAACCCATGATCTCTGGGTTGAGAGGCAGACACCTTAACCACTAGGCCACCGCTCCCCTTTGAAATTTTGAAGTAGTTCAAGATTGTAAACTTTCTCAAAATCTACAACATAAGTCTAAATATGCTTTTGAATGTTGACAACATCATTAGATGATATGGGACTAAAAATTCATTACTTTAGCTTTTATTTTCTCAAAATTATGCTGGTATAGCCAACTATAATCTTTGTTCTTCAAACCCAATTCATGCAGTTACTTAATATCTGCTTACTTATAGAACAGCTAGCAGTACAGACCCTGATTAGACAGCCTGGAGGATGCGGGCTCTTATCTTGGTCAGCACTGCATGCATGGGTAAAATCTGTTACCACTAGCTGGTAAAGGTTTATTATCTGCTTACACTTTATGCATAACTTCTTCCTTATACTGCAATGAATCTCTATAAGGGGTCAATTTGACCAAGTGATTAAAGTAATATATCCATTTGGAATCATTTGCCTCTCAACCCTGTATACTCAAACCCCACCAGAGCTTCAAATTCTTTATATGAGGAAGTTATTGTGTGGTTCTACTTAGGTGCTAACTGTCATGGATTATTTACCCAGATTTACCTGTACAGAAACAACTGGAAAGTGGTCATATGACAAACAGTGTCTGCGACAGTTACACCACAGTCACATGAAACTGAAAATTTTATGATTTTTTTTTGAATATCTATGCATTTTGATGCTGTTTTTTTATGCTCCCCGAAAAATTTCGGGGGAGCATATAGTCGGCGCCTTGTCCGTCTGTCCGTCCGTCCGCACTCACAGGAGAGTAATTATGTGGCTAGAGGGACAATAGGTAACTGTTCTTTCTCTTTGATGTCATTCATTCCGTAATGCTTTTATGTGGCTATTTTCTTTTGTGTGGCTAAAAAGAACAATAGAGAGAACAATAGAGTAGCCACATAATTGCTGTCCTGTGAGAACATCCGTCTGTTTTCTTGTCCGGAGCATAACTTGAAAACCCTTGGAGATAATTTGTTTAAACTTCATACAGTGGTAGAGGGCATTGAGGGGGGAGTGCAGTGTCAAAGAACCATAACTCTATTTTGCCCGGTTTTTGAATTATCTCCCCTTATAGAAAAATCTTGTCCGGGGCATAACTCTAAAACTATAAGAGATATCAACATGAAACTTTGTAGGTGAATAGATCTCAATGGGTAGATGTGCAGTGCATAAGAACAATAACTCTTTTTGTCCTAATTTTGGAGTGACTGCCCTTTGCTAATTTCAACACTTTGAACTTTGTCCGGAACATAACTCTAAAACTATAAGAGATATCAAGATGAAACATTGTAGGTAGATAGATCTCATTGAGTAAAAGTGCTGTGCAAAAGAACCATAACTCTGTTAAGCCTCATTTTTGAATTATCTCCCCTTATAGAAAAATCTTGTCCGGGGCATAACTCTAAAACTATAAGAGATATCAACACGAAACTTTGTAGGTGAATAGATCTCAATGGGTAGATGTGCAGTGCATAAGAACAATAACTCTTTTTGTCCTAATTTTGGAGTTATTGCCCTTTGTTAATTTTAACACTGAACTTTGTCCGGAACATAACTCTAAAATTATAAGAGATATCAAGATGAAACATTGTAGGTAGATAGATCTCATTGAGTAGAAGTGCAGTGCAAAAAATTATAACTCTGTTAAGCCTCATTTTTGAATTATCTCCCCTTTTAGAAAAATCTTGTACTGGACATAGCTGTAAAACTATAAGAGATATCAACATGAAACTTTGTATTTAGATGTATCTCAATGGGTAGATGTGCAGTGCATGAGAATCATAACTCTGCCTTGCCTAATTCTGGAGTTATTGCCATTTGTTTATTTTTACTTTTTTAATTTGTCCGGAACATAACTCGGAAACCATTTGTTTATTTTTACTTTTTTAATTTGTCCGGAACATAACTCGGAAACCATAAGAGATATCAACAAGAAACTTTGTAAGTTGATAGATAACAGTGATTAGAAGTGCAGTGGAAAGAACAGTAACTCTGCCTTTCCTAATTTTGGAATTATTGCACTTTGAACTTTTTCCAAGGACATTACTCTGAACTACAAGAGGTGTATTTTCCTGTGTCCAAAACCTATTCGGGGAGCATCACCCGGCTCAAACCGGGCTCTTGTTTTAAATTAGATAATACTAGTTTAATACATTTAATACATAGGTAAATGCACTTGCATGTTGATTTATTTATAGGCTGATAGGATTACAGAATGCTGTGTGTACAGATCCGTCCCTACCAGATGAGTTACTGTATGGTCGTGCAGGCTACCTGTATGCCTTGCTGTTTGTAAGAACACATCTAGGCAATGACAGTATTAATACCGATGTGATTCACAGGGTAGGCAATTCATTCATTTGTGTGACGAATCAGCTTGTCCTTCTTGATAGATTTGTAAGGCTGTATCAATACTCACCTAAATTTTTGTAATGGACTTACCCTGCTGTGCATTTAGAACTGTCCATTGTAATCTTAAAGAGTTACAATATAAAATTACTGAAAAAAAATAAGCAAAGAAGAGTCTGGTCAGACTGCATGGCTTTACTCTATACTTGTGACATAGCCATGTTATTAATATATACAGAATTTATTGTATTTCAATAAAAGAGGATCCTTAAGAGATACGTTCTCAAAACTGTTCTTGGAAGCAACCAGTTTTAAGCACTGAGTGTAAGTTCCCAGCTTGAGCTAAAAACCTGACTGGGACCAGCAATCCTTAGATTACTAGTCTGATGCTTTAACCACTTGGCCACATAACAAGGCCCGTAATTGTGGCTTTTAGTGAACTAATGCAGTATAATTTTATTTTTAATGAAGACTATGTACAGAACTAGGAAAAGTGGTGTTTGCCTCTTATCTCAGGAATCATGAGTTTGAGACACACTGGGGTTATAACAATGTTTTATCAATGAATGTTTTATCATATTACACTTACGGTACTTTGACTAGATTCAGGATGTAAATAAGGAAGGGTTTCACAATAGTGCTAAAAAAAGTTGAAACTAAGATATTGTCTACTTTAATGATAAAGTAATGGTTTATATTCACTATTTGTATGTTCAGTGAACAGATTGGCTGGAAGTTTTTTGATGTAATGTAGAACTGTCCCTATCCATTGAAAGTGTAATTTTTTGCAATATAAACAGACGTCTTTTTTATTTTTATTTCAGGTTTACAAATGTATTATAGATTCTGGAATCAGTATGTCACAACAGGAGCGTTGGCAACATCCATTGATGTATGCCTGGCACGAGAAACATTATCTTGGGGCAGCTCATGGCCTTGCAGGAATCTTCTATGTTCTTATGCTTGTAACTATCATTTATTATATTTCTAATGATAAAACATTCTCACTTATTCTGATACAATTTGTAATATACATGTACCTTCATGGGAAATTTTAGAACATTGATATTTAAAATAGTAATATTCTTATATTATCAGTATTTTTAATTTAAATAAAGAGATAAAAAAAAAACATGTTCTATAGAATAGACCAGTGGTCATTTTGTATGAAAATATATAAATTTAAGTCAATGAATATGTTTAATACATGTTTATTCTTAATTCTTTAGATATATATTTTTATAAACATTTTGACTATGTATGAAATACAATATATTATGCAATCGGTCTGTTTTGATTAAAATACAAATGTACAAACTTAATAGCAAAAATTAAAATTTCTTTTAAGATTTATTATATTGACTTATGGAAAATAAATCTTATATGTTTAATAAATTTACAGTCATCGAAGTAGTACCTTGGCCTTCCAATTACAGCTACTAGGCTGTTATGTTTTTATCTATTTTTGGTATAGCATGTCAGTTGCGTCATGACATTATTAAGTGGTTGTGGCCAAATTTCTATATCAGAGTACGCAAAGACAATAAAAGCGGCTTATGAGCAAACTTGGTGTTTATAAGAACTAAATATTTTCATTTAAAATCTAGTGACAATATACTCGATATAGGAAACAAGGGTGCCATAGTCACAAAATACGCCCGTTTACGAAAGCTTTAGATGGAGATGGGGGCATTATGGATAAGTGTTATCTAGCAAGCAAGTTTTTATCCTTGGCACTGTGTTGTTAAATGAACCTTAAAACAAATCAGTAGGGAAGATAAAAAGTACATGTAATTGTAATTTAATAACTAAAAAATTCTGATTTAAGATTTTATTCTAGGGAAATACATTTCATTACAATTCTTAATCTTTGAATGAGCTGAACTGATATTTACTTGAAAATTAAAATGTAATTAAATTTCTATGAGAAAGTATTTACATTTGATAAGGTAATTACTGTATGATCTTTATGAACAAATACCAAGTCTACAGAACACCATAGTTATCACAGTTAAGAATCTTGACCAATGAATGAAACATGTGTAAATAAATGTTACATTCTTTAGAACATACTCAAGTCCAAGAAAGAGGATTATTTTATGCCCTTTGATTAAATTCTATTTTTAGAATTGAAAGTGAAAGTAGATCAAGGGGAGTAATTGTGTAAGTCATTTATGAAAAAAGTAATAACTTTGTTGTTGCCCTTTGATTAAATTCTATTTACAAAATCTGGATATTTCATCATCTTTAGTGACCTTGACCTTGTATATATTGACCTAAATTATATGTATCACAGCCATAGTCTTGATAATGACCATTTGTGTTACAATCCCTCAATAAATGATGACTAAATGGTCCATATACACATCTTCATATTTTTATCTGAACTTTGACCTCTATGTGTGACCTTGACCTTGGCCACAAGGACCTGAATCTTGCACGCGACACTCCGCCTCACAATGGTGAACATTTGTGCCAAGTAATATTGAAATCCCTCTATACATGTGGAAGTTTTGCTCCGGACAAGCATTTTTCGATGACCTCTAAGTGTGACCTTGACCTTTGACCTGGTTCATGTGCGCGACACTGCTCCTCATAGTGGTGAACATTTCTATGAAGTTTCATTAAAATCCCTCCATACATGTACGAGATATGCTCCGGACAAAATTGGACGCCGCCCGCCCGCCCGCCCGCCAGGGGCGTTCCCATAATATGTCCCGTTTTTCAAACGGGCGTATAAAAAAGATACATTTAGGGGCTTTAAGGTACATAAAGCTTGAATGTAACGTATATATGTTGTTTATGCTAATTAATGATTTTAAAGAACATATTAAAATTACCATAAAAATAGGTGCAAGATGAATCTCTGAAGAAACATGTAGAAGATCTGATTCGACCCAGTATAGAGTATATGCTCACACTCAGATTTCCATCTGGAAATTGTCCATCATCTATTGGAAGTTCCACTGGTGATAAACTTGTACATTGGTGTCATGGTGCACCAGGCTGGATACACATGTTTATCTCAGCTTACAAGGTAAAGTTCAAAACTGTTTTCCCCCAGCTGATAAATCGTAAGTAGGATATTTAATTTATATTGTCCGTCAGTCTTTTCGTCCCAGATCCTTATCTTAGATCTGGATAATCCAGTTTTAATCAAATGTTGCATGAATGTGTATTGAAATCAGACTCTAAAATACTGTCAAAAGCTACCCATCAGTTTTGGGGTGACAATGCTTCATTTTTTAAAATTTCTATTTTGAGTCATATTTTAGAACTAGCCGGCTAGATTGTAATGAAACTCATCATGATTGTTTATAAAACAGTTATTATTTGATAAGAAGCTACAGATATTATGTATTTTACAAGTACTACATTTACTTTTGTAATTTACCATTCTAGATTGTAATTTTAAAAACATGTATGATGGGTACTTACAATGAGCATATCCCAGGTATATTTTGGATATATATTCTATTTGTAAAGTGTTCAAAATATGTCGGTTCTTCAAGGGTATATTTAAATTTCACAGTTCTTTTATGATATGGAAAATATTTTCAGTTGTTTGGAGAAGACAGATACCTACAAGCAGCGAAAGCTTGTGCTGATGTGATCTGGTCACGTGGACTGTTAAAGAAGGGGTTTGGGCTTTGTCACGGGATTTCGGGCAATGCCTACGCTTTTCTTGCCATGTATAAACTTACCGATGATCAGGCTTATCTCTACAAGGCTTATAAGGTTCGTACCAGCTCAGATAGATTTATTACATCGTGATGTGACTTCCTAAACTTTTTCTCATCATTTTTATTATAAAATTATAACAAGAACCATGCTAAACATGGCAAGTTTTAATACTTGTTAGCCTGATAAATAGAAAGGGTAACAATTCAGTGAATACAAATTTAGATGTTCAAATAGTATTGTGTATATACAAGAGGAAATATTTATATTTCATATCCATATATAGTGTACTTAACTTTGCCACTGCAGGAGGAAACATTATTAATTATCACATCCAGTTCATTATTATTCTTTATTCTTTTTGCAAAATGCTTAAGTAAAAACTTGTTGTTGTCCTGTCTTGTCAATGTATCTATGTTTCTCTAATGAGGCAAATTTTCAAGTTTTTTTCCTTATTTATGCTGGCAGTTTGCAACGGTGATGATGGAAAGAAATGTAAGAGTTAGAGTTCCTGATCATCCTTACTCGCTATTTGAAGGTAACGTTTTACTTGCTTCCTCAATATATAATCTCGGACATCTAGTCTAATGTTTATTTGTCTCCCAACACTGATTTAGAAATCATGTGGGATCAGTAGTCAGTCACTTACATAGAAATTGATAATTCCTGGTTAGTTTTATAAGGAAGCTGGTTTTAAGGATAGACAGTCAAGATATGACAAAAATAATGTGGTAGAAACATTGTTAATTGGTAGAAAAACATCAGCATGTTCTTTACTGGTGGATCAGTCTTTTATCATACACAGTGTACATTTTTTTTAATGATGTGACTGCAACTGATCAATTAAAAAAAGACATTGAAAATTCTTAAAACACATCATGTGAACAGTGAAAACAGGGCAAGTACTTTTACAGAAACCATGAACTGTCAGAACACATGTTGGGTACACCAGACTGGTATAAGCACTGAAATATTGATACTAAACACAGTAACATCCCATTATGTTTTTATATATCTGCATCAATTTAATTTATTTTCAGGTCTAGCTGGAACTATCTACTTTCTAGCTGATTTACTTCATCCAAAGAATGCCAAGTTTCCAGCATTTGACTTGCCATAAAATTAACTGTATTGTAAGCTGAACTTGCTCTTTGAGTAGCTGTAGGAATGCAAAGTTTAGAAAATACCACCTTTTGTTTTCAACACAACTCTATGATTGTGTCTTTATTCATCTTGAAGAAAAAAGAAGTATTGCTTAAGGGAAAGAAAAGGACATTACAGCATGTCTTAATGACTGCATGGAAGTGATAGAATAAGGTTTCATTGTGTTTTATGATAACTTAACAATTACACAAGTTTTATTTTCAATTGAACAATATATACATTAGACTAAGAAATATTTGTGGTTCCAATGAAATGGAAGTTTTCAAAGTAGATAAAGAACATGTACTGGATTCCAGTAAAAAAAAATGACTTTGAAAACAAGCATTTAATTTTGTGTTACGCTTTCCTTTGCCAAAAAAAAATCCTTTGTTACACTGTATATTTTTTCAAAGAAATTGAATTTAGGTTTGTAGCTACAATTTAGATTGGAAAAAATTCAGTGTTCCATTATCAACTGCAAAAAAAATGTGTCTATCAGTTTGTTTGTTTTGGGACACATGTATTGTTTGTGTTAGGTATGAAATAATGTTGTGTGACAGTGCCATTGTTGACTTTTTTGTGAAGACTAATTTTTATTTATTGATTTACATTGATGTTATGTATTAAATTTATTTATTTATTATGTTTATGATTTTTCTGTTTATGAATTTATAGTCTTGATAAAATGTAAATGTTTACTTTGGTTCCTTTTTCTAAACCCTTTCATGACTTTGTTCTGTCCAGTATTATTTTAAGGGTTGTAATATGACTAAGGTGGTTAATTCAAGTACTTATATGGTCTTTTGACACATGGATTAGATTTGAAAGTAGAAGTGAGGTGGAGAACTGCAACTCTCCCTTCCCTAATTTTGGAGTTATTGCCCTTTGTTCATTTTTACACTTTGAACTTTGTCCAGGACATAACTTGTGAACTATAAAAGGTATCAGCTTGAAACTTTGTAGGTAGATACATCTGAGTGAGAAAAAGTGCAGTGCAAAAGCCATTTTCTGACAAGCCAGTGTCTGGGGTATTTGGCATTTGTGACAAGCTCTAGTTTTGTACTCTAGTTGCATATTGCAACATTTTTATCAATGTTATATATAAAGCACTGGAGAGCTTAGTCTTTGTTTTTAGATAAATTAACACTACTAACAATGATAATAAGAAGTACATAATATTTTAAGAAACAAATGCAATGTTCTTTTCTTTTTCTTCTTTAACTTCATCCTAATTAATTGTATTTGTTTCAAAACATCTTAAAACAAAAAAATTGGCCTGCAGATATCTTGTTTACAAACAACATGTAGTGAAGTTCTCACAAAACTTGGCTGAATGAATACTGGTCATACAAAACAATCTTATTAATTTCTGGCTCAAATTAACACTATGCAAGTAAAATTAATACAACTGTACTTTTAGTCAATAATGCCTTGGTAGATATCCTCAAGTAATCTTCGGTAGATCTTTAAACACATGGAACTGCCTTTAAAAAAAAATTATTAAAAACTTCTTCAGACTAATAGAAGACTTCTGAAAACGAGCATGTGGTTATATCAGTGTCTGTCAAATCCTACACCCATAATATGTAACTTTTTAATCAACTTTTCATTTTCTTCTCTCTCCTGAAACAAAGAGCACATCAAATTAACTTAACCGATACTATGCTGAACCTGCTAAATCTTTTAGTCATGTACTCACCATTCTTATAATGGGAACAGTCTCTTAGTTGTTTAAGATGAATATTTAAAAATAACAAGAGGGCCATGATGGCCCTGAGGTCGCTCACCTGTATATAGGCCCCCCCCCCCAACCCCCCCAATGTTGCAGGGCCAATTTAACCCAAGGCCTTTTATTTGCACAAACTTGGTAGACACCCATAAGAAGATGTTTCATGCTAAACATCTAAGCTCTAGCTCATTGGGCTTTTTAAAAGAAGATTTTTTTAAAGTTTTTACTATACACATATAGTTAAAAACATGACACCCCTGAGGCCGGGCCAGTTTTGACCCCAGGGCTTTTATTTGAACAAACTTTGTAGACACTTACTAGAAGATGTTTCATGCTTAATATCTAAACTCTAACTATTTGAGTTTTTTCAAAGAAGATTTTAAGTTTTTGCTAACATTATAAAGAAAATCAATGACCCCCGGGGCGGGGCCAATTTTGACCCCAGGTCTTTTATTTAAACAAACTTTGTAGACACTCACTAAAAGATGTTTCATGCTTAATATCTTAACTCTAGCTATTTGGGTTTTTTCAAAGAAGATTTTTTAAGTTTTTGCTATAATACACATATAAGGAAAATCAATGACCCCCCGGGCGGTGCCAATTTTGACCCCCGGGCTTTTATTTCAACAAACTTGGTAGACACCTATTAGAACATGTTTGATGCTAAATATCTTAGCCATAGCTCTTTGAGTTCTTTAAAAGAAGATTTTTTAAGTTTTTACTATATGCATATAGGGAAAATCAATGACCCCCCGGCGCAGGGCCAATTTTGACCCCAGGGCTTTTATTTGAACAAACTTGGTAGACACTTATTAGAACATGTTTCATGCTAAATATCTTAGCTCTAACTCTTTTGGTTCTTTAAAAGAAGATTTTTTAAGTTTTTACTATATGCATATAGGGAAAATCAATGACCCCCTGGGGCGGTGCCAATTTTGACCCCAGGGCTTTTATTTGAACAAATTTGGTAGACACCCATTAGAACATGTTTAATGCTCAATATCTTAGCTATAGCTCTTTGTGTTCTTTAAAAAAAGATTTTTTAAGTTTTTACTATATGCATATAGGGAAAATCAATGACCCCCGGGGCGGGGCCAATTTTGACCCCAGGGCTTTTATTTGAACAAACTTGATAGACACCCATTAGAACATGTTTCATGCTAAATATATTAGCTCTAGCTCTTTGGGTTCTTTAAAAGAAGATTTTTTAACTTTTTACTATATGCATATAGGGAAAATCAATGACCCCCCGGGGCGGGGCCAATTTTGACCCCAGGGCTTTTATTTGAACAAACTTGGTAGACACTCACTAGAAGATGTTTCATGCCAAATATCTAAGCTCTAGCTCTTACGGTTTTTTAAAAGAAGATATTCAAAGTTTTTTCTTTCGGTTGCCATGGCAACCAGAGTTCTGCATGGAATTAAATTCTTTGAACAATTTTTAAAGGTGACCACCAAAGGAACATTCCTGTGAAGTTTGGATGAAATTGGCTTAGTGGTTTATGAGGAGATGTCATTTAAAGAGAAAGTTTACGGACGACGGACGGACGGACGACGGACACCGGACGAAAAGCGATCACAAAAGCTCACCCTGTCACTTTGACAGGTGAGCTAAAAATACAAAACTTAAAACTTGTTGGAGAGATAACCTGCTAACACTTCATACATTTAATTTCTTTATCCACCCCACCCCCAACAAACAAACAAGCATGTTTACATTTATGAATATAACAGGAAGACAAACTCTTAAAACAAAATTTGATAAACTTTCTCATGTGCAAAACCTGCCTTTTACAAAGCTACCATTAAGAACAGCTTGAAAATCTATCTAAAAAATGGTGTATAAATTTTAACCTGACTTAATTCAGCTTGTAGGACAACCATGTCTTTCTTTGCAGTACCTAGTCTTCTTTTCTGATGAATCGTTAAAGAGCTGAAAAACAACACCAACAAATAATTACACAAGTGTCAACTTCAAAGATTTTGACCAGTTTTAAAGTAACAATGCCGAAAAAGATTTGTTTACCATATGTAAAGCTTTTTCATAATAGTTAATACCACACTTACAGTAACAATTTTGAAATATTAAACATACGAGGCATTCCTGTCTTTAATTCTAGGGTAATTATTGTTGAGCAGAATGTTTTAAATAAACTCTCTTTTAAAAAAGACAAACAAAAAAAACTGTTGTTGCAAACCATGAGAAACCATGAACTTTGACTTGCATCAAAGGCATGGTTTGGTTACTATAGAAAGGATGTTACAAGAATATGAAAACATTAACATACTTTCTCATATTTTCAGTGAGTCCAATTATTTAAAAAAGCATCCATTATTGAGTGACAAAGATATGGCCAGATCAATGTACTATTTTCAAGTAAAACCTTCACCTTTTAAACTTTATAAATTGTCGACCCACATGTTTTACTAATGTGCCACAGAATGCCTAGTTATTTCAATATCCATTCATAAATGACAGAATTGATGACTGGATATAACCATCAATGTACTATTTAGTGTGACCTTGATCTTTAAGCTACAGACTCATCACAAATTGTTTTAACATACCAGATATTTAAGCCAAGTTACTACAAAATCTGTCACTGAATGACAAAACAAGAGCGATCAGTGATCACATGTGTCGCCTCATGATGGCCAATTTCATGTTGGGACAAGATTTGTGACAGACGGACAGATAGACAGACAGTGCACAACTAGACTTGGTACTGATCATTCCTGTAAAGTTTGGATAAAATTGCACCAGTAGTTTATGAGAAGTCAGGACAAGCTTTTGTGTATCTGGCAACACACAAAAAACACCTTTTTATCAAAGGGCCATAACTCAGCCAAAAAGCATTCAACCGTAAAACCCGTGCAATATGCGCAAGAACTTGAGCTACAGATCAATCCTGTAAAGTTTCATTGTAATTGCAATAGTGGTATAAGAGAAGTAGTCCGGACAAACTTTAAAAATAAAAATTATTAAAGGGCCATAACTCTGACAAAAATCATTGAACCTGAAAATGCTGACAATATGCACAACTAGACTTGGTACTGATTATTCCTGTAAAGTTTGGATGAAATTGCACCAGTAGTTTATGAGGAGTAAGTAAGTAAGTAAGTAAGTAAGTAAGTAACGACTTTATTTTATGAGGCTAACACATTCAGTTTCCCGATCTTCCATGCGGGCCTCAGTATATACAAAACAACATAAAATACAATCACAATCAACATTTAGACAACATAATATGTACATTAAACATCATATCAATACAATAAATAAGTAAACACTTTTTTCTTCTTACATAGAGAAGTGACATTTTCATAACTTCAGCATGGAAAGTATATGTTTTTGAAACAATATGTACAAACAATTAGTTAGAAAATTGCCACTGGATATAGGAGGATTGAAATTTCCTCAGGGTATCAGAATTTCGAATATGGATTGGTATGCTGTTCCATACCACAGGACCAGAGTAATTAAATGATTTTCTAAAAAATTCTGTTTTTGGTTTGGGTACAGTTAGTTTTTCATTTTGTATAGATCTTAAGTTAAAGTCATGTTTGTCATTTATTGTTTGGAATTTATTTTTCATATAAATAGGAAAGGATGGTTCATTTATAGATTTATACATGAGGATTGCCTTTTTGTACATAATTCTTTGATCAAAGGACATCCAATTTAATTCTTTAAATAGAATATTTGATGGGGTATCAAAACTTTTGTCTAAAATAATTCTTGCAGCTCTTTTTTGAAAGTTCACAATTTGCGAAAGTAATTCACTACTGCAGTTTCCCCAAATAGTGCAACAGTAGTCAATATGTGGCAAAATATAAGCATTAAAAAAAGAGTTTTCTGGAGTGGAGATCAAGGTACTGTTTGATTCTAAGAAGCAAATAGAGCTGTGAATTGCATTTTTTAATAATATTTTGAATTTGTGTTTTCCATTTAAGATTTTTGTCAACCTGGACTCCTAGCAGTTTTTCAGTGTCTGTAAATTCTATCTCTTTGTTTTGAAGGTGCAGAGTAGATGAAGCAGTATTTTTTGATTTAGTATTTTTTAAAGAGAAATTTATGGCCTTAGTTTTTTGTGCATTTAATATCATTGCATTTTGCCTACACCATGTGCTAACACTATCAAGATCAGTTTGAAGATTATAATTCATTTCCGTTAAAGTACTTCCAGTAGAAGTAAGGGAAGTGTCGTCTGCAAACATATCGGTAGTTGACTGTTTAACATGAAGATGGATGTCATTTATGTATATCAAAAATAGTAGGGGCCCAAGGACTGAGCCCTGAGGCACTCCTGAGACAACTTCAGCTGGTTCAGATAAAACACCAGACACATTTACTTTTTGTGACCTGTCTGATAGATAAGATCTTATCCAATCTATAGTATGTGAAGAGAAATTATAGAAAAGTAGTTTTTCTAGAAAAATTTGGTGGTTTACTAAATCAAAGGCTTTTGATAAGTCTAGAAAAACAGTTCCGACAAGTTTGCCATCATTCAGAGCACTGATCCAATTATCAATTATATTTGTAAGAGCTGTCTCACATGAATGATGTGCCCTGAAACCTGATTGAGCAGTGTAAAGTAAATGGTTTGTTTCTAAATAGAGCTTTAAGTGGTCTGATACATGTTTTTCAATTATTTTAGAGATAAGGGGAAGTACTGAAATTGGTCTGTAATTATTTTTGTCTCCCTTTGGTCCTTTTTTGTAAATTGGTGTTACCTTTGACTGTTTTAGCTGAGTTGGAAATTTTCCACTTTTTATGCTTAGATTTATAATACTACATAGAGGTTTACTTATGACATCAGCTGCTGTTTTTAGGAATTTTGCACCAATACCATCTAGGCCTGTTGCTTTTGTGGCGTCTAGACTATTGAGTTTCTGATTTACATAGCTTAAGTCAACAAAGGGTATTTCATATTTATTTGACTGATTTGAAATTTTGGATTTAACAGATTCTTGTAAAGCAGTTTTCAATTCATATGATAATCCTTCTGATACATTTTCAGCTTTTTCAAATACACTTGCAAAGAAAGTATTAAAGGTTTCTGCTGTTAATTTGGGATCAGTTATCGGTAAACCATTCTCATCATTTATGTAAGAATTTTGTTGAACATTTGTTTTGCCTGATAGGTTTTTCAAGTTTTTCCAAAGTTTTTTAGGATTTTTCTTATTTGAGTTTATTTCATAATGAAAGAAATCTTTTTTTGCTGTATGAATAAGTTTTTTCACTTTTAATTTCCAATATTTGAAGTCATCAACATTATTTTTCTTTTTTGCATAGTCCCTGTTATGTATTGCATTAGCTATATCCTCATTGAACCAATCAGCTTGGTTTTTATGCTTAACTCGTTTTTGTTTGTATGGAGCATGTATATTGAGAGTTTCCAAAAATAATTTATTAAAAGTGTCTAAAGCGTCATCTGGATCATTAAACATATCAATAAGGGACCATGGTTGTTTTGACAGATCATCTAGAAATTTATCAGCGTTGAAGTTCTTTAAGTACCTGTATTTGATTGTAAAATGAATTGGACCTTTATTAACATTTTTGATAGTTTGTTTTGTGAAAATTATTGGAAAGTGGTCACTAATAGAAAGTATAGGGACAGTAATGTATGATATATTTTGTGATTGATTACTATAGACATGATCAATAATAGTTGATGATGTTGATGTAACTCTTGTAGGTTGTGTTATAAGTTGTGACAGATTAAATGTATTAATAATATTATTCCATGCTGAGTTATTTGAACCTGTAGTTCCAAAATTATAGTTAAAATCTCCAAAAAGAATTATTTCTTTGTTTTCAACAAATATTTTTTCAAGAATTTCTTCAATGTTATCATTCCATGAAGTTAATGACGAAGGTGGCCTATAAATGTAGCCTATCAAAAAGGGTTTTTGCTTTTCAAGTTTCATTTCGAGCCATATTGATTCAGTATTTTCAGATTGTAAATCAGATCTTAGTTCACATGGCAATGAATTTTTAACAAACAAAACAAGTCCACCACCATTTGATTTTCTGTCACGTCTAAAGAGTTGATAATTATTTAAAGATATCTCTGAGTCATCAAAAACATCACTTAGGAAAGTTTCTTGTAGGCCTAGTATGTCAATGTCTGGATATTTGTCAACTAAATTTTTGATTTCATTTATTTTAGGATACAGGTAGTGAATGTTTAAATGAAAAAAGTTAATTCCTTTTTTGTCGAATATTACTTCACTCAAAGTTTGAAGAGGCAAATCTGTTCTTTCATCATAATCCATAGAATTTTGATTTTCAGAAATAGTTTTAATATGTTTTGTTATCCTTTCATTTTGATTTGTAATGTTCAGTACAGTTTCATCACGGTTTTCATTTAATAAAACTGGTGTGGTCTCATCCATGTTGTCCTTGGCCAGGGATTCCATGGTCCCTGATACATTCGGAATCTTTGATGGGGATGTTGATGTCGCCGAGCATTTCCATGCCAGATGTTGGCATTCCGAAAATTTACACTTTCTCTAGAGAAATTGTTTTCTTGTTTTCCGGAATTGTTGGTATTAATCCCAAGGATTTTTCTAATGCCTGCATTAATTTGCCTTCCCAATATAGCTGAACCTTCTTTATTCAGTTGTACTTCATCATAGTAGAGATTCTGATTTACCTTATCATATTTCATGAATGCGCTTGTATTATCTAGGAAGAGGAATCCTTTGTTCTTGCAAAGCTTTTCTAGTAGATTATTTGCTTCATCAATATTTTTTCTTGATAATAAATCTCTCCTTTTTGGCAGAATGGATGATACAGCTATTTTCACATTGTGGTTTGCTGATTGTATGGAAGTAGCTAGGTCAGTAAAATCTTCACATATGGACTGAGGAGAGTTCGCATTTGAGATGTTTTTTATGCCTGTGTGTAGGACGATTATATCAGCTTCTTTTGTCTGTGTTTTATTGTGAGTTATTATCTTATTTATGTCCTGAATGGTTGCTTCACTGGTTGATTGGAGTAGTCCGGACAAGTTTTGTGACGGACGGACAGACGGACGACAGAGAAGTGATCCCTATATGTCACCACTACTCCGTAGAGGCGACACAAAAAATGACCTATCATGACTTTTGAAGTATGAACCTGACCTTTGGGCTGCTGAGCTAAATTTTGTTCATTACATATATAATCTTAATAGGCAGCATATTTATGCATAATTTTCCATGAAGCACAAAAGAAGACACATCATGTTTGACATACAAGAGTGACCTTGAACTTTAACCTGGATACTTTACCCCTATTTGTGACACATCATCATGTCATACATATGTATGCCAAATTAATTTGAAATCTATCAAGAAAAGACAGAATTGCAATTTTATGAAAAAATTCATAACATGAATAGTATACAAGTGTGACCTTGACGTTTGAGGTAGAGACCTGATCCTCCACATGGTCATAATATGTCTAACACATTTGTGCATCATAATTTTTTAATCCATCCAGGAATGACAGATTTGTTGGTCAGACACAAACATCAGTGTACTTATATAAAAATTCATATGAGTCGTGTCATGACAAAACCAACATAGTGCGTCTGCAACCAGCATGGATCCAGACCAGCCTGCGCATCCACGCAGTCTGATCAGGATCCATGCTGTTCACTTACCAACTCTAGTAGAGAAACTGATAGCGAACAGCATGGATCCTGATCAAACTGCACGGATGCGCAGGCTGGTCTGGATCCATGCTGGTCGCAAACCCATTATGTTGGTTTTGTCATGACACGGCTCATATCATGAGTTAGACCTTTAGCTTTGAGGCAGGAACCTTATTCTTGTATGGGGCACTTCATCATTATGACTAACACATTTATGCATAATTATTTTTCAATCCAACTGGGAATGACAGAATTGTTGATAAGACACGAACATCGGGGCATTTTTTATCACAAATTTCCTTTGAAGACAGAGTGTGACTTTGACCCTTGAGCTTCAGACCAAGATCTTGCTCATGACACATTGCCTCAATGTGCTACAAATTTATACAAAATTATTTAAAATCCATCCATAAAGGACAAAGTGATGGACCAGATGGATGGAAGGACGGAATTTACAAAAAACTATGTGCCTCCCCTTTTTGGGGTGCATGAAAAAAATCAAGCTTTTTATTCAAAATTGGGCAGCGAAAGTGGTTATGTAATTTCATAACAAAACTTGGAATTAAGATTCACTGATTTTTTTGAATGTATGTACAGTGATAGCTAGATTCAACATTACTTACAAAAGTATCATAAATGTTGTAATTAGAACGGGTTCTGAGACCAGGTATCCTAGTAGCGATGTCATCCAGGCCGACTGGTGAGACTTGAACCTTGTGTATGCTCTGGTAGGTTTCTCTGAGCCAAATGGACCACAATAGGCACCAGGCTTGGCAGTCTGTCCTAGATTGACTATATCTGAACTGAAATCATAAATTTATTTAAGGAAATATTTCACTAAAAAAACAAATTTATTTTACAAGTACCTTAAATCTCACAATTATCTGTTTATTTTTCACTAAAAGTTCCAATTATGTAATCAACATCTGTACATTAATCCTTAAGTTTCTGACAGACAATTGTCTGAGCTGTCAAATGAAAACAATGCATAGGAACAGATATTTACGATAAATACATGTATTTTGTTTCTTAGTGTAACCCATATTAACCATTTCACTGCCATAGGGACGGCTTATGCCGTCCCTGTTATTTTTGGCGTATTTGCCATATGGACGGCTTTAGCCGTTTCTATAATAATAATACTAATAATAATAAATTATTAATAATAAAAATAACAAGAATTTGTAACAGAGTTACCAACGTCCCCCGCCCTGGGAGTTTTATATGAAGCATTAAATTGTGCTATTTCAAAAGATTGAGGTATGGATCTCAGGACATTCAGTCCAAAATTATGATCAATGCTAGATCTGCAAATGTAACAATAAATTTGTTAAAAAAAATAAAATGAAACACGGAATTTAAAAATCTATCATGTTAAGCTTTGACCTCTAAGTGTGACCTTGACCTTGGAGGTAGGGGAGCAGGTGTTGTGCATGACATAACGTCTTATTATTGAGACTATTTGTGCCAAGTATTTTCAAAATCCCTTGAACTATGAAGAAGTTATAGATTGGACACAAAATATACCCTATAACAGACTACGTAAATCTTTGACCTCTAAGTGTGACCTTGACCTTGGAGGTAGGGATGCAGGTGTTGCGCATGACACATCCTCTTATTATAGTGACTATTTGTGCGAAGTATTTTCAAAATCCTTTGATCTATGAAAAAGTTATAGACCGGACACAAAATATACCCTGTAACAGACTATGTAAGTATTTGACCTCCAAGTGTGACCTTGACCTTGGAGGTAGGTGACGGGTTTTTGCGCATGACACATCATCTGATTATTGTGCACAATTATGGCAAGTATTTACAAAAGTCCTTCATAGATAAGAAAGTTATGGACCGGACACGACATATACCCTCAATTAGACAAGTTGACCTTGAATGAGCAAGTACGACCTTGACCCCAAAGGTACGGGTCTGGTTGTTGCACATGACACATCGTCTTATTATAACAAACATTTGTGCCAAGTTATCTCAAATTCCTTTGATAAATGACAAAGTTATGGACCGGACACCAAATATACCCTGTAACAGACTATGTTAATATTTGACCTCCAAGTGTGACCTTGACCTTGAAGGTAGGTGACTGTTTTTTGCGCATGACACATCGTCTGATTATTGTGAACAATTATGGCAAGTATTTACAAAATCCCTTCATAGATAAGAAAGTTATGGACCGGACACGACATATACCCTCAAATAGACAATGTTAACCTTGAATGAGCAAGTACGACCTTGACCCTGAAGGTAAGGGTCTGGTTGTTGCGCATGACACATAGTCTTATTATAACAAACATTTGTGCCAAGTAATTTCAAATTCCTTTGATAAATGACAAAGTTATGGACCGGATACGAAATATACCCTGTAACAGACTATGTTAATATTTGACCTCCAAGTGTGACCTTGACCTTGAAGGTAGGTGACTGGTTGTTGCGCATGACACATCGTCTGATTATTGTGAACAATTAGGGCAAGTATTTACAAAATCCCTTCATAGATAAGAAAGTTATGGACCGGACACAACATATACCCTCAAATAGGCAATGTTGACCTTGAATGAGCAAGTGTGACCTTGACCCTGGAGGTAGGGGTCTGGTTGTTGCGCATGACACATCGTCTTATTATACTTAACATTTGTGCAAAGTTATTTCAAATTCCTTTCATAAATGACAAAGTTATGGACCGGACACGAAAGTGTGACGGACGGACGGACATACGTACAGACGGAGCCTATTTCTATATCCCCCTTTTTTCTTCGAAAAGGCGGGGGACAATAATAAATATAAAGAAAATTATACCATCGACAATAATTATTATTACACTCACAGATTTGGAAACATATAATTATTTTAATACCAATAACAAATAATAGTAATTATATTAATTAATAATAATATTAGTAATTTCTTAGAAAAAAACGTCTGGCAAATAGGTGATCAATAAAACAATAACCCTCTGGCAGGGAAAGGGTTAATTGCTATTACCTTTGTAGGTAAATACACCATTAACTAATGTGAAAATGAACATTAAAAACAAAACAAAAAATCTTAAAGGCACATTATGCCTCCAAAGTCTATTTATTATATTCTGTTGAAAATTAAAATATCAAGCCTGTGTTTAATAGTTTCAATAATGAAATAAGAGCATGTTTAATGTTTAAATACTGAAGATAGTAGCACTGAACATGAAGTTATGTGTTATATAGGTAGCAAAATGTAAACAAAGTAGTATTTTGACTTCCATACAAAAGACTAATTCACTATGATTAACATGTAGTTGCGAAAGGAGCTAAATAATTGCAAAAGATATTCCATGTATATATTACCTTGAAAAATGTAATGAAATGTTAAAAATTAAAAGTTTTTGAGAAATAAAATAACTAGCACTTCTGAAGCATAAAATTGTATAATATTATAATAATAACTCTACATGGTTTTAAATTGTGAGCCTTAAGCCTAAGGGTATAATTGGTGTGTGACCAGGTGAAAGTCAAAATAAGTTTTCATTTTGCCATAATTTCTTTCATTTATATAATTAACTTCACATGAACGATTAAATAACTGGCATGGCCCAAGAAAATTTCTGTAAATATCCATTAGTACATATTTAACTGTAATGTTCAATTTATAAAAAGAGTATGGCAGCCTTTTTATATTTTAGGAAGATTTATATTTTATCCAAAACATTTTCCAATGTCAACTGTTTTAAGCAATCATCATTATGGCAGTCAATCTTTTGCAATACATAGTCAATGCTGCTGAACTTGGCAATGACAAAAATGAGCATTAAATGCCACTTTAATAACACTAATACTAACAATCTGCAGTAGCACATACCTTCCCATAATAACAGAAGCAGGTGGTATCAACATGACTATAGTGGCTAGCAGAAATACTGAGAAGAATGATGTGTTTCTAGACTGGTTCCAGCGTTTTATTGGAGGTCTACATGTAAACATCACTATCAGATAGTTGACCATGAAGAATATAAGTGTGGAAACCAGACCAACTATTGGCATCACTGGGCAAGCTAGGGTACCAACCTGTAATCAAACAGCAATAAAAAGGCTAATATATGGTTTAAAAGTAAGATTAAAGGGCCAAAACTGCATTACATGTGGTCACATACCTAGTTAATAATATAAATGTGACATATTTTCAACTTTTTTTACCTCTAGTTTGTCTAATATCATTAATTTTGGCAGAAACAATATGGAAGTATTATTGCATAAGCAAGTATAGAATTAAAAGAAAAATAGTCATGTCCCAATATCTTGTGATATAAATGTCAGTTCTCATAAAAGAACATTTCTAAACTGAAATGAATAAAAGTTTTACCTGAGACAAAAGAAAGGGGCAATAACTCTAGAAATACTGAATATTAATCCACAACCGAAAGCCTAGTGTGCAACTACACATGCTGACCAACATTCCTATAGTTTAATGACTTTAGGTCAAATACTTTATGAACTATGTGCGACACAAATTGAAAATTGTTAGTAAGTCAAGGACAAGAACTCGAACAAAACAGAAAAAAATTCCACAAGCAAAACACCAGTTGCTGATCAACATTCCTGTACAGTTTCATGACTTTTGGTCAGATATTTTTGAGCTACACAACACAGAAGTTGTAAACATATTAATTTTTACTAAGTCAAGGGCAATAACTCTACAAATATATAATATATCAACTAGCAAACCCCCAGGTGCACAACTACACATGCTGACCAACATTCCTGTAAAGTTTCATGACCTTAGGTCAAATATTTTTTTAGCTATGCACGAAACAAGTTGAATATTCAAATTTTTACTCAAAGTCAAGTTCAATAACTATAAATATTGAAAAACTCTACTAGAAAACCCCCAGGTGCACAACTACACATGCTGACCAACATTCCTGTAAAGTTTCATGACCTTAGGTCAAATATTTTTTTATTTATGCACGAAACAAGTTGAATATTCAAATTTTTACTCAAAGTCAAGTTCAATAACTATAAATATTGAAAAACTCTACTAGAAAACCCCCAGGTGCACAACTACACATGCTGACCAACATTCCTGTAAAGTTTCATGACTAGGTCAGTTAACTTATGGAGATATGTGTGACAAAACATAAGAACGGACGAGCACATAGACAGACAGACAAGGGTAAATCTAAATGCCCCTCCAATAGTGGGGCACAATAACAAAGTTATAGCCACTAATAGTTTAGTCTGGATTACTTAAATGTCTTGTCCAAAGGGTTGTTGTGGCCAAATATGAAGACATTGATACACCCAAGAACTTAAAAAGTTACGATCAAGGTTAAAGTCCGCCACGGCAATAATATAAGCAACAGGAATGCGGACATGACTGTAACAATACCTCTTTCTTCCCCGGGAAAAAAGTCAAGCTAAAAGTATTCTATCAAAATGGTAGGGCATGATATTTATTTGAATCTCAGTTATATTCCTGTACTTACCCAGACAAGAGCTTGTCGATACAGTAGTGCAAGAACAGCTGAAGAGATCTTGAATTCTGACTTCTCATTTGTCCAGTAATACTTGCTAAACTTTATACCAAGCTGAATTGTTGCCTGAAAATACAAAAATGTTCATATCATTGAAGTTAAATAAGTGTGTTTAAAAAGCATTTCTTAATTCTGATTAATTAACTGATTATTCTTAATTAATGACAGTCGCTGCCATTGTTTTCTTTCTTATTACAAATGTTTTTTTATATGGGTTATTCCCTTAATATTGGTATACAACAAACACAGCTACACAATGTAGTTGCAAAACATTGTGAAATAAAAAAAAGTTATGTACGAGTCAATCCTAGTGGCACTAACAGCATACCTTTGTAACTACATTGTAGTAGTGTCAGTTAGCCTGCATGTTCATGCAGGACTTATTTTTGTATCATAAATTCATGCCAGGACAAGCAATTGTAGCTCACAAAATCTACTTGTAGTTAGCAATTAGTATTCTACACATCTTTAAAAAAAAAACTTTATTGATGTTTATTTTTATCTTTAATAAAAACTTATCCAAAATGATATTGAAACTAAATACCATGTCAGTCCTAACTTGCAACAATATGTGAATTTTAAAAACAAAATGTACTGGCAAATTTCAATATCCATAGACATTTTGAAAATTTGCAAGTCCTCAGACATGTAGTTAGATAAGGCTCAAAATATTGGTCCTACACTGAAAGTTTTTTCTTGAAAATGAAAATTACATTTTTACAACAATTTGACTTTGTTAAGAATCAAAGCATCAAGGCGTGAACAATGCACACAGGTTTTGCATGATAAGATAATATATATAAATAAGTAGATATAAAATAAACAAGTACATGAAGCAATGTGTCCATTATAACCAGCTTGTACATTTCTTGTCCTAACACAGTTCCTGCACATCCATGAACTGTCTGAAATAAATCAAATATAAATTAAGCAGTGCTTCATAGTCGAAATAAAAAAATCATTGCTTTGCATAATGATTTTAGTCAAGAGAATTACATTTCTAAGAAATGAAATAAGCAAACATTAATAAACCAACTTAAAGTTTTGCAACTTGCAAATTGAAATTGAATGTATTTTGACAGGAAAAGTTTGAAGATTATAGTTTAATCAAAACTTAGCCTGAACTTACCAGCACTGAAGTTTCAGGAATTCGTCATTACTTTTTTGCATTTCAGTGATTGTCAACCTTCAACAACAAATTCTACCCAACTTTTTGAATTTATGGCTGATAAATTATTGTGTTTATTGTTAATTAGTAACCTTACAAGAATGGTATATATTTGACTAGTCCGAATCATTTGGTTTAACAGAAGCTCTAAGTGAATTCCATTGGCCAAAGCCTAGTGAAATACCCCTGAGCTAAGGCTAACTGAAATCCATGGACCAAGTTAGTTTAGTATTTTTTTGTTTGTTTTCATTTTACTTTTTTTCTTTTCAGTCATATAGCGGGTAGTTTTTTTTAAACCATCGTTTCCTGGAGAGTTTACACCAGTATTTAGATACTACCGTCCTCCCGCCTAAACTACCAAGCATCTCCCCCGGGATCGAACCCTTTTTCACCAGAAGAGGTAACTGGATTAGAAGTCATTGACCCCTCGCCACGGAGGTCAAGCTAGTGAAATCCATGGGCCAAGCTCTGGTGAAATCCATGGACCAGGTTAATGAAATCCATGGACCAGGTTAATGAAATCCATGGGCCAAGGTACTCTTACAATAATAATTTGTACCCCCCTTTATTTAAACTAATAGTAACCAAAATTCTG
Source organism: Ruditapes philippinarum (assembly GCF_026571515.1). NCBI lineage: Eukaryota > Metazoa > Mollusca > Bivalvia > Venerida > Veneridae > Ruditapes > Ruditapes philippinarum. The sequence continues at coordinate 67,321 of NW_026859959.1, forward strand.
AATCATGTCAAAACTCAACCAGATCCCGTTAACCCTAAATTTTTTTTGTTAGGTTTAATTTTTGCATATGAAATCCATAATAACACAATTTGTTTTAAAAGTTATAAGAAAAATTATTTACCTTGTTTTTAAGTTTTATACAGGGAGTTATAAGAGCAAACAAGTTGCACATTCGCAAGACAAATACTCGTGCCAATGTCACATTCAGCTCATCTTTACCACTCTCATACTGCTCTATCTTTGGTAGCTACAAATAGATCAGGTTAACCATAATATTAACAAAACTAACATATTTCATTAACCCTAAGTCTTTTATAGCATGCAACAGATTCAGGTGAGCCATTTATGATTTAATAAATAAACAAAACTAACATATACATGTTTATCATTAACCCTTAGTCTTCTGATTCAACAGTATATCACCCATGTGACCAGTGCAAACCAAAATCATGTATTCAGTCAGTACATTTTTCTTTAAATTTTCCCTTAAAAAATGATGAATGGCTTCCTGATTGAATGATGTCCATTCAAGATATTTAGCATGGTATGGATTTATTACCTTTTGAATTCTGTCAAAATTCATGCTAGAGTTAACAATTTAACACGGAAGTTGGTGATTGGGTAAGTAGGATAGCCCTACTATTCTTGAAATAGTCAGGCTATTAAAAACATAATGTTTAATAAAAAATGAGATATAAACATGGTGCTTACCAGTTCAACACACATGGGTACAAGAGAGTTAATCAGACTGAATACAATAGTTGTTCCATAAACACCAATAAAGTCTGTATTGTCAGATTCCTCAACATTATCGCTGCCCTGTTACATAAAATAAATAAAATTACAAATAATTATTTATAATGAAAGTGATTTCAAATACTACAGATTATGCTATTTATAAATAACATGAAATCTAAAGCTATATTAAACTGTCTGTGGAATATCTGTTTCTTGATAAAAATGATAACAAATCACTTAAATTGAGCAAATGATGTTTGTAATACATTAATATGATGGATAAAGTGGATGGAGCATTCATCAAATCATCCCTGAACCTCATCTGTAAAAAGAACTTGAATATTTTGTTTGCAAACATTTTTACTCTGTTTTTATACAGAATTGTATTTAATTTATGTAAGATATCTATTGCAGACATTCTTTTTGTTAGAACTGTTTCTAAAAAAGATTGTATAAAGTATAATAGAGAAATTATAAGCATGACTGTCCAGGTTTTGAAATTATTTCACAGTTTATGATTACTTTTACACCTTTTTTTTTAAAATTTCCTTCATACAGAGTGTACAAAGCAAACAATAAAATTGACCAGCTTTGTTTTGCATACATAAATAAATAAGTAACAATAGAGAATGTGCATCAACAAACCATATTTGGTACAACTTCTTCAAAGCTTACAAATATGACCAAATATACAATAGCTGTACATCCTCCACCAATCAGAATTCTGTAAAGAAAAAAAAATTAAGAAAAATTACATTTTTACGCCAATCATTTATTACATTTTTTATCATAATCTCTGCAGTAATTTACCATTCAATTTTACCCTGAATTTCTCCAAAAATTACAGGTCAGACTACAAATTCCACAAGATTCTGAATCAGAGATGAGAGACACTTAATGACGGATTGACCATATTTAAGACTCAATGTCCAAAATCAATTGTTACAGAGAAAAAAAACACTAAATTTTGTCTCCATAATGTTTACATATATACATGTATAATTTCATTTTGTAAGATATTTGACAAATTTATATGATTAGATCATTATTTAATAAGAAATACTCTAGGTTTTTAAACCTAACATATTTACAAAAGATGCTAAACCCATTTTTGACAAAGAACACTAATCATAATTTAAAAAAATGTAAATGAAACAACTGTGTTTTCAATAAGGCCTAAGAAAATAAATTGTGTTGTTCAAGTAACATGTTCTCCATGAATAGGTAGGGTAGATTTACATCACATCTTTCTTCTATGTTACAAATTTTGTTTTGGTTTGGTCTGTTTTAATTTATCAGATAGTTTTCATTCGTATACTCAAGGTCATTTCCATACAAATGTATAGCTTTATACATTTGATAATTCTGGGCTTAATCACTGTGCTTAATTCTTTCAAAATTCCTGGCACTGCAAGTGTGTTGGAGATCACAGAGGATATTGAATGAGATATTATGCAAGCCTCTGGCAAGCATAATTGTTTTATTCAACAAGTTCAATAAATTTAGTATAGAGTCTATAGAAATATGATTATAAGGTTATCACTTGTAAAAATAACTACAATTTACAGTTTAAAAGAGTAATTTTTCATTGACAAATATTATGAGTGCAACTCTAACTTAAGTACCTTAAGGCTATGTTGTATAGAACACAATTTTATGATGTCACATCAGTGTTGTTACACTAATATGTGTAATATCATTTTTATTAAACAGCTTTATAATATAAAACTCCTATGATAAAGTGTTTTATTAAGAACATTGATAACTGTTCAGCATAAGCCACCATTATAATTATAATAAGTGAGCATGATGAAACCCTTTCTTTTACTGTACACATTCCATTCTAAATTTGGGTGTGTCAAAATGAAATGACAATTTATTTTACAGATCTTAAAACTGGTAGTGTCAGGCCAGACATATTTTTCAGGTAGAAATGGGTATCACAAAAACAACACATTTTTTTTAGGTCTAATAAAAGAACTTTGATAAAAGACAACTTTTTCTAAACTGATAAATTAATAATGATAAAACTTTAACTGAACACTCAGAAGTCAGTTACATGTAACTCAGAGAAACAACACATAACAAGAGAGCCATAATATCGCTCACCTGAATATAAATACTCTTAATGACAAGAAACAAGTAAGACTATAAGTGAAAGCAGATATAAAATCTAAATCTTAAACTGATATCATAAAGTTCATATTTGTATCTGAAATGGTGCATGTGTAAAAATATTACTTGTTGCTTTTGCTAACGGGAAACAATAGTTACTAACGAAGTCACTGGTTGCTATACAAATCAGTGGTTTCCTTGGAACTCACTGAATACTATGAAATTCAATGGTAGACTAAAATGTTGCCAAGACTATGTATGCTATGATAGTCACTGGTTGCTATGTAAAAAAAAATAAATGTTTTCCATGTAAGTCACTAGTTGCTATGAAAAATTATAGTTTGCTATGAAAAATCAATGGCTGTTATGAAGTCACTGGTTACTATAGAAGTCAATGGTTGCTATGGAAAGTCACTGCTTGCCACAGCAAGCCGATGCTTTGGAAAGTAAATGGTTCTTATGGAAAGTCACTGGTTGCTATGGAAAGTAAATGGTTGCTATGAGAGTCACCAATTGCTATTTTAAGTCAATGTTTGCTATGGAAGTCAATGGTTGCTGTAAAGATGTCACCGATTGTTATTAAAGTCTATGGTTGCTATGGAAATTCCGTGGTTGCTATAGAAGTCAATGGTTGCTATGGAAAGTCAATGGTCTCTATAGAAGTCACTTGTGGTTATGGAAAGTCAATGGTTGCTATGGCAAATCACTGGATGTTATAAAGTCACAGGGTGCTAAAGGAGTCCATGGTTGCTATGGAAAGTCACTGGTTGCTTTGGAAGTGAATAGTTTTTGCTTTTGAAGTCCATGGTTGCTATGGAAAGTCACTGGTTGCTATAGGAAGTCAATGGTTGCAAAATTGGCTACTGGTTGCTTTAGAAGTAACTGGTTGCTATATATGGAAGTGAATAGTTGCTATTGAAAGTTGATGATTGCCATAGAAGTATTTTGTTGCTATAGTCAATGGTTGCTATAGAAGTCACTGGTTGCTATGGAAAGTCACTGGTTGCTACGGAAGTCTATGGTTGCTATGGAAAGACAATGGTTGCTATGGAAAGTCCATGGTTGCTATGGAAAGTCAATGGTTGCAAAATTGGCTACTGGTTGCTTTAGAAGTAACTGGTTGCTATATACGGAAGTGAATAGTTGGTATTGAAAGTTGATGAATGCCATAGAAGTATTTTGTTGGCTTGCTATAGTCAATGGTTGCTATAGAAGTCACTGGTTGCTATGGAAAGTCACTGGTTGCTACGGAAGTCTATGGAAAGACAATGGTTGCTATTGAAAGTCCATGGTTGCTATGGAAAGTTAATGGTTGCCATGCAAAGACACTGGTTGTTATGGAAAGTCAATGGTTGCTAATGAAATGTATGGTTGCTATCGAAAGTAAAAGGTCACTATGGGTGTCGGTGGCTTATCTATGGAATGTCACTGGTTGCTATGATATAAGAAAATCTATTTTTGAATAATTTTTGTTGAGGCTCATATGACTGTTTTTATGTTAAATATCGTAAGAAACCCTTGCAGTTTTCAAGATTTTTGAAATATTTACTATATATAAGGAAAAGCCATCACCCCCTACTAGATGTTTCATGTAAAAAAACTAAGCTTTAGGTCTTGTAGTTTGAGAGAAGAAATTGTTTTAAAGTTTTTACCATATACATATAAGGAAAATCTATGTTCCCCCTGGTTGGAGGCTATAATTTGAACAATTTTTGTAGAATTCCATCAGACAATATATCAAATATATAAGCTAAAGTCTCTATAGTATAATAGAAGAATATTTTGTGGTTTTACTATATACATGTACATATATTAGGAAAATCCCCCCTGGTGTGGCCCCAATTTCTACTCAGGGCTTTCTTTAAACAAACTTGGTAGCCATCCACTAGAAGATGTTTCATGCTAAATATCTAAGCTCAAGCTATTTTAGAAGAAGATTTTTTTTGTTTTTTAAATTTTACTTTAAGCAGTAGAATTTCGATGAGACTAGATTCTAATTTCAATTAGTTGATTTCTAGATGTGTCAAAGTAAAATAAAAGTACCGATCCTCTCTCCCCTATATATTCTTTTTAAAAACCTATATATCGAAATTTTATGTGTCAAATTTTTCAATGTGTAGAAGTTTTTTCATTGTCCGTATAAAATAAATGAAGTACTATTTACCATAAATACACAAAATAAGTCAGAGTCCTTTGATTATTTTGACACATTTAATCTTGAGACATTTTTCTTCTGGCCTTGAAGATGATTTACAATCAAACCTGTATGACAGGTGTTAATTACTCAGTTGGATGTTCTAACAGCCTTTGTATACGTTCAAATGTGTGATAAAATGCTCCGATTGTTACCATTCAAATTGCCATTATTGTATTTGAAAGTAAACAGTACAAACTAGTTTCATTTGAGTACTTTAGTTACAATAATAATTGATAATTCAAAGGTATAATTACTATTAGCTGGTTAAGTTATCTCTATTTCTGTTTCTTACCCCTTTTGTAACTCACTTGTTAACGTTGACGTTTTGAAATTTTGTCACTAAAATGAGAACAATTCATGAGTCGAAGTCCCAATGTGTCAAAGTTTGAAGGCCTTCAATTTCGACTTAACTGTAGATCTACTGAACATGCAAATGTATAAGGAAAATCAATGATCCCTTGGCGGGACCAATTTTGACCCCCAGGCTTTTATTTAAACAAACTTGGTAGACACCCAAAAGAAGATGTTTTATGCTAAATATCTAAGCTTTAGCTCTGGGTTTTTTAAAAGAAGATCTTTTAATGTTTTTTTCATTTGGTTGCCATGGTAACCAGAGTTAAGCATGGAATTCACTTCTTTTAAAAATTTTCAAAGGTGACCACCAAAAGAACATTCCTATGTATTTTGGATGAAATTGGCTAAGCAGTTTCTGAGGAGATGTCATTGAAAGTACAAGTTTAATTATGGACGGATGACAGATTGCGATCACAAAGCTCACCTTTGTGACAGGTGAGTTAAAAAAAAAGAACAGGTACACCAACAAGATGCTAGGTACATTGTTATAAACCAGGCCAGTATTCTGAGAGAGTAAACTTTAACTTTCTCTTTAGTACTTCTATCTTTAGCAGTTTGCGACGCTTTGGCTTCATAAAGGTTGTCCTAAAACCAGAACAATTAAAATTTGTACAAAGAATTTGATGAATGTCCTTAAAAGAAGAAATAACAGAACAGCAATCCATGGGAATCAAAGAAATGAAAAGATTTAAGACATGCCAATAAAAGATATAACAATAGCATAATTGTTTAAGACTGTGTTAAAACTGACTGGTGCATAATTTTGTTTATTAACCTGGTGACAACTCATTTATTATCTACCCACACAACCAGCGCAGAAAAGATCAGCTGGCATGGATCATGGTCTCACTGTTCACTATTCAGTCAATATTCATTTAAAAATTTCACCTATAACATGTATAAAATATGTCAAGTGGTTTGTCACCTTAAAAGCACTTGTAATTCCTTTAGACAGATTGACTGAGGCTTCAGCAGATGTGATAGAATGGTCCCAAGAAGTCCACATCATTAAAGCAAATCTGTACCGTGAACTGACTGCTGATGTTGACTTTGATATGTCAGTCTGGTTAATACTGAAATGAAATAGATATTCCTTCCGTAATAAGGAAGGACTATAGTCAAACATGTAAAAATTTAATGTAAAACTGATTCTCAATTAAAACATGTACTTCCTTGACATTATGTAGCAAAACTGACATAATTCACAATATTCTATTACAGTACATTTATGCTGGACCCGTTAAAATAATGCATTGAAGGGCACTGGAGGTCTTTATCTAGTAAAGCTGGTTGTTGTTAATACATTGTTTTTTACAAATCTGTTTTGTTAGGTAATGTGTGAAAAAGTCCTAAAGATTTTGTGTTTGGTTTAAACAATATTTTATTTCAATCAAATATATATACACAATATAATTACTAAATATTAATAAATGCAAAAAGGATTGAGTAGAAAGCTAGAAGCTTTTTCAGAAATTCTCTCCTTTTTGTGTTTGTGTGTACTGCACGTGTAAAAGTAATTTACTTTTCCATCAATTATTCATGTCAATGGTTTCAAGAGTGCAATAATTAATTACTTAACTTTCACTGATCTATCGTGTGAAATTTCAATAGTTCAATTTTTACTTTCTGGAAAACTGTGATGATCATAAACAAAACTGGTTTATTCAGTCATATATCCTGCCTAGTATAACAATGAAAAATGAAGATATATTACCTGCCTAGAATGACAAAGAGGCTTCCAAAGTAAGTAACAAGCATCATGAAGAGGTAAGCCAGATCAATGTGGTAACCATCCATTGTGCCTTCATACGAGCCATAGAAAAACCAAACCTGAGCCAATACTCCCTGAAAACATACAAACATACTCTATCAAATACATTTCTAGGGTATTTTATTGATGAGTAAGATACAATCTGGAATGCACCTCATGTAGGTCTTTTGTAGATCTCCTGTCTGTGGTGCTTCTAGATTGCTGATCGACCTCCATCATCAGCATGGTGCTCGCCATCATTGATATTTCGGCCCTTATCCATGTATATCTGCTGGTGAGTGGGCCCACCGTCTTACGGTGTGGAGGTTGATTACTTCCAGCTCTTCTCCTTTCGTCATAGCCACAGCCAGCTAGACGCACGCTCGACAGCTTGGCTCAGTCTCTGGATTGTCCTACGTCTATCCTTTCCAGTAGTTCCTATCGCTGTCATCTGTCAGCACACAGATTGCGAACAGACCCTCGCACACCTACTTCAATAGGAAACAGCCATGTATGCCAGCCTCTCTGTCTACATTGGTTGAGTAGCTCTGTATACTTTGCTTTCTTCCTCTCGTAGGCCTCTTCACATCTTGTCTCCCAAGGTACTGTTAACTCGATCATGATGAGTTTCTTTCCTTTTTCAGACCACAGTACAATATCTAGTCTTAAGTTGGTCTGGACAATACTTGGGAAAACAAGCTTCTTGCCAAGATCCACCATCATGTTCCAACCTGCTGCGCCATCTAGAAGTGTTGATGTACTTGTTGGATGTGAGGTAAGATGTAAGTCTTCTTGCAAGGATAGCAAAGAGAATCTTCCTTTCAACATTAACTATTCTTGTCATTATATTTGTTCAAATAAAAAGACTTCAGAATGTAGGAAATCATTCTAAACCAAAAAGATTTTTGTGAGGGTGTGTGCAGCATCCTATCTGACCCGTTTCACACCTCAGTGTTTATTCAGTTCTAGCTATAATACTGTACCTTTAATCAAGGATAAATGTCCCCTTTTATAAACAAGTTTTTATGTTTATGTACTTATAAGTAATGTATGGCATTTTTATGCATTTGCAAGGCATTTTCTTCTGCTATAGCAGAGGCTGTTTTCTGAGGTAAATACCTAAAATTCTACTCCAAAATTAAATTTATATCAAGTTATTTCTTCCCCTTTTGTAAAAATACTCTGTTGTTTACCCCAAAGTTAAGGGCCCTTTCTCCGTTGTTTTTCTTTAAAAATCTCTGTTCTGTCACCAAACGCTAACATAATAGATTATTTCAAAATTAGCAAGAAATAAAAAAAGTTTAACCAGTGTTCCCACAACATTTGAATACTTTAAATTTAAGGTGAAAAACCTGTGTTATTTTTTGACATCTAAGATACATGTACTTCATATTGAATTTTCTGATATTGAAATATACACGAAGATCAAGAAGAAGTTAGGCCTAGATTATTGTCCAAAACCCTACTTCTTACTTCATGACTTTAGCTAGCTTTATGGGCACAATAATAATCTAAGCAAATTAAAAAATATTTATTTTAACCTTAATTAATTAGAACAAGATATGGAACATGAAGAAGTATATGAAAAACAAAAGGTTGAGAAGAGAAGCCGGACACAAAACAATTTATTTTGTGTTATATTTTCAAGCAACATAGACAGTGGTAATTATTAAAAATATTTGGTATTCTGTCAACGTCAAAACCTAAAACATTCCAATACATCCCTTCTCCTTTTTTTTACATTCAGTGGTAAAATATTTACACCTAATATTTGAAGATTGCTTACAATTTTTCTCTAAAAGATTAACAGTAAACATACCTTCCCATCCAACAGATTTTTAAAAGCAAAATGTCCTTGAATCTTATGATAGTTAAAGGAGATGGCTGAGGGAAAGATGACCAGACACAACCACATGACAGCAAGTAGAACATTCAGGAACATGATCCATCTTGTAAATACAAACAAAGAGCCAATTGCTGACCCATAGTTACCTAAAAATACAAAAAATAAGCCAATTGCTGACCTATTGATATAAACAATTAGCCAATTGCCACATATATTGTAAATACAAATAATAAGCCAATTGCTGATCTATAATTCCCCTTTAAATAATTATAAACAAAAAGCAAATTACTGATCCATTATTACCTCTTAATACAACAAATGAGCCAATTTCTAATACTTAATTATTTATAAATACAAACATTATAAGCGGGTTCCTGATATATAACTTCACCCTTAAATACAATGAGCCCATTTCTGATCCATAATTACCTCTAAATACAAGTAACAAACCAATTGCTGGTCTATAATATCCCCTTTAATACAAAAAATGAGCTGATTGCTGATCCAAATAGTTACCTATAAATATAATGAGCCAATTTCTGATCCATTATTGGGGCCTCCGTGGCCGAGTGGTTAAGGTCGCTGACTCGAGATCACAGGTCCCTCACCGCTGTAGGTTCGATCCTCACTCGGGTCGAAATCTTTCATGTGAGGAAGCCATCCAGCTGGCTTACGGAAGGTCGGTGGTTCTACCCAGGTGCCCGCTCGTGCCTGAAATAATGCTCAGAGGGGCACCTGGGGTCTTCCTCCACCAATAAAGCTGGAAAAAAAATCGCAAAAAAATCTCGGCGGGACGCTCTAGGATGGCCCGACTTGAGTGTACGGTCACTCATATGGGCTTTCCGTCGGCGACCTTAAACAAACGCATAAAAAAAAAAAAATGATTCATTATTATGTTACCTGACATATAGTACATAGGTAAAACTATCAGGTATTCAACCTTCACATTACTGACATTGATAGAAATGTGACCCACAATAATGCTCTGTAATTTGATAACTATTGACTAACAAACATTTAGATCATCTTTGTGATTTCCTTATAAATATATTCCTTTATATATATATGCTAATGAAACTGAATCTGAAGAAATTGTTAAAGAGTTAAACATGATATCAGGTGTAGTGGCCAAACAGAGCCTAAGTGTAATCCTGCCTCTGTGTACTGATAAGCCCGCATCTGTGTATTGATAATCCTGCCTCTGTGTGATGATAAGACAGCCTGTGTACTGATAAGACCACCTCTGGCTAGCCCATGCATGTATGTTTATATTTCAGTTATTGTTGAGTCTTTGATGTGAGTTTATCTTTATGAATGCCATAAAGCTATATTAAACCATCCTGTTTTGTGTTTGTTATAGTTAGTAGAATCCCTACTTAAGACCAACTCAGATTTAAGACCACCCCACTATTAAGACAAATTTTTAAAAGAACGGAATTTTCTTTTCTTTATGTCAATAGTTACATGCTCCAGAATTAAGACCATCCCGGTCATCCACTTTTAAGACCACCAGATTCAGTCCTTAATCTTTGAATTATTCTTTATTTGAACTCACTATTGAGACCACTAATTTTAAGGTATACCAAGATCACATATTTGTTGTTATTATCTGCTTGAACGCTCTTAGGCATGACACTTGATTTTACAGAGTGTAGGACAAAAGACCTCCCAGAAAAAAGCCCCCCCCCCCCCTACAAAAATGACAAGGCGGACATTTAAGGCCCTCCCTAATTGAAATCAGACCAAAGAAAGCAATCAGATATGAATGTCCATTATTAAGACAACCCCGCGATTAAGACCAGTGGTTTTAATTGAGGGTTTTTATACAACACTGACAGACATACCATCAGGTATAACAGATACGATACCCTGCTGACTTATGTAATGGACTTATTCTATTGTTAAAGTGAATGAACTTCAATATCAAAATGCTTTACCTTCCATGTTTTTAATGTATGTCTTGAATATAACAGTCTCTTGGTTCTTTACTCTCCATCTTCTATACCAGCTCTAGAAAGAAATAACATTACAATACAAATGGTTGAATAAAATACATGTATATAGAAATGGAATAATACAAAAAATGGAACGAGACAAGCAGATTGGAAAACAAATAAAGATGTTTGTTGACCAGGTATGCCCACTTATCAATGGCAACTGATGATACATGTTAACCATTAACATTACCAATGAAGAATGTAATAGGTAAGATTTGTGTTGAAGATCACCTGAAAATCCATAGATTTCATGACCAACCTGCCATACTTGATCTATGATCTTAGTGTTCTCCAGATAGAGGCTAGTAAAATACTGCTCACTGTGACCACAACCATTCAGCTCAAAATCTAAAGCCTTTTAAGGTTAAATAAATGATTTGTATTTACAATTCATATTCAGAATGTATGTACATGTATTAAGTTTGTAAGACTTCAGTGTGTAACAAGATGCATACCTTAAAATCTGACCAAATCAACTTCCAATATCCCATAGTAGCTCTGATATTGGTTTGAGTTTTCCTAAAATACAGGCAATATCAGATTTATGTATTGGCGACTGTCTGTTTCAGCTTTAAAAGGGAAAGAGAATAAATGATATCATTGCAAGTAAGAAATGATAAGAAGTGTGAGATCTATTTAATATTTTATTCACTTATTTACCAATATCATGCCCTGCTAATCATTAAATCAAGCACAATATACTGAATATAATATTTGATAATTACCTAGTTCCATATGATATCTTTTTTAGTCACTCTGCAACACTTCTTAAACATTCACTGATTCAGAATATATTTAATAAACAATAACCAGTGTTGTGCTAATAATTATTTACACATCAGTGACATTTTTTTCCAATTTTCAAGACAACCAAGGGGGAAAATAAATTATCATGATAAATGAGAAAAGGGGGTAAAACCTGTCCTGAAATCAAGTCCCAGCAACAATTGAGAATGGAATTTACCCACTTTCAACATCAGTTTAACTTAATATACATGGTATATAGCAGGGGCTATCGAAAGCTACAGTTTTGTGTCTAAATTCAGTCAATTAAATTTAAGTTAATTTATCAACCAGATGATATAAGTCAGCTGCTATTAAGTCATGGTTCTGGTGAAGAATATGCATAGGGCATTTCAGGAGAAAATATTCATGTATCATTTTCGGGGAAACAGCCTTTATTTGACTGTAAAATACAAATATATAGGTAAAAAAAATCACTGCACATCTAATGATCTTTGGCATATCAAATGTGTTTACCCAAGCAATATTTACTTAAAGTTTGTATTATTCGTGCAGTTCTATTACCAGTGTATTCTAAATTCAGATTCTTTGTAATGTGTGGTCATGCATATGTTGAACTTATCATCTTTAAACCAGTTAAACAAGAAATGCAATGTTTATGTTCAATTTCTTTACTCATGACACAAAATATAAATTATTAAGATCATAATTAAATTTGAATAACAGACATGCATTTGTAGGAACTGTTAAATACATTGGCAACACAAAGGTTCCATGCTGCATTAAATAATCAAGAAATGTACTATGAATACTCTTTGCAAATAAAGAAAAAAATATGTTACTGATAATAAATGTGACTTTAAAACATTGTTGAATTGAGAAAAATATATCTACTGTTTTTGTTTGCTACTTTTGAACAAGTCTTCAACTTTTACTTCTGATTCCTCATACTCATTCAAATTGTTTTGCTCTTGTAAGGATAAACCTGCAAATATAAAAGTAAAATTCTAATATTCCTGAAACAAACAAAAAAAACATTGTAAGCTATGAATAAAACAACAGAAGCAGGTTAATTTGCCTAATGACATGCATATTATCACCTTTATAAGTATGTTATAACAAAGTTGGTTGTTTATGACCATAAGGACCAAATGTTCACTGGATAATTTTCCAAGCATAAAAGTAAAACAAAAGTATTCAAACGATGATGCATTCAACAATAGTGAAGTAAAGCGGTATGAACTCATCAAAATAGTCATTCTAGGAATTTTGGAAGCCCATTGTAGATTTTTTGCGGGGTCTCCATACTGAAACTTGATTTTCAGCAACTGAATAAATAAATGCTCATATTTTTATAGTCAATTTTAGCTGAACTGACTATATATTTCAAAATATTGACTGTTAAAATGATGATTGACGAACAGTTCATATAAGAAAATGTTAAGGATAAAATCTAAATCTGCCTAAAATATAAAAAGACTGCCCCACTCTTTTTATGAAATGAACGTTTAGTAACAGGTAAATTCTAGTGGATATTTATGGAAATTTCGTTTGAATCCATGCATTGTTTATTGTTAGTGTGAAATAAACATTTATATTTAAAGAAATTTTGGCAAAATGAAAACTTTTTATAACATTCACTTGTTTACTCATTTATACCCTTGGACGAGCATAATGTCACTTTAATGATACAGCAGATCAAACTTTATTCATACCAAATTACTGTGATGAGTTTAAGTGGTCCTTTGTATGTGCAGCTGTCCTGTTAAAAAGAAGTAGTCCTGGGTCAGGAACACAGAAAATCTGTACAGTGCTCTGTCATCTTCTGTGAGTTCAACTTAATATCAACATATTAATTTTTGAGCTCAGTGTTCCCACTGATACTACGTTTTTCTCGATTTAGTTTTAACCATATTAGTAATATTTATATACCATTCATAATGCAACATTACAAACATAGAGCTATTTTGGAGTGGGAGATCGCATATGTAGGAATATTTAGAATACTGTATATAGTGTATATGTTCATATACCTGAAGATAGTTTTTGTGGATGTCTTCCTTTCATCAACACTTCAGTCAGGGATGCTGCAAGTGAATTTTTCCTATGTAGAGGAACTGGATTTTCCTAAAGCATAAAATCGGACTACATTAATGACATGTGAAAATGTGCGACCAAAAAATTTACAAACATTTTTTCACAGTCACATTTAAACAAGAATGGTAAATAACTGAAGTTAATAACTTGTCACTGCATAGGTTATCTGTCTTCCCAAGTGAATTTGGACAGTGAAACATGCACAATTTTAGGTTTGTGTTTTAGTTTGTGCAAGGGACATATGATTAACTTCTTGCGCATGATAATGCAAATTTAATGTCTTGTTAAAAAATAATTGTTCACTTACATTATTTTTTTGTATTATTCTTGCATATATAATATCTAATAATGGCTAGAATGACAAATTGTTTCATTTGAATACATTTGAAGGCCTTTTCCTAGCTCTTTTGTGAAAAAGTACCTAGCCTAGTACATAATGATGAATATACAGTATTTAATTAGTAGCAGGGAAATGGTTGACACATAACAACAAAACAAGAAGTTAAAATCTCACACCTGATCATATAAATTATCAGACAAATCTGAACTATGAAATTGTATTGGAGATATTATCTTATTATCTTCGTCAGTGTTGCTATACTCTTTCAGCTCATGCTCATCATTTCCTTCCATGTCTTCTACTTGCACCCTGTGACAATAATATCCATATATTACAAAAATAAAAAATTCTGATCTTCTTTTGTTATAATTATTGTACCAGTAAGCTTGCACAGAAGTCAATCCATAGTATATGTTACTAGCTTAACTGATGTCTTTTTTTTTCTGAAGGTAATGATTTTAAACAATTCTTATATTTAGATTTTATACTCAGGAGTCATGAAGATGCGTGCATTCAGTAACTTTATAACTTACTCTTGGTTAATGTAGACAAAAATTTCAAGACAATGGCAAAACCCCTCTGGGGAATTACTGTAAAATTATTATTAGCCACTTGAAAGCAGTTAAAATGATAAAATGGAAATATTGACTACAGTCTACTAGACAGCCTTGATAAGTGCTAATTACATATTATCTCAGATAACTAACTGCATAGGCTATTAGGGCTTTCATTGGTCAGCAATGTAGTGCCTTATTATGGTTCTTTTATTTAGATATTTACAGGGGTGCGTAATTACTATGACTAAATTGCCCGACTCAGGACTTTTTGCCGTCGGACAAGTTGATTTTTACTCAGCAGTTGTCCTGATGTTGTAAAATCCATGTAAAAATGTGTAAATTTTATTTGTACAGCACGAATGAATCGATACTATACGATGCTTTTTCACCCTGTATGAGGCCTCTTGCTTCTATTGCGAAACAAGCTATGCGATTGGTCGTATTGAGGCATCCGACCAGTGCCTTAATTAGTAAATAATGCGCAGAATTATATATTCGTTGCTTCGTTGTGAATTGTTTTGATACAAAATGGACAAATTTTTTTATTTGGTCTGAAAATAATCTGAAAAGCGTAAATCAAATGTGCAGAAAGACAAAGAATATGACCACAGACGAATTTGTGTTAAATGATTTTACTTGGCTCAGAAAATACAATAAATAATTCGGACAAACTTTATTGTCATGTTTGCAGAATATTTCCCGAACTGCGGATACGCCTTCGGTCCTTTATGTAATGAAATCATTAATAAGAAAGGACACTCTTACATCGCATCAAATGTTGTCCAAACGTGTCATGCGTGTCCAAATACGAGTTTTAGCAAACAGTTAACAAGGACCCAATTTGGTTAAATAAATAAATTTTAAAAAAAAACTGTTTTTCACTATTCATTTGGACAAGTGAACTTAAGCTGTGGGCAAGTAGAAATTTTAGTCCAACTTTACCGTGGGCAGGTGGAAAAAATCCAAAATTCCAAGCCCCTGATAATAATGAAAGCATAAATGTAAAAATAACCTAATGGGCATTTCAAAGGCCTTAAAATACACATTGTACAGATATCGTTCTTATTACCTTATTCTTATATAATATCCTAGGGATATAAAGTGAAATTTCCAAGGAAGAAATGGTATTTGACAGCCTTGCATGGGTTAATGAGAAAATGTAAAAATTTGTACTTTAAAATTTGCATCTAGAAATGCACCAGAAGTCACAATTTAATGTGTAAGATACAATTGCTTTCCTAGGTGTCCCATTAGCAAAATTAATGCCAATGGAATTGTTGTCTCTCACTTCTCACCAGTGTTCATGATGTTCTCATGGCATGATGGCTTTTAACAGGGTCCTTGACTTTGCGCAATTAAAAAAATATCATAAAATGTATATTAAAAAGAACAACAAAATAACCTATTTACAAATATATGAATCAGATCACTAATAACACTGACCGACTTGACATTGTAAATTGTCACAGATTATTTTAGCGTGTCGTGCTACAAATTGAACTTTCCCGCCATATAAAGTTATAAACAAGATCGGGCACTTGCTCCAGGGTGTTTTTTTCTCATATTTTTCTAAAAATTAATTTCAAGACGAATAATATATTAAATTATTATTGGAATATACTTTTTGAATTAAAGGATAAAAATATATAGATTTAAAATGTAAAAAATATAAATCTCGTTTATACGATATCACCATCGGAATGTTTCAAAATGGCGACTGACATGTAAACATTTGTGTAATTTTCGCATTGATTCACGATTTAAGATCGTTTGCATTAACACACAACCATGACAGCTCAGTTTTCAGAAAGCGTTGCAGCTTCTCTTGTAAGAGAATATCTTAGCAGAAAGGTGCGTCATCAAATTTCTGAAATTTTGTATCATTTTTAATCAGAATGATGGATTTATCAAACTTTCAAAGTTCACCATCTCAGTCTCATCTACAAAGGTACGGGTGTAAATCAATGTGACTAGCACCTTTGGGTTAAATGCCACCAATTCATTCATATAATTATTCATATCTATTTAACTGTACAAAATATTTAATTTATTATTAATTTAAGACCTGGTTCAAAGATTGAAAATACTATGCCGGTTATTAAATCATTATAAGTCTAAGATCTTTCAACGTTTTAGGTTGCACCTAACTTCATATTCATAATATGATAAAGGCAAAGCCTCAAATGGTGCTCATTATTTACTTATACCATGAAATAGTGATATGAAAAAGGCAAAGCCTCAAAGCATTGAGCTCCAATTCCTTTTAACGTGAAATAGTATAAAATAATCGTTCAATTTTCATTTTACATTTTCCATTTTAAAACTGTCAATCAGTATTTTTTACTCTGCTTTTACTTATTCTGGTTCTCTGTGCCATTATTGTTCCCATAGAAGTGCGCTGGTGACCAGTCTACACATTCGTTTTCAGTCGGAATTCCTCGATTTTTATCATTATCTTGTAATTCGAAATGTTGCGATGTGTCAATTCAGTACTTCAGACGAAAGTTTTTAAAACCATCACTTTTAGCAGGTATTTGTTTTACCGTAAAGCTCCCTTTGCGAGCAGGCCCTTTGGCCCTTCTCTTCGAGCTTGCTATAAAATAATTGTTTATTTTTATTTGCGTTTTCCGTTTTAAAACATTCATTGGGTATTTTATACACTGTTTCCGTTTATTCTGGTTCCCTGTCCTGTTTCCATTTATTCTGGTTCCCTGTCCTATAGTGGTTCCTTTAAAAGTGCGCAGGACACCAGTCTATGCATCCATTTTCAATCAGAATTCCTTGCATTTTATCGTTTAATCTTGCAATTCGAAAAGTTGCAATGTGTCAATTCAGTACTTCCGAAGAAAGTTTTCAAAACCTTCACTATCTAGCAGGTACTCCTGTTACCGTAAAGCTCCCTTTGCGAGCAGGCCCTTTGGGCCAGCTCTTTGAGCTCACTATTACTTAATTTTGAAGGGTTTAAAGGCAGATGGACACAATTTAATCTGTAACTTTCTATATTTATTAAATGTTAATTATGGTATTGTAATATGAAAAATTGTTCTTATTCTATCTTTAAGGAAATTCATTATGCTAATTTGATTGACACTGGAAAATAATTGTAAATGTACATTAAAATGTTGTAATTGTCTTTAATAAAGTCACTGTACCTCCATCTGTACCACATTATTGCCACAGTGTAAGAAATTAGGATTTGAATCGACTAGGCTGGTCAGACTACCAGATTGGAATATTCACTAGCCCAAAAGACATTTCACTAGCACGATTCATTTGTACAAAACAGTTGTTTATATTGCCTCTGAAAAAAAAGTAGCCTGGTCGGGCTTGTTACTGTGAAAAGTTGGTAGCCTGAGGAGAAATTTAGTAGTCAGGGGCTATCGGACTACTGCTAATTTCGAACACTGTTGCCGGCAGCATAACTCTAAAAGTCTTTAGAGACTTTATAGGTAGATAAGTGCCCAAGTATTTATGAAAATTATCAAAATTATGAAGTAGGATAAGTAAATACTGCAACATTTGAATAGAACAGTGTACAACCACATTCTATTGATTAACAATTTGACAATTTTTCTTGTTCCAGGGACTTAAGACTACATTACAAGTTTTAGATGAAGAGTATCCTAGAGAAGAGAGTAGCATTAGTAACAGACAACAACTTGTGAAGGAGCTGCATATAGAGAAAATCATGAAGAAAAATAAGGTACAGTTGTAGCATACCTCAATTATCTGCTTATGGTTCTGAACTTATGTCGCAGTAAATATCTTAAATGGACTTATCCATTTTTAATGCGGACGAAACCATTATGATTTTTAGGGAAAATTATAAAATACATACTGACAGACATCTAAGGGCCTTTTCTGGCTATTTTTGGGTAAAGGCCTCTGGCGTAAATTGGGGAAAAATGTTCGAAATTGTGGGAAATTTGTGAAAATTAAAAGGCACATATGCCTCAGAAACAAATAATTTTTCCTTCCTTAGAAATGGCAAACATGAGTTTTAAAATGTTTAGATAATGGTTTTAGAGCATTACCTGAAGAAAGGAGCACTGAATGTGAAATTATTAGTCATATAGAAACAAAATGTAAACAAAGTAGTTTTTGTCTTCCATACAAAATACTGAAACTACTAATTCTCAGAAAACAAGAGAAGCAAACTATGATTTAGTTAATTGTTGTCTATTGAAAAAGGATTGTTCCTTTTATAATAGTGATGTATCAGGAGCAAAACTGCACATATACATACATCATACAATATTAATTCAATGAGCATGTACTAGTTTTACCATAATGATCATATTGATCTTTTCCACCTGAATATTTGCTTCTCATCAATTATTCAAAGTACTAAAATGTATTGGTTATAGGGCATATACAGGTTATTATTTCTTTTAATGCAATGTAGGTAAGTTTGCATAGGATTCACCTTTGCCTAAGTGATTATTACTAGATTTACAAAGGAGGTATTTATTCACAATATATTTTATTTCAAAATTAATGTACTTGTAATATTGATGTTTATAGGAACAGCCAAAGCCATTGAAGGCTATGCTGGAAGTTATAACACAATATCTGCTATCATCTAAGAATAATCAAACATTGAAGAATGGAGACATAGATGTTCCAAAATCAGCAAGTGGGTCAAGGTCATCTCTACATTCTGGTTATTCTTCACGAACTCAGTACCCAACCATGGCTAAGGTAAGGTTTATTTGTTTCATGGAACAATTAATAGTTGTATTTTCAGTGATTTTAAGTGTTTGTGGTATCCCTGGACCACACTTGCTTCCAATTAAGTTACAAGGAAAATATCAGAAGGAAAACAAATGATTCTAAATTTAGAATGAATATATAATAATTGATGTAATTATCATCAATTGTATCAGTATGGTATTTCTATTACTACTGAAAAAAGAAAGAGACCTAAAAATGGAAGAGGTCTGTGATTGAAAATTTTGATAAAGGCTGATTTCTTATTTGTTCTAATATAATATCATATCAAACATAATGGTAGTGTTGTCCTTATATCTAAGGTTGATACAAGCCCTATTATATGTGCCATAACCATGCTTCTCTATGACACCAGTACTGGTTAATTCTAGGAGGCAGACTCTGATATTGTTAATATACATTGCAAGAACATGGCTCTTTAACTTCAATACATATGATATGTTTAAACTTCAGTGAAAGAAATAATTTTTTTTGTTCAACTATATTGTGAAATTTATTTAATTTAAAAATAAACTGTATATAAGACTGCTTCATCATTGCTGGTAATTTTGTCACTCATAGGCCCATTTCTTCAATAGAAGGCTAGCATACTACATATTTGTCTGTGTTATATAGGAAGATACAGATATTGGATTTGATGGATTTCCAGTCACCCAGCAGGATGATGATGATGATTTACTCAAACCAGATCCAAATTTTTCATACCCTGTACATAAACGGAAACCTAAGAATACTCCAGTAATGCATAGTAAAAAACCAGTAGAAAGTAAAGGTTAGTAATAAAATATTGTCCAAGTGATTTGACAAAGGATATGGTTTTATGCTTTAAGCTCAAAATGAAAACTGGGGTCCTTCATATTACCAGACAAAATATGATGTTTTTTCACTGCAACTTTTATATAAAATCATGAAAACCGATGAAATTTTACCCAAGAGATTCTGGGTTCCTTATTCACATAAAACTTACCTTATCAAACACGAAAGTTAACGTTTTGACCATTAAAATGTGTCTTCAAAGTAGGGTATTAGAAGAGAAAAAATTCATGTTGACAACTCAGTTTACCATACATTGTGTTTCAAAGTATTTTGAAGTCGCGAATTGAAATTAATCTTTAAATTTTCAACAAGGGAACTACGATTGTCACGTGGCAAGGCTGAGATATTGGAAAAAACCCAAGATGTCACTAAAAATAGACACGACAGCCATGCTTGATACAAAGGGACCTATATATGGGGTTTAATGAAAATTCACATTATTAACTCTATTATCGTTTTGATTCTTCATAAATCATTAAATGTAAATGGAATTCTGTTCCTTGTCATCAGTTTTATTTTGGTCATCATGAAGCCTGTTAACTCCAGACAATACATTTTATTTACATTTCTTGTAGAGTTTCCTCCAATGATTTAAAAATTGGGAGTGATCTGTTTCCTTATTTGGTTTTTTATTTGCATTTCCTTGTAAAAAAACAACTACTGAAATACTATTTGATTTAATTCTAGATATACTTTTTAGCCTTAAAATATGTTACATTGGTCTGCTTTGATAAGGCAGAGAAGATTTAAAAGTAAAACCTATCAAGGGCCTCAATATTCGGGCATGCGCAAAAGACATTATTCCCCCGCATGACCTGGTCATGAAATAAAATAGTAAACAATGGGGAATGTAAGTTAATAAAGAACTGAATCGACAAGATTAACTCAAGAGTGGTTTTGTTGTTATTTACTTTTAAATTGAAGGTGTGTATGCGATTCAGACTGTATGACTTTTGAATTGAGATAAAAGTTAAGCACAATATGACAGGAATAGAATTTTGTCCGGTAAACTGATTGTCTGGTAAATATGAAGGATCCCAGTATGGTAAAATTTAACTATTGGTCATTAAATGTTACTAAAAAAACAAAAGGGTTTTTATCCCAAAACCACATGCCTATGGTTTAGAATATGCTTGATACAGTAGAAAAACTGTAATTGGTTTTTTTGGTCAGGTATGCAATAAAATACCATTAAAATTATTTATTACATTATTTATTTCAGTTCCACCAAAATCAAACAACTCTGACCTTGTAATTGAGGACAGTCATGAGGGAGAGACTTTGCTAGGTGATGGCAAATCGGGAGTACTTCAGCTTGAGGAGGAGGAAGATCAACTTCCTACACGGACCATGCAGTCACGACCCCGCAGTGCTGCCAAACCGATGTCTCTAGGCATGTCTGGTCCAATCACTAGTAATGTGGTTAGTTCAGCAGACTATCTCAACCTTTGTTCACTTTTATCCTTTTAGAACATTGAGAGCAGTTTCATTATTAATCCTAACTATGCTAAATATCTTAAATGGACTTGTCCGTCTGTTAATCTGGATCAAACCATTCATTATTTTTAGGGAAATTTTCCTAATATATACTGACTGTATAGCAAACAGTACAGTTTATGATTAATTAATCAGCACATATGTTCCAGCTGATATTGGTCTGCACTGGTGGCAGGAGCAGAATCTGTTGCTGCCAGCAGGCTAAGATTTAATGCTTTTTTTTAGCCCTGACCTAGCTTAATTTGTATATAGGATTTGCCTTGCTTTCAACTTTGAACAGTCCGTTATAGGTTTAAGGGACTTCACTAGATTGAAATTGTGCTGCCAACAATATTCATTCTGGTTTAATTGTATCAAATATTTATACCTGGCTCTATGCAGGTGTTATCGCCACTTAGAGTATTGCTTAATAGACATTTACCTACCTTGTTTCCAGAATTTTAATCTATTTTAGTAAACAAAAACAAAGTTATTCATTATAATATCCAAGGATTGGAATTTTAGTTTTTAGACCAGGGAAAGATGTTGTGTTGTGCATTTTTAAACTATTGCAATTATTTCATTACTAAATATTTAATGTATGAAACGAAATATATTAAATCTATTTTGATTTAAAATATATCGATTTTGCACAAAAATTTGATTTTAAGTTAAAATAAAAATTTTCATGTTGTGTTTTAATTTGCAGCTAAGGTTGCCTGTATTACAGTCACCTGAAATGATTAAGTTACATATAAATTTCATTCAAGCAATGCATTTCAACATGTTTAAACTTTCCTTTATAAAATAATTGTCAACTAACAAAATATAACCTTGATTTCAGGAAGTTTCTAGAAGAAAATTTCAGAAACCACGTCCACTGTCCGCCTCTAAAAACCAAAGACTGAATTTATTTCAAAATGACTCACCAAAAATAACTAGTCTAGACTCTACAGCAAATGCCAAAACAGTTCCAAAACCTACAGTTATAAACTCGAAACCATTACAGAGTAATAATTCTGACTTGTCTTCAGAAAAAAATAGTTCCCATGTGAAGGAGATAGAGACACTTATATCAAGTGAACGTAAGAAACCAATAAAGGATGTGTTAGATATAGAGAGTGATGGTCAGAGACCCCCAACTGCCACTCGGAGACAGTCTTCAGTAGAAAAAGAAACAAAGCATTACAGTGTTGATACTTCTAGTATTGCTGCTAAAGGCAAGAAAAATAGTTCCGGATTAGG
This sequence comes from Ruditapes philippinarum, assembly GCF_026571515.1. Lineage (NCBI taxonomy): Eukaryota > Metazoa > Mollusca > Bivalvia > Venerida > Veneridae > Ruditapes > Ruditapes philippinarum. The sequence goes on from NW_026859959.1 coordinate 90,324, forward strand.
CAGGTAAATACAGCTAAAAACATTGTTAAATTCTTAGATAATTGTTTGAGGGTGGGTGGGGGAGCAATGCTGTTTCTATGAAAGTATTATAAAGTGAGCCTGGGGCAAGTAAAATGTAAGTACATTGTATATACGAAATGACAATGAAAATAGATTTTTACACCTAGAAAACACCTGATAATGGCAAAATCAACATCTGACAGGCCCGATTTTTTTGTAGAATTTAAGTGATATATTGAGAAGTACACAGTTAATAAATTACACTTAAGTTTAGTGATGTCAAGTGATTAAATTTGATCTCTCAACCTGCTAGGACCAAAAATGACTAGCCATTGTTTCAGTGTAGAGCCAGGCCAGCCTACATTGATGTGAAGTCTGACCAGGCTTATACTGGAATGTCCAGACTTAGAACAGGGCAAATAATTTGCACAAATTTAGTAGGTTAAAGACCCATTATGCTTCAGAAATGCATTTTATGTTTGGTGTCCTGTTATAGTTTCCAAAAAAATTACTCATTGGCCAATTAAATAATCTTTTGCTTCTGTTGCTTTTTGACAATTAGTACTGTTCTAGTGATAGAGTATGTATCCTTATTTACATTAAATTATTTCATACTTTCATACTAGACAAATATTCTATCATTCAGTGTTACCCTCTTTAAGTGATTAGCATGTAACATGCACTAAAACCATTATTTTAAGTGTTATTTAAAGTGTTATAAAACTCATGTTTACTCTTCATTAACAAAAAAAACATGTTTCTTTTTGAGGCATAATGTGCAAGCAAGTATACCACTCCCATCATATTACATGTGATCTTTCAGCAATACTTCATCCTCAAGTTCTATCAAGGTGGGTGATCTTGAGATGGGCGAAGTAGATGGTCTAGATGATGATATTGCCAACCTGAATGTCGGCCCTCGTGTCATGTCGGCCAAGGTTAATAAAAGCCAACACAATTGTAAACATATAGATGTTAAAACTGCTGTGGTATGTCCTTTCTTGTGTACAGAAAAAAATGTAATAATGTATTTGTATTGTTCTTTAGTATTATAAGCATCTGACATCTTTACAAAGGGAGGAGTTGTTTGTTTTATTGTTAAATGTGAACATATTTTGTCATCACAGCTATTAAATATGTAAATTAACAAATAAAGTTAAGTAGTGGCATAGTTGAAGACATGTTCAATTGACAGGGAACCTGCTGCTGTTTATATTTTGACTGAATTTTCACCATTTCTGACAGGTCAAAAAATATAAACAGTATCACTCATATATCAATGACAGCTCTAATATTTCTTTCTATAATAATCATTTTGTATGAGATATTATGTTAGTTACACTATTCATATTTTGTGATCATTAGTCTCTAATCATGAAACTTTAATCATAAAAGATAAACTTTATGATGTCTGTCCTAGAGCATGATAGTACTTAATGCAGGTTTATAATGTTACATAGAAGTGTCAGTTTACCAAATCTTATATCTTAATATTGATACCAAAAAATAGAAAAAAAACACATGTTTATTATGAAAAACAAAGTTATCATATGACTTATTGCTGTATATTATAGGCACTAAAATCTTTGATATTTGGGACACCAATGCAGAGTTTTAATGATGAATGGAAGTTTCAAAGTTACAGTTTCTGTGATATGCCCAAACTAAAATATGGTATTGTTCAGAAGAAGGTAAGTTATATATCAACTGGTAATTACAATAGCTTCTAATTATAAAAAAAACCTGTAGGACATGAAATTGACAGTTTGATTCACTTAAAGAAAGAAACTTTGGGATCAATATATTGTCCACAAAAATGGCGTTGGAGCATTTGTTTGTATCTTCTGTCTGTTTCCCACTAAGACTAAAATTGATCTCTGTTGACCAGTATTGATTAATTAATTTGATTATGACTTTCATATTGACTCACATTTTTTGCCAAGCATTTCAGTGTTCAGACAAATCACCATTAATTGTCTAATTATCATGATAAATGATGGATTTCAGTGATTAATTAAGCATATTTAGTACCTTGCTGGAAGAAGATGGGTCTATTCAGGGAGCTACCAACTCATGCAAAAAAATTTATATACAAAGATACAACCAAGAACTCTTTATAACAGGAACTCTTGACCACAATGATTCTAATACATGACTTAAGTCCAAACAAGTTAAACAAATATGCAATCTGATTAATTATTAAAATAAGCTCTAAATAACAGAGCATTTAGAAATAAGTAGATCTGATTGACAAATATGTTGGCAATATTTGATCAAGATTATACATGTATGTTGTTTTCTTGATAAGCCTTATGAACAAAAACTTTCTGCATCAACAGGGAGGCCCTTGTGGTGTTCTAGCCAGTGTTCAAGCTTGTGTTTTACAAGAACTTTTATTTGGGGAAAAGAAAGTCGCAATTCAGAGATTGTAAGTAGAAATTTTTTCTCGCAGATTGTTTCTTTTATTTGATTTTATAATTGAGTTCGGTTTTTTTTGTGACATGGTAATTCTAGGTTTTTGGATTTGAATGTTTGTCTGAAATAATGTTGTTTAATTTGAACTTTTGGTTTAATAACTGTGAGCTAATTCTCAAAAAAGGTAAATGTAATTTGTTTCATGAAAAATATCTGGTGATTGGTTTGAGTTTCTATCCATTATGGAGCACGCTGAGTTTAAATAATATAATGGGGGCAACCATCCTACACCAGTTAAGTGGCTATCAAATTCAAACCTCCAAATTTTATACCAGGCACAGTTCATTGCTTAAAGTATGTAAAAACAAACACTTTTTATTTTATTAGCTTTCCTTCATTATAACATCGATAAATCTAAATTTTCATAATATTTTAGCCAGACTGGGCCATGATTTCTGAATCTTTTGATGCTGAATTGTTGTTGCTTTTGATATTTTCTATTAACTTAAATACCGAAGTTTCCTCTTTCTGTGCTGATTTAAGAACATCTTATTTTATGTTTGATCATGAAAAAAACTTTTATATTGAATACTTAAAGGACATTGGTTTTAATTTATGTATCTGAGACACTTTTTTATGTTTACAATGATTTTATTATTTGTTCAGTAATGAGCCAACTTGTGAAGAAAGAACTGATGCATTAGCCATTGCCCTTGCCAAAATATTCTGGAGAGCTGGCGAGAAGAGAAAAGCAGTTGTTTGTTTGTAAGTTAAAAGATACTTGATAAAACTTATGAAATAAGCAGAAAAGCAGGTGTGATAGCTTTACTCAACCTGCAAATATGTAGAAATAACACTGTGACAACTCTGGAGGCTCTTAAAGTATAAAACTAAAAATACTAACATTATATAAAGATTTGTTATTAAAAACACACAGCATTTATTTGAGCCAATTTCATGAAAATGCAAAAAAAATGGTTCAATATTGGGATAACTGTGCAACCAATGGCATGAAAGAATTTTGGTTCATTATTGAAGTTTAGTAAGTTTTCATTAGAGTTAAAGAATAATGGAACAATTACACTAACCCTGGAAGCAACATTATTATGGTCGGTGCACAACTTTGTAGAGGTTTTGCAAGCAATTTAATTTCTTATTAGCTAAAAATTTAAAACTTCATACCTGTTACTTGAATAAGTATATACATGTAAATTGGGATAAACCAACTTTTTATTGTACATGTACTTGAGCATATATCTAGTAGAATTTTTTTATCGTATACATTTTTAGACCGTCTAGTCGGCCTGTTATAGGCAGTGGTGGAAAGTTCAAAGCTGATGAGTTCATAGAAACTGTAAGTTCATAATGTTTATATTGAAAAATTTTAAGGTATTTCTTTTCAATTTACATATCACCAGTACATGTAAATCTTCAACTTTTATGCTTTATGCTTTAATGATTTCTACACTGTCTCCCTAATTATTATTTCTTCAGCTATTCTAATCAAGTGATCTTTGTGTATATCTACATGTATATAGTTTTATATTAGTAATAATGCATGAATGGTACTTGAACAGGCTTTATTGGAGACTAAAATTTTATTTCTTGCTGTTGCTTCAGAAACGCCTGGATTTTAGAATTTTACTTATACAATATGCTTACTATACAAGTAACAAGAATAAAAAAAGTAACAGGAATAATTATAACTGTTCAATAAAGTAAACTTTAACCTTTATATCCAGTGTAATTATTGCCAATTTTGATGGAAATTTATCATTTTAAATGAGAATATGTACAAAGTTTAAATTTTGCATGAAAAAAAGTTATGATGCTGGTAGATTTTAACCTTTGGAATCTGTGTTGTTTTTCATTTGCAATTAAGTATATAACAAACATAAATTGATTTTCTTTTTTCAGTTATCTTTGTACACTTTTGTGGATTTTGATGATCTCAATAATTTTATGAAACAAGTAACTAATCAGGTAGGTTCTTCTTATAATTTTAACTTAAAGCTGCATACCTCCAGGAGAGCCAACATATTTTAAGAAAAGCAAACCTGAGAAAATTGCACTAAAATTGTTAGAAAAGTAAAGATTCAAGTAATAATTTACATGTTATATGTCATTTAATGACTAATTTGCAGTTTTTGTAACCAAATTTCTACTGTTTTACTAAAAGGAGTTTTGCATATGTTGATCTATTGGGTGATATATATGAATTTTAAGTGTCATTTGGGATGTGTTATTTACTCTCTTTGTTCTACTTATAATATTTTACATTTAAATACATTTTTGAATTTTTCATGAAAATAAGCATTCATCTGGAGGCCTACTGCTTTAAGTTTTTGGTCTGTATTTTCGTCCAAACAAGATAATGAGCAAACATTTTCAATGCATATTTTTAGACAAAATTCTTTGTTTTGCATTATTATTATATAACTGAACAGAACAGAACAGAAACTTTATTTCTTGGTTTAAGCATAAAAAGCTCATCACCTGATATTACATATACAAATACAACATAAAATACATATGTGGCACATGAAATGAACATATATGATTGCAAAATAATGTTTTATGTAATGTGAGAATGTTTACTGAGATAAGAAATTACTTAAAAAGCATATGTATAAATGTATATAATACACAAGAATTTGTCTATCTTTACCTAACAGTATCAAAGTAAGCTACAATACATTTTTATGTTTGAGAAATTCGCTAATGAATCCACACAAAAAACCACTAGAATAGTCAATGTGACAAATGAAGGGGAATAACTTAAGTAATTTATATAACAAGTATTTTAACATTTACTTCCCTTTAATAATTCATGATCAATATTAATAGAATTAATTTCTGAATGATAAATGAAATACCTTTACTGATTTTCTACGTTTTTATATAAAGAAAAAAAAAACCGACAAATAAGCGAAACAAACAATACTAAATTAAGGCAAAACTAGACTTAATTATAAAGATTATTTTTGTCAAAACATTTTATCATGGTATTTATATATTTGTTATGTGTTGGAAAACAGACAGACACGCAACTATATATTTTATTTCAGAAGATGCATATATAAATAAAATATAATTGTACAATATCATAGTCACATATAACATGATGAAAATACAATGTGTATTTAACAGTGACAATGATACTTTTTAATTTAGTAAAAAAAATCCAAAAAATAACAGAAAAAAAACAGAGAAAGAGAGCAAAGCTTACACGTCAGTATAACATATTGTTTTAACTGTAATAATGAAAATAAGGTTATGTTTTTAAGGATTACATATAACAGTTCAATGTTTAATTTATTACAGTTTGAATTGGATGGTTTAGGAGGCGTGATTCTGTCATTATATTCTGTTATATTGTCAAGGAAAGTTGAAGGGTGAGTTAAAATGTTCTTGAAACTTTGATAGTATTAGTACAGCCATTTAGAATAATATAACTAAATAGAAGTAAAATGCATCTTTTTTTCTGTCAAAAATTATATAATATAAAGTAATAAATACTCCCTGTAGTACTGAGACTCAAAAGGACATGGTGTTTTTTACTTATATTAAATAATGATAAGATAGGCTTCAGTCACACTTCAGATACTACTTTTATATTCTTCTTGACCCCCTACCCTCCTGGACTTGAAAGTGGTTTGCCTTTGGCACCAATATAGAGCCAGGCATGCCTGCACAACCACGTTATTTATATATTCCCAAAACTGACAATTGCAAAAATGAAAGCTTGAGAAATCCTAAAACAGTCAATACAGTACGCTCACCGCGGGTTTTGCTTTTTCCGCGATACCACCGCGGACAATTTTTTTTTATCGCGGACAAACGCGGGGGTTCGTCCGCGATGAAAGCCTAATTTCCCCCGCGATCCCCGGTGTTCAGTTGTTTCCACCGCGGACAAAATTCTGACGACCGTTCTTCATTCGTCGATAAAATCAGTTTCCCGCGGGGGAACGCCATGGTCAGTTGGTCAGTATAAATTAACCTCCAAAATAATAGTTATAATAATTATTATTTTTTAACGTCATCTTTTTTACACAATGACTTGAAAATTGACCACAATCGTCTCCTTAAACGTTATTACAGTAAACTTCACTTATAGCGAACACGGTTATAGCGAACTTCCGGTTATAAGGAACAATTTATTTTGGCCCGAATTTTACCCTTCTTTATTTAATATAAAAATATACGGTTATAGCGAACATGGTTATAAGGAATTATCGCTTATAAGGAACTCATTTCTTTGTCCCAATCTAGTTAAAAGTGCAGAAAATTACACTTTTATAACGAACTCCAAATATCGGCTATTCGTAAATATATCCCGCATTTTCAACTTTCGTTTTCATTGGCACGGAATAAAACTCGCGGAATGTACCGTTTATTGTTGTATGTAATTCAATATATCTATGAAATGAATTTATATAGAAGTATGTAATAGTTTTCTATTTAGTATATTTTTTGCATGAGTTCTTGTCACAAAGATAAAACGGTAATTCCTTTTATTCTATAATTTCTTTTCTTTAATAGTTTTGCTCGAGTAAAATGAAAATCGGTTTTCAACATAATCACGCATGCTTGCAAACATAATCCATAGAAAACTACAAAGTATGATTGATTGAAATGAAAAGAAATCTATATATTTCATAAGTAACAGTCACCCTTAAAATATAATAGAATATATTCAATATAAAAGGAAGAAAAATGGAAAATCTTGTTTATTCTTATTCATTGAAAGAAAACGAAAAGCACTGAGTTGTGAAGAAACAAAATATATTTTATGAAAAATTGAGAAAGGGAGTAAAACTAAAACAGAAATAGCAAAGGATTTTCAAATTCCAAAATGTACGCTCTCGGGTATTGTGTCTAAAAAAGAAATAAATGACTTATTATTCTTAAAGATCCTGTAACACATTTTTTTCATGGTTTTATTTCATAAATATGATGCTCAAATTAAGATTTGTCAATATTGTAAGTTCCAATAAGCATTATTTATAAAGATATTACCCAATTTAACATTTCATGTAAATAAAGGGAGGTAATTAGAATTTTATTTTCCATAAATTCTAAGTCAAATTTTCCAATAAGAAAAGAATGCATGTAATTGATTGATTAAATTTTATGTGCACAAATATTTGCAGTAGACATTTTACATATCCTTTGATGTTTGAAAATTGTTTTATTTGCATAATTATTTACATATATAATTTTTGCAAGTGTGGTATTCACACAGTAATAATATATCAATCACAAAGCATACAGGATCTTTAATCAAATGCTCTTAAAAATGGCGAACGATGTTTAACAATCAGTTCGTTATATGTAAATCTGTTCGCTATAAAAACTCCTGATACAAGGAACTAATTCGCTATATGCTTACAAGGAACTCCGGATATAAGGAACAGATTTTGAATGTCCAAATGAGTTCGTTATAAGCGGAGTTTACTGTATACGTTAAATTTTTTGAACGGAATTTGAAATAAAAATAATTACAGCTGTACCTGTTTTTGTTGTTGTTTTTAATATTTTTATTATAAACGTCCACAAAACTATTCGTCCACATACCAATATTTTTACAACTGAAATCGTCATTTATCACTGTCATCTTTACTTTTTCATTCCTTGTGGTTCTCAAAGTATTATTGCTGTTAAACTATATGGGAGCCATAAATATGATACTTAGTAAAAAAAGGACATTTGTGCTGATTTCTCAATGATGACTGACGCTACAGTACATGTCCTGTAAGAGGTCGATGAGTGTGAATACAAGACAAGACATAAATAAAATACATGTACATATATTAGAAATAAAAGAAAAATATATTTAAACCATCTAAATACGTTCAATTGTATGTACTTAAAACTACATGTTGTCTACAAATACTATTATTCCTATGAACAATAATATCTTAAGATAAAAATAAAATGAAATATTTTTAACTTGAAAATCGGTCGATCGAAGTTCTTAGAAAATAACTGCCATGTGCTTGTTTGCCTTATATACATGTATGTAAATGCATACTGTTCATAATAAAATAACAAAAAGTATAATGTCAAGTTTAACAAAATTCTGCAAAAAAAATCTAATAAAAAATAAAAAAGAACAAACAAACAAACTACTAAAACAAAAATGAAAATAAACTTCAACAGTTGATACAAACTTCAAAACATATACATTACGCTCACACCTGTAATTAGATAAATCAAGAATATCATTTAATATATATTTTGGTGAAATAAATGCTTTCTTTTAAAGTTCCAAATAAAATACAAGACTTTATGATCAACATGCAAATAAACAGAAACCGTAAAACGCATCTGACAATTAAAAGAGACGTCCTGGAATATTGCCTGAATAAATTGCTGAGGGTTACGTTTTCAAAGTTTTTAAATAAGAAACAAAAGCTGGCATATAAATTGTTGTAGTATGTTTTTTTTATAAATGTCATATGCCGAATTTTTCATTCTTTCTCACTACCATGAAGTTGCGACGACAATGATTTATCTTAATGTCAAATACATATTATACATAACCCAACACAATAACAAGAAGAAGAACAAGAAATACACTGCATTTGTACATGTACTTTAACAACAAAACAGAAAACAAACAAACAAATTTTACATATAGTTATATGTACAGTACATGTTACAGTACGCACGTATACTGATGTTTAAATACAGTAATTAATTTTTAAAATTTAAGGTTTCCACCGCGTTGACCGGTGTTTGACCACCGCGTTCCTCCGCAATTTACCGCTGCGTTCCGCGGGGAAACGGTTTCAGCCGCCGATTTATGTCCGCGGTGGTGAAAATTTTCTGTCCGCGGGGTCACGCGGACAATATCTGAGCAAATTTTCGTCCGCAGTAAACCTCATCCGCGGGGTCACGCGGGTTTTGAAAAAGTCGCGCTGAGCGTACTGTATTTAAAGATATTTTTGTTTTGTTGGTAAATAATATTACTGTTGTGTAACTTAAATTAATTTTCTGTTATTTACAGTGTTAAAGATGACATGGATGTGCCAACAAACAAACTAATGGGAGCTCATGGTTATTGTACTCAGGTAACTATTATGATCTTCGACTTGTTTCTCAAACTATTTGTAAACATGAGTGTGTTAAATTTCATAAATGGATTTGTTCATCTTTTTAATCTGGACTTAACCATTTCTTATTTTTGGGGGGGGAAATTTCAAGAGGATACTGATTATACCAATGTGCACTTTTGTGCCTGAAATAATGATAAGTTAATCACTCTTCATCAATGAAGTAGCAAAGTGGCTATATAACTTAAAAGGAGGAAATACATCAATGAAGTATGAAGAGTTGTACCCTATGTTGGTTCATTGTGACCTAAAAAATTCAGTTTTAAACAATCACTTATATTATTTCAGGAAATGGTGAATTTATTTATATCAGGACGTGCTGTGTCTAACGTGTTTAATGATGTGATGGAGCTAGACTCGGGAGAAGGCAATATTATGATACTAAAAGGCGTTGTGTCCCGGTGTGATGTTGGTCTCTTGTCTCTGTTTGAACATTATAAATCTTGCCAGGTATTTATTGCTTAGCAATAATTGTTATATTGATGTCTTTGCCTAAATATTTCTCAATCATTATAATTTCTAAATTTGAGTCACAGGGTTATCTGAGGTCTGTCTATTAACTGAAGATGGAATGTTGCCTTCTGACATGAAAAAGTGCCTGTGTGATATAAAACCCAAAGAAATGATGTCTTTTCCAAGTATATTTGTCTCACAAAATAAAGATAGCTTTTATTTTTAAGTCTCACTCAGTATGATGAATACTTCTAATTCAGTTTATGACTTGTGTGAAGTGTTATCTGATAATGTTTTATATACATGTATTCTATTCTTTAATAAAACATGTTTGTTCTAGGTTGGAACATACCTCAAGACACCCCGTTATCCTATCTGGGTTGTTTGTAGTGAAAGTCATTTCAGCGTGTTATTCTGCACGAAGAAAGAATTAACTAGTGACTGGAAAGCGGAGAAACGATTTGATCTCTATTATTATGACGGCCTTGCCAGACAACAAGAGGAAATAAAACTGACAATATGTATGTTGTTGTTTATAATACATTGTACATGTATTACACATAATTTCTATAAACTGTTCAGGCATTTCAGTATATCATGATATTTTAACAAAGGTTGAAATTATTTTTGAAATGAGATTTATTAATGTGATAGAATTAAGAACATCATGTATCATGTAAGTCAGTTGCCGGCAGTTTCAGACTGGAATACTCAGCATTTAAGTAATATAGTACATCATGCATCATGCACAACAGTGTTAGCCCATACCTCAACGGCACTGGATGACTGGAAGATAAATAAAATACATTTAGTCATTTATGAACACTGCTTTCTTATCATTTAGATTTTTTAAAGGACAGTTAACAGTGAAAACAAAAAATACTTAGCAGAAGGTAATTAAGTGATCAAAACGTTAAAACTCTATATAATTTATATAGATCAAAACAGGCAGTCATTGACTTGTATGTTGTTACTATTTGTTTGGCTCTAATTTTGTCATGGTTTTGGTTTTGATAGGTCAATCCACGAATTTAAGATCTAACGAAATTTAGTTTTGTCTGCTGTAAGATTATTTTGCATCACATTATTTACATTTTATCTTTTGGAAAAATAAACAGTCCACAAAAATTTGTGGAGAAACCAGGAAAATGTGTGTGTTTTTGTGTAAAAACCACGAAATTTCATGTGTACGAAATTGAGTGAATTCTCAGTATGTTATTCAATATTTTTAGTGACTAACAGCAGATCATTTGTTCAACCATCAGATGAAGAACTTGTGCCTCCAATAGATCACTGCATTAGAACAAAGTAAGATTTTACTTAACACAACTATACATGTATATATATAAACATTCATTCATTAGAGGTTGAAACTATTTAAATATAACTATTGAAATTGTTATGTTGATGCTGCTGTGTAAAAGTTAACCTACTGAATTTGTGTAATAGACTTGCCCTGCTTTGAATTTGGAACAGTCCATTCCAAGTTTCAGGGATTTCAATATCAAAATAGAAAAATTGAGGTACCAACAGTTTAAAGCCTGGTCAGACTGCACAGATGTTCTGGCTGACCCAGGCTCTATACTGGTGGCAGAGACTAATCACTTTCAGCTTAGAGTGTAATAACTTAGGATCCTAAACAGCCAAGAGTTTGCTTGATACAAATGATTGGCATTTAACTTACAATGTTTGTTGATTCATATCTCAGTGTATGAACTGAAGTAATAAAACAAAATGCAAGTACTGACTGTTTATGCTTGATTATCAGATTTATCTTTTTAATTTATATATAATTGTAACAAGTATGAAGACAATCTGTTAAGAAATAAATAAAAAAAATTCAATGCCAACAGCACTGGCAATGACATGGGCCATAACTACAACACCATGACTGTAGCAGTAGCTCAAATAATTTCTCCAAATAATACTAGCAATCAGGCAGTAAGTGTTTATAAGATTGAACTTTGGAACTAATATGTGATGTAATAAGATAGGCAGGAAGAAATGAGCTCACATCTACTGGTGGGAAAATTGTTTTTTTAAGAAATTTAAGTATGTATGTATACTATGATTTTATTTATAGGTGGGAAGGAGCAGAAGTTGACTGGAATGGAACGGAACCATTGTTATAGGAGGGGGATGATGATCAAAGAAAAATGAAGGAGGATACTTTCTCAATACCACAGTAACCGAAATATTTAAAACAGTTGATGAAATTACAGAAATATTGTTGGTTACTTCTCAGTGGACAGATAGAGGTTACGTTGTCAACAAACAGCGCCTGTGATAACAAAATATTTTATGTTAATATCAAAGTTATATTTATTTATGAAGAGTGATATAAAATGTAATATAGAAGTATATGGGTGGGCTTCATAAATGTTAGTGCTTAATGACAGTGAATGACAGCCATAAAAAGTGACATTTCATATACTAAAGAATGCAAGATAGAATTTTACATAGATGACTTGATTTTTGTTAAGAAAGGGCAAGTAAAGACAGTTAAACATAACATATCATACATTATTCCTATCTTGGAAACTGTCAGTGCTGTGACCCCCTAATGCCGCTCTGGATCTGTGCTCGAGTTCTAATATATTTTTTGTGCCAATCCTTGTTTTAGTGCATACAACTTAACATTTATCATTTACATAGGCAACTTTGTATGTCCAATGCTGATTGGTATTGTTCATGTGATATTTGTCATCAAGAAAAACATAGCAGGCTTTGCTTTATGTTAGTTCTGTTAAATCCACATTTCATATTTATATCAAATCAGTTCTCTTTTAATATTTAAGTCAAATATGCTTTGTTTATGTCTCAGTTACTTGTTTTATTGATATTTATGTCTATACTTAAAATACATATCATACTAGGTTTTGTGGATAGATGTGTTCATAGATTTAGCAAAGATGCCAAATATAAATGTTAGATCTGATATACAATGTATATAATTTACTGTCTAAAATTTTACTAAATCAGAGGGGTCAGATACACACATATATGCGTTTTTTTAAATATTTTTGGCTTAAATTGCCAAATTTGTCCCATCTTTGGCATAGGTTATATATACCATATATTTATTATCCAGCATGTGTGTATGTTGTGTGTCTTGAGTCCTTTGTGCAAAATTTGTAGAACGGCCTAGTCCTGCTTTGAGTTGGGCATAGTCCAGTGTAAAGTTCAGGGATTTCAATAATAAAATACATGTACTACAAAGGCTGGCCTGGGGCTCAGGCTGGCCTGGGATTCTGTACCGGTGGCACCATAATGCTTGCTAGTATTGAAATAGTTAAAATAGTCCGTGTGCAATGTTATTTCAACACATACTTCTATTATTAAAGTAAAGATATGCTATTTTTATCGCAATTTATTGAGTGTTTATTGTTAAAACTTCACAGATCTTTTACTGTAGATTTTATGGATATGGTCATTATATGAATTAAAATATTCATATTGTTTTACGTACAGTTTGGATTTATTTTATTGCCATTTTAAATATGAATATATGTATAGAGTCTAGAGACATGTACAGTATTTCAAAAAGCTAACTATGAAAACAGACCGAAACCATTTAAATAACTTTGGAAGGGGACACCCAAGGATCATTCCTTTAAAGTTTGGTTACTGTGCAGTCATTGGTTTCAGAGGAGTTGTTGTTTAAAGTCACTGTTGATTATATAAGCAGCATGACGACAGAGGGTGGGGGATCACAATAAGACGGCTTAGTAGAATAAAAATTAGTCATCTGAAGCCAGTTTGAATAAAAAGGACTAAATTATGTTAAACTACTTATCAGAGACGTCGAACTTACAGTGCATTATAATATTGCATTGTTATTTCAAGTTAATATATCTAACAGGTCCTGAGATGAGATGGAATATATAATAATAAAGTTATAGCCAATTACATCAATTTATTTTTTTAATCAATAACTGGAAAGTTTTGGTTTTTTTTGGTTTTACGTCACATCGACACAGTATAGGTCATATTGTGACATTCCAGCTTTACTGGTGGAGGAAGACCTTGGGTGCCCTTCCGTGCATTATTTCAGGCACGAACGGGCACCTGAGTAGAACCACCGACGTTCCGTAAGCTAGCTGGATAGCTTCCTCACATGAAAGAATCCAAAGTCCCTGTCGGGATTTGAACCCACAGCGGTGAGGGGCAAGTGGTTTGAAGTCAACGACCTTAACCACTCGGCCACGGACGCCCCAACTGGAAAGTAAAGGTCATTTATGAATCAAGATCAATGTTAGTCTAATCAACTTAAAGATCTATCCCCAAGGACTGCTGTGTCCAAGTAAGAGGACAATTCAATCATAAGTAGCATAATAAAGCTATAGCAAGAAAGGGAGATTTCAAATTAAATAAATTGCCCCCTGCTGCCAATTCGAATAAAAAGGGACAAAATTATATCAAACTACTTATCAAGGTTATCAAACTTTAAACACACAGTTTCATTGTGATATTGCATGGATATTTTAAGTTTAAGTTATTATCTCCACTGGTTCCTGAGATGGGAAGGGACAGCCAGTTACAGCACAAAAAAATATCAATAACTTGAACTTGAAAGTCAAGGTCATTTAGGACTTCAGTAATGTAAGTCTAATCAACTTGAAGGTCTATCTTCAAGGGTTGTTGTGTCAAAGTATGTGAAGGCAATTCATTCATAAATTACTAATCTAAAGCCACTGGTACATTTTTGTGATATTTCCTAATTTAGAAAAGACACAAAATTATGTCAAACTGTCAGAGTTGTAAAACTTGACACACATGGATGCAATGTAACTTTACATTGATATGTCATGATTGTCCACACATTCATGATTTCCATATACTAATTACAAATCATAGCAAAAAAAAAACAGTGAAAATTCAATAATTACATGGTCAAGGTCATTTAAAAGTCATGGATAAATTTAGTTTTATCTCCATAAAGGTCTTGTCCTTAAAGATGTTGTGTCAATATATGAAGACATTCCATTCATAAATTACAAAATTCTAGCCAGTTACAGACATTTTTTTAGCAAAATTCAGTAATTGACCAGGAAGGTCAAGTTAGTCTGGTCATCTTGAAGGAACATTCCAAAGTATTGTTATGTTGAATTATGAAGACAATTCATTCATTAACAATACAGCAATAACCACTTTGGTACATTTTTTGGGATATTTTCTAAGTTAATAAAAAGAGCAAATTCTTTCAAATGAACTATCATATTTATGAAACTTTACAAAGATAGTTGCATTGTGATATTGCTTTGATGTGCCAAGTTTCAAGTAACTATCTATACCCGTTACCAGAATTGGATTGGATGGGACAAAATGATTCCTGTATAGCCCCCTACCCTATGTTTTGTGTTCTCCTCTGTGCATTGAACTGTCCGGTTATTTCAATAGGTAGAATGTTGGATAATGAATCAGGTGACCCAGGTTTGATTCCCGGACGATGCAGGTCACATTAGTTGTTACTGATCATTAAATCCTTTCTGTGGTCATTCACACTGTATCTATACTCTGGCAGGTACAGAAGTTATCATTTCTGGGAAAGTCAAGATACTGGTACTGGTTGACTGCTGGACAGCCTGCCCAGGAACAAGCTATGCTCTGGTGAATTCACCAGTGGCTTATTGTCGTCATTTGGAGGGTAAACTAACAACACCACCATCACCCTCCATGCTTTATTTCTGGCACAAGCGGGTACCTGAGTAGAACCACCAACATTCTATAAGCTAGCTGGATAGCTCCCTTACATGAAAGAATCCAAATTCCATGGTGTTATTCAAACCCGCAGAGCTAACCACTCCGCCATGGACGATTTCTTTTGCGCACAGCTCCTACATTTCTTAACAGATTTCATCCAAACTTTCACAAGATTTTCACAAGTGCTCTGATTTTATCAGTTTGGTAGAATTTTGGCACCTTGTCTTCTTCTCCACACATGTATTAATGTGTGGAAAAGTTGAGAAAACCTGGTTATGTCACAACTTCCAGTTACTGGTTATAACTTTTCACCACTTACAGATATGCACTAAACAGTTTGATCTATGATTAAAAAAGATTGTCAAAAAACTTCTCTTCTTGAGACCATTGTCATTAAGTCTCAACACTAGATAGGTTAGATACAAGGTTAGATGTACACCTAAACATTGTAAGAACATTATCTGGGCTAGAATCACACTTCCTTATTGGGAGTAGTTCTCGTAATTTATATAAATATAAACAGAGCTCTGTTTACAATATAGCAAGGCGGGTACAGTGGTGACAAGGGTGCATTTTACAAAATTAGTTGCTAGACTTATTCTGTATATGTTACACCACCATCCTCCAAAATAAATCAAAATGTTCAAGTATTCTTCTGGTGCAAGTCTACACTAGCAACAATAAATAAAATTATACCAGACAAAATCAAAATATAACTGAACTGGGTTTAAACTAAGTACTTTATTCAACAATTTGGTGTGTATGAACAAACCCTTTAACATAACGATATAAACAATTAACACATGATAAATGTGTGCCTTAATATTGATTTGCAACAAAATTGTTTCTGAATTAAGCTCATACAAATGGCAAAATTTGTTTTAATCAATTAAATTGGAATAGGAATACAAGGATATCAATCCCTTAGCCACCTGGTGGCAATTGAATCTACCCATGTGACCAGTGCACACATTTGTGCTGTCTGATCATGGTCTGCACTGTTTATTATTCATTCAGTACTTATTTTGAAATTTTCTATAAAATGATAAATAGTTTTGGCAAAACTGAAAGTTTAAAATAATTTATTTGAATACAAGCATTTCAAAAAATCAAACAAAGCATTTAACTTTGATATATACCCTCAAGTAAAATAAAAAAAATATATATCTTCTTAAATTTCTCAAGACAATGCAGTACAAATGTATCTATTATATATTCAATTCATGTTTGTTTGTCTGATTTATGCTGAATCTAACATATGTCTCAACAATCTTACTGCCTACCCGACTTTCCTGGATAACTAACCAGTGATTACCAATTTATCTACAAGTGACCAAATTGTAATTCCACATAATTTCTAAATCAGCCAGTTGGCACAAATGACCATTAGCCTCAATTATTTGATACCAAAAAAGTAATAGGTCACTCAAAACTGGTAAGCTTAAGTTTATATTTCAAATACATTTTTGTCCTTTGGAAATGAACAGAACCAAAAAAAAAAGTTGTGTGGAAAACAAAAAAGTTTGACAACACAGAAGTAAAAGACAAATGATTGCAAAACATCCTTTTGTTTGTTCTATAAGTAACAAAGAATGAGTCTGAATAATGTTGTGTTAAAAGACACTTGTGCACATTGGAATAAAAATGTATGTCAACATTAATAGAAGGAAACTATTATAGAAGAAATGCTGATCTTAGATGCAATGTGAATAACATAGCATAGTCAGATTCACTAGACAGACACAAGAATGGTCATTGCATTGTATATTCCTTAACTAGACACTTGTTATAAGAAAAATTTTCACAAAATAATTGCCATTTTTTACTTAAACCTGGACGTATCCTATTAGTAAAATAAATCAAAGACAACAGTTTTGAATAAAGTGAAAAAGATTAGAAAATGTAAAAATTGTGCTCAGTTATTGAATAACTTCTCAGAATCACATCGAGATAATATATTACAGAAAAGAAAAAAAATGTAGACTGTGATAGAATCTTAGTGATATTAAATTTATTTAATCTCTAAATTTAATTAATAATATTTAACTGGATTCATTTGATTAATTCTTATTTACAAGCTAATTTACACACAATTATTGCATGTTAATAATAGTTGTCTCCATTTGCTTTTTTTGGTAATTGTCTCCCTTTATTTTGTGATAATTGTCTCCCTTTATTTTTATGATAGTAGTCTCCCTTCATTTTTGTGATATTTGTATTTCTTTGTTTCAATGCTTAAATTATTCATTTGAAAATTGTCTCCCTTCCTTCACATCAACATATAACTGCAGCTTTAAAATTATACAAAAAGTCAACTTCTTTCCTCATCTCCTCCTTTGCAACATATAGAGGTCAGGATAATACCAAGTTCAAATTACAAGGTCAGACTTGAAGGTCACATATCCATGTCAGCTTCCTCAATTTCATCATCTCTGGTGAATGGTTCTAAATTTCTTATTGACATCTGAGTCAATTTAGGACATTCCTGCATCATATCAATATTAAGGTCAGGGGTCACCTTTGTTCCATCCAGATTTATCATTTGAAGAAACAGTAATGACAAACTAAGAACACCTAAAAATAAGGGGAAAAAGAACAAGTTTAACTTTTTTTTCAAGAAACGAATTAACAGTAAAAAATTATGAATACATATTCATAAGAATAGTTGTAAAGTTTATACACATATTGTTACCTTAGAATGGCAAATGTCAGAAATCATACAACTCTTGGTTTTGTCATTAGCATCTTAACATGCTTGACCCAATTTTCAATAGACAGTCTCAAAAACATAAGTAGATTTCAGCCATTTTTTAATCACAAGTATTAAATAATTAAATAGACCTGAGCAAGATTTTAAAGACTGGAGTAAGCCTATGCTGTTTTCAAAAGACCATTTTATCAAATATCCAGATATCCATGCTGTCTGATCATGGTCTGCAATGTTTATAATTCAATCAGTTATTATTTTGAAATTTTCCTTAAAAATGATGAACAGTTTTGTCTAGATTGAAGATAATAATAAGTTCAATTAAAATATTTAGTGTGCTAGGCTTAATACATAGGAGGAGAATGATCGGTATCCCAAGAAGCCCTAAATAAAACATCTCCCTTAATAAAACATCTCCCTTGATAAAACATCTACCACTTTTAAGAAACTACAAACTTTAGTACTGAAAAAAGTGGCATTAAATGCATTTTTTTTAAAAACAAAACAGACTTAAAAGTTTAAGACTTCAAGGTAATTAGACATATCATTTGCTTTATACCTTTTCGGTCATATAACAAAATACTCTACCACTAAGTTTCAAATTGTATGAGCTGCCTATGACCACATAATTTTCTGAATAATTTGAATTGAATGTATTATGTACATGAAAATCAAAATGTAAAAATTATGAGTGAAATTACCTTTTTTAGTGACCATAGTTTTACTAAGATTCAGCTTTGCTAGGTTAGTACAGTTATTTAAGACACCAGACAACAGGAACTTCGTTGTTACACTGCAAAAATAAAGTAAACCAATAATATGACAGCTTCACAATCAAATTTCTCAGAAACGCAAATCACACTTATTTAAAGCCTAATTCTTTATATATACTGTAACCCAACGAATATTCGCGACCAATTAATATTCGCTTTATTCGCGGATGGCCACGAAGCGCGAATATTTGTTTGCGCGAATAAGTCCGCACGATTTCGCGAATAAATTGGAGAGAAATTTTTATTTTAGACGTTGTTCATGCAAAGCTACTTGACCGGATATATTCGAATTTTACGGGCACCTGTTAGGAAGTAATGAATTGTTATGAATATTGCCATAAAGCAATAAAAACACAAACTAAGTAAACTACTACTATTTTATGAATATCAAAAGAACTCTATGTCAATATAGCAATCAAAATAAACATCCACATTTTAATACAGTTTATGAAATACTAGTAGGCCTATTGTCAATCACGATACGTATAGGGTACTATACGGAGCATGTGTCAGTTTTAAGTTTCTTCATATTTACACTTCTATACTAAGTATATTGACAAAAGTGGATCACAAAAGGCTAATGTTTTTTGGATCCTGTAAAATAATTGTTTGAGTGAATTGTTAAGACAAAGGTGGTATAAACCTATCCAGCATCACAAAAGGGTATTGCGTGTACATAATTACAAACAGTGAAATACAAGATGGTTTTATACTAGTATCAATTTTACCCGTCAAACTTAACAGCCTGTATAGCTCAGTTGGTTAGATTGCGGACTCATATAACATAATTTTCTCGCGTGGATTCGATCCCTGATTGGAGAAGGTATTTTTTTTATGAAACGCTTAAATTGAATTTCTTAAAGACTTTTCTAGATAAACTGTGGGTACAAAATATAAATATGTTTTGAAAATAAGATGTGCATATAAAGAGAAAATGTTTTGCTGAATTGTGATCACAATTTACTTACCTATACAATATACGGCTAGAGTATTGTTAATACCATTAAAGACACCAATAATGACCTCAATTATTGAAGATTAATAGTCGGATAATGGATTTTACAGCCCCATCGGACTTTCCAATCCGCGAATATTTTCTTTTCGGAAATCAAGAGAACGCGGAAATTAATATTCGCGAATATGTCCGACCTCGGCAAAACGCGAAAATTTGTATTCGCGAATATAAATTGGGTTACAGTACATGTAATAAATCAATATTTATTTTTTAAATTAAGCAATAATTTAATAAGAAGAAAATATATTAATATTAAATGATACAAAGTCAATCTGCATGTAGAGATGTCCTCTAACATTTACAAGCATCATGCATCTGTTCTATTTGATATAAGTTATTCAGACACTAAATGACCGCTAGGAAAAAAGAATGGTACTCTCTGTATTAAGACATCTCCGATAATTAATTACATTTATTACATCATTGCTTACATTTTACTATTCATGACAAGGTTTAACATAGATTACATTTTTCCCTAATAATTTTACTTACACATGGCTAAAATTCATTGAGGATATTTTTTTAATTTGAGAAAATAAGACATAAACATCTGTGATATTAATTTTATTTCACTGATCTTAACTCTCAAGATATTATATGGCATACAATAAAATAGCAGTTAAAAATAAGAAATAGCTGTAAATATATTCTTACTTTGTACAAGACAGACTCAATTCCACAAGATTTGTTAATGCTGAAAAAGAAATTGTGTCTTTAAATATAATATTTGTGGGCAATATTTCAATTTTCTTTCCATTCTTTATAAATCGATAATGTCACTGAAAGGGTTAAACTTGTATAAATATATTTATTATATGGTCCAAACAGTAGTCAACAGAACTTTTTATAAAATCATATTCACTGGATGTAGTATCATATTCACTGGCTGAATTGGATTTTCCCAGTTTTAAAAATAGATTGAGACTCTTATTCAATGACCATACACCATTAGACTGTTAATTACTAGTGTGCATTAAAACATATTTGTTGCGTTTTGTTCTTTATGGCATATTTCTCAATTAAAACATCATTACTTTACTTTTATACTTAAAGGCTATACCTCAATGAAGAGTATGAACTTTAATTACTTTTGTATGTGTATGTAGATGATGCAAACCTGACGGTGTATGCTTCGACAAAGCAGGCAAAAGTTGTACATGTATAAGGTTATACTTAAAAAAAAAATTCTTTCTTCCGGCAAATATCACATCATATTCAATGGCACACTAGTCAAAAATTGAATAATATACATAGTACAATCATACCAGTTCATGTGTGCAAAGTAATCCAAGTTAACTTGCCTTACAATCAATCAGATTCTGTGTTTTTAAATATTTTATTTTCTTTCTGTTAATTTAAAAAAAATTCTTTTACTTACCACCAATAATTTTAGCACCTTCATCTGTGACTAATGTTCTATCAATATTTAAAACTTCTAGCTGCGTTAAACCTTCCAGGAAAAACATGCCCACATCAGATACCTTTGTGTTACTCAATATCAACTGTTTTAAACTGAAACACACATATAATTTATCTACAGATTATATATTGACATTTTTAATATTGACAGTTTTGTGTCTTGTATAGAAAGCAACAATGATATAAAGTATGGCTGTTAATCATTATTGGAGAAACAATTAGCTATATTGCTGTTAGATTGTTAAACAATAATTTGATGTATTCCTGTGACACTGTAAAGCATAACTAAGATATAACAATTAGCTAAATTGCTCTTAAATAAGCAGAAAATATACAAGATGGCAAATATGTGCAATCACACTGGGATTTGAACTTTTAGTAAATTTAACTTTAAATAGTTTAATAATATATCTGCTGATTAAATGCTTCATGTTTGTGTTGCAGATTAATTTCTTACAAACAATATAGGAATAAATGCACGATTCTGAAATTTAACAATAAGTAACCCAACAGTCCACTTAGATATTACACATAACAGATTTATATACATGTATATGAGATCTATAAATGTTGTCCAATTGTACTAGGTAGTTTATTATTGTAGAATATCAGGCCCTAATTAAGTGACTTTAAATAAGAAAACAAAGCAAAACTCTTTAAACAATCATCATATACCTTGACATTTTCCCGATATGCTCCATAGCTTCATCTCCCACAAGGATATAGTTGGTTAAATCTAATGATGATAAAGACAAACCTAAAATCAAACAAACAGTAGTTAATAAAATTCATCAGAACAATGGAAACAAAAAGCACTTTAACAAACATAATTATCTCAGTCCTTCATTTGTCTGCAAAGCTATATTTTACTTAACCCTTATCATGTCAAATATCTTTAACAGATTTGTCCATCTTTCAATATGGACAAAACCATTCATTATTTTTTTAGGGAAAGTTTTAAAAAAGTACGAACTGAGTAGCAAACAGTGTCGACCATGATCAGAAGGCATGTATGTACCTGCTGATCTTTGTTTGTAATGATTGCATGGATAGATCTAGTTGCTGCTTGCATGATATCCTGCTGAATTCACGATTTTTTCCTACTTTGAATTTGTAAATGTCCATATGTAGATTAAGGGAATTCAATATCAGTATCCTAAAGTGTATTGTCAGAACACAAGGTAATGCAGTCTGTTCTAACTAGACTGGTGGCAAATGTCTAAATTTATTACCAACAGTATTGAAAGAACTGAGAACAGAGTGCTTCTTTTTAATAAATCAGGTTCAAGGTCACATCAATATTGTCAAGGTCTTAACTCATATGACAACTTTCAAAACTAAATGGTGGAGTTAGACACTTGCTGACATTTGTTTACCCAGTCATTAACTTGAAAGACAGCTAACAGGAAACTTTTCTGATTTAAGAAAGTCCAGCGTCCTTGATTAATTGGTTATTTATTGTCCAAAGTAAAAACATGTTAAAACCATAATGAAATAGGTGTTAATTGTTAAGAAAAATTCAATCTGTTATCAAAATCACTGTTGTAGTTAGTTGGTTAACCAACATGTAACTTGTACCTGATATGTATTTTATTCCCAGATTAGTTGTTGTATGTCTTGACGGAAGCACCAATGTATGTAACTTTAAATCTGAAAATAGAGATATAATATATGTCTGACACAAGACACAGAAATATCTCGAATATGTAGTACTGCAATAGAAGTGACATTTATCTGATACACAATTTCATTTATCATTGTTTTTGAAAGTGAACATTTGAGCAAATTTTGAAAAAAATATTCAACACTTAATCACATAGTATATATGATTTATGATTTGTTATGTTGACCACTGTTTAGCCCAATGAGATTGCAGCTACGGTATAAGTGTTTTTTTCTGCGGTGACTTTATTTCTGCGTTTTCTGCGGTCAGTTTTGGCACCGCAGAAAAAAAAGCCGCAGAATATTTCTCTTACCTGCTACGATATATGTATCCTGCATTGTGACCCATTTCGTCTAAAGTAATAACGACTAACAGATTATTACGGTTAGCGGGTTTTCAAGTTGTATAAAATTGCTGTCGGCTAAGTATGTAATCTGTGTTTGTAAGGATGTACATATTGTTAATTATGCTAATTTAAGAATAAAGATATTTCAAACCATTCCAACCCTTATACTGCTAAATAATCGTTGTATACTTTAATTGTCATCTCATTTACGGTAAACTTCTATCAATTTTATTAAATTAAAGATACTACCGGGGTATATTTTTCACACGTCACTTCACGCTGATCTTTCTATAATTGCACATTATATTTGTTTGCAAGAAAACAATATAATTGTTTGTAATTACTATACAGTTTTGCAGTGACAACGATAAACAAATGCGAACGTATACATGCAAATATAATAGATAGGGTAATGTGACTTAGTCATTGATAAGACGAGTTGCAGAATTTAAATCCCGTTTGTCCAAACAATGTGCCGCAGAAAATAAAAACATGCCAAAATTTGGAAAAAACGCATAATTTGGAGCCCGCAGAAAAAAACACTTATACGGTATTTTTAGATTATATAGTAAATCAGTTTACAGCTTGAATTGCCCAATATATATCAAATCAAATCATCTGAGATGATGACAAGACCTATCACTGTGAATAGAATATTGACTTTGCTTATCAATATTAATTTTAAAAATCAGAATATATGAAATTCTATAAATACCTGAGAGTTGTCTGAGAGCCTCATCTCCATTTACATTTTCTGTATTGGCAATATTAAGGGACCTGAGACCGGGATGAGCGGCAAGACAGTACAAAGATTCTGTCACTATACCAGTCCTGGCTACACTGAGGCACTCCAACTGCTCCAACTCTCTGATACCAGATAAACTCACAACCTGTCACATAAAATAAAAGACATGCATATTAACCCTTTTCCCTTCTTGATCTGAAAGTGATAGGCCTTTGCCACCAGTATAGAGCCAGGCCAGCCTGAATATCAGTGCAGACAGACGTGGTGCTATACTGTTGGTTGATCAACTTCAAAGCTTTGTATTGATAACCTAGTACCCCAACATTGATAATGGACAGATCCAAATATGGAAGCTTGACAAGCCCATTTAAGAAATTCAGCAGATTCTGGGTTGTCTATTTGTTTAGTTCAAGTTTACCTGAAAATTTCTAATAAATCAAGCAAAATATGACATGAATTTAAAATATATCTTTAAACTCTTAATACTCTTTTCCTAAAATTTTACTTGAAATTTTGAAAAAATTTTCAATCATCTAAATATGTAAAGCTTTAATAAAAAACAAGCAATTATCATAGTATTGCAAGCAATCCATAAGTCCCCTACCGGTTAGAACCCCAGCAACATTCTGATTTCAATTTTACCAGTGAATGAATGACATGAATGAATCTTTTGAGTTCTTAGTTTGTCTATTTCACAGTAATATGTTAAGTTTCCCTGCCTAGTAAGGAAATTATGTTTATACAACCTTGTCATATTATTATGATGTGGGATTTTAAAGTAAATCCTATAAGGAATGAAGAAGTTGGAGTAAAAAATACCAATTTCTCGAAAAAAATCTAAGTTCAAGGGGGACGTAATTCTGGAAATAGTCTTGCTAGAGTATTTAACCTTCTCAAAAATGTTGAGTGATAATAAGAAACATATATATGAAGTTTGAGGTAGATACATTAGGAAATAAAGAAATTTTTTAAAAAAGACAACATTTTTTTCTCATAAAAATTCTAAGTTCAAGGGAGGTAATACTGATAATTTTTGTGCTAGAGTTGTAAACCTTGTCACATATGATGTGGTTGATGACCAGAAAATTATATTTAAAGTTTGAAGTTAACACCTTAAGAAATAAAGAACTTATAGTGAAAAAGCTGAAATATTTAAATCAGAAATCTTGAAATTCAGGCTATTTGTTGCCATAGCAACCAAAATTTTCAACATAGGAAGAAAAGAAAAAGATGTGCATAATCCCCAGACTGCCATCTACCCATATTTCAAGTTTCATAAAAATATTTTCAGTACTTTTTGCGTTACCTCGGGATCCAGTTTTGTGGACGGACGGATTGACAGACAGACAGACGGACGGACGTCCGGCCGAAATGGAATAAGGGGCCATTTCTTTTGTTATTTTCTATTGTTTAATAGAGGGCCAATGGCCCCTTACTCTATTGTTACGGAATGAACTCTATTGTTCTCTTTTGTTCTGTTTACAGTTAGATGGCCCCCTATCCCTTTTCGGTAGTGCGGACAGACGGACGGACAGACGGACGGAGGGTTAACCTAAAGTCCCCTCCGGTTAAACTGGTAGGGGACTAAAATTACATGTATATCATTTATAACATAACAATTAGTGACAATATACATGTAGAATTGTTCATTGATTGGGAGAAAATGTGTTAGCAGCAGGGTAACTCCGCCAGTAAAGCTGCGGAAGAGATTTTTAAGGGTTCGAGTCCCAGTCAAGCTGAACGGTTTTCTCTCACCCTGTGACACATATAACACAATATAAGCATATAATAACCTTACTTTAGTACCCTCTAGGTATAAGGACCTCAGTTGTTTGGTGGATGATTGTAGATGAGGGATTATAGCATGGGTAACTGATGTTCTGTTCAAGTTGAGTAACTGAAGATGTTCTGGTTGACTAGATAAATACTGTATCACACCTTGGTCTGTCAGTCCAGTGTCCTCAACATTTAGTGATACCAAATTCTGTAGGCCTTTAAAATACATGTTGATACACTTTAGAAAACTCATTTCTTTATTTATAAGTACTGGTAGATATAATTATGGTTAAACCATTTCATATTTCATTACAGAATGGTACAAGTGTAAAACTTCAATCTTGAAATTCATAGAAGAAAAACAAAGAAACATTCAAAGAAAAAACAATATTTTGAAGAAATGTTAGTATAAATAAAGTATTGACATACAAATAACTACATTGGATATATAACATCAAGATTCCTCATAGTTTTTTTTAAACAAGGGCTGTCCCTCAGCTTGCTCAACTATTATAAGCACATGACTGTAAGAAAAGTAACTTAGAATTATGAGACCGTGTCAATCATGTTGTTTGACATGAATTTAACCCATTTCCCCCATGTGTAAAGATTAGGCACGTGACGTTCTGTCTTCACGTATAATTGTTATAACACTTTGCTATATTTACAATTGGGGATGTGAAGTTTCCCAATTAATCAATAAAAACTAAGTCTTGATTTAAGACTTTTAAAGTATGTCACGATTTGAAAATGTGAACCCGCTGCTGCTTTGTTTTAATATAATTGGGGTTTTATTAAATATCTATTATTTATAGTAAAAATCACAAAGGGGAAAGTTTTTATTAATTTATAACTTTAATAAAGACTAAACCAACGATTATAGATAAACAGTAAAACATGAAAAATTTCCAAGCATTAATATAATTCTAATGTTTTCAAGATTGATAATGTAAACATGCAATTCACACAAGAGAAAATCAATTGGGAATGTATCTTTCAAATTACACAAATAAAATTCATCTTTAATTATTTTATATTCCAAAAGTAGATCTTTTTTTAAAATTACTAGTTTCTTTGCATAGAAATATCACTTAAAAAATTTTGTTAAAAATTCTTAATAAGTTCTTAAACTTTAAATAATTAAAAGCTTCCCCAATTATCAAACCCAAATAAAGACTTTCCCCAGTTAGAAAGCGCGGAAACAAAAAGGCGCTTAGTGAACGTGGCAAAATAAAATGTTTATTTCTGACAATAAAAAAATTTAATATTTTTAAAAAAGAAAGCTTATAAAAACTCAAAAGTGAAAAAAAAATGTCTATTAGATTAAATAGCCTTACTTTTATGTAAATTTATTTTTATAAAATATAGTTTTAAAACCGAGCGGCTTTACGTTAAAAATTTTGACTTTGACCTCGAAATGCGGCAATCCCACCCCTATTTATACTAAATTGAAACCCAAAACCAAAATGCCCCCAAAAACTGACTGATCCCCCCAGAATAGGGTTGCAGGTTTAAATGCACCCAAAAATTGTTGTTGAAACCCAAAGTGCACCCAAAGGAATGGTTGTCCCCCGTAAAATTGGGTTGCGTTTAGAGAATTAACAGAGACTGCTTAAAATAAAAATGGCCATCTCGCAAGGTTACCTATGGTTTAAAGTAAAATCTAAAACTTCCCATGTACATTAGGGGTTTAAATTATCCATTATTACAGTACATGGTTAAACTGCACTTAGTTAAAATAAAAAAATACAAAATGCCTGCGAATAATATGGCTTCCTATGTAAAATAGTAAAAATGTTTTTTTACAACTTTCCTAACTTTCGAGATAAATAATGGTTTTAAATCAAGTTACTGATCAAAGAAACACAAGATTTGCTCATATATGCAAAATGCTTCAGGAAATATTAAAGGAAATTTTTCGCTGGAAATAAAAAAAAATTGAAAAATCATGTCTGAAAAATTCGGATACATATTCAGACTGAAATAAATAAAAGATCAATAAGGATTTCCACAAGCATGTACAGGCTAAACTAGTATATAAGCTACTTGTATGAGTGTATGTTTTGTCATTCTAAAGCGAAATATGCCTCATCTTGTGTTTTATAGCTGGTTATATCACCAAACATGTGTGTCAAGAATTAATGAAATATGCCTAATGTCAAAGTACCAAGATGGGTAAGTATACATATTTTAAACTTGTAGAACTAAACAATAGTTTTGGAAATACAAACTTGCATCCAAAACTTAACTAATTTGGGATGGCGACATTGAATTGAAACTGATGTGAATACAAGTCTTGGAATAGTCAAGCTAAAAAATGCTGCAACCTTTATAACCTATGAAGTTTGAAGCAGATGGGCACTTTCAGGAAAAATTTTCATAATCACTTTTTTGAAGGAAAATTACACCACAATTATTTCAATGTTAGAAAAATGAAAAAAATGGCTTTGAGTTTATGCATTTCTTATCTCCAGCGGGTGAGGTAGTTTTGACCCCTAATATTGCTTAAGTTTTTAACATCTGAGGTTATCCTTCAACTTTCCTGTTTCAGCGACATATGACCTAAATTGTGTTGGTGTGCCATAAAACCAAATAAAACAAAAACAAACATCTATCATGAAAACTTTGTAAGAAGAGTATTACTCTATAAGTATCATACAAAAGTCATACTTACTTGATAAAGTGCTCACACATTTGTTTGACAATTGTTTACAACAGCTCAAATTAAGTTTCTTCAATTTCTTAAGTGCTGAAAATAAATTAAAGTTAAACATCAATGTGTGATAAATTCTATCTTTCAATCTAACATAGAAGACTTGTACAAGTATCCGATTTTCTTTTTTACAGGAATACTTGTTTATTTTTCACTTAAAACTTTTGTTATGGTTATATGGTAGATTTCCCTCAATACTGGTGAATGAAGACTTCAGGCAAGAGTTGGCATCTGAGTGAAACTATCATAGAGTCCCTGGCAAGATTCAAACCCAAGGTGATGAGAGGCAATTGTTAGGAAGTCAGTCACCTTATCTACTTAGCCACAAAGTCTGTTAACTTGAGAGTAAATATTCAATAATTATTATATATTTATAACTAAATGAATGTATCTATCCAAGAGCAAGATATGAAGTAAGATGCATGACTTGCTTAATAAAATGGGACATTACAGTTTTGGTACAATTATTTGTCAAAGAAAATATATCAAGGACAAATTATGTTAAACAACTAGGCTGATTCCATAACTTCACTATTGATTTATGAAATGACAGATTTGTTCATATATATGATTAAGCTTCTTGTTAGACCTGCAAAACTTCTGAAGGGTACCTTGATTGCTTTGTTACCCCCCAACAGGCCATTAGGGCTAATTAAATAAATTGATAATGTATTATTTAAAAGACAACAACAAAACAGAACTTACTTTTAAGGAAGTCAATTCCAGCATCAGTTATAAGAGGACAGGAACTAAGACTGAGGTGTGACAAATTTGTGTGCAACCTGAAAATACCATGGAAACATTCAGATAACATTCAATGAAAACAGTAAAATTACCATACATTATAAGTAAAACAAGAGCTGTCAGTAGGACAGCATGCTCGACTATTCTAAGTGCTTGATAGTAAAAGAGCCTTGATAATGTTAAATTTTTTAAGTTCACAAACGAAAAGGGCTAATTTTTTTTTATAAATTCATGTTATAGGCCTTAGAGAGACTCTAATTATACAGTATTTGGCTTGACTATTCGGAAGGTAATGTCACAAGGGTGTTTTATTTAGTGTAATAATACTAATTACCTATGAATACATAAATTTGACAGAAAGGTACAAAGGCTTGTTATTAAGATGTTTTATCAAGTAAATCACTTTATTATTATGAATGCATAAATTGTCCCCAAAAAGGCACAAACCCTTCAGTAGTTTATTGAGATAACAGCTTACAAGCAAAACTTTACCATGAATTTCTAAGTTGAAAAAGGGGAGAAAAATCAGCCTAAATGCAAGATAGAATTATGGATCTTTGTCAGTGACCTACAATTATGACCCTAAATGCATATGTGAAGTTTTAAATAAATACCTTTAATAGTTATTGAGATATGTAAAACTTGCATGTAAACATTAACCAAGAGACTAAGTAGAAAAGGGGATATGAATCAGCCTTAATGCAAGATAGAGTTATGGAACTTAGTCAGTGACATACATTTATGACCCTCCAATTATGACCCTTAGTGCATGTGTAAAGTTTCAAGTAAATATCTCTGAAGACTTTTAGCCTTTAACCAAAATTTCTAAGTTTCAAAGGGGCAAATAATTCTGCAAATATTGCAGGCAGAGTTATGCAATTTTGCAAACTGATGTACATTGTTACTTTAAAAAAGTATTTTAAATTTCAATTGAATATCTCAAGCAATAATTGAGATATTTGACTTAACAAAAAACTTTAACCAAAATTTCAAAGTTAAAAAGGGGCATAATTCTGTCAATATTGTAGGCAGTTATCCAACTTGTCAATCTGATGTACCTTGTTACTATAAATAAGTAGTGTAAGTTTCAATTGAATATCTCAAGCAATAATTGAGATATTTGACTTACAATAAACTTTAATCAAAATTTCTAAGTTAAAAAGGGGCATAATTCTGTCAATATTGTAGGCAGAGTTATCCAACTTGTCAATCTGATGTACGTTGTTACTATAAATAAGTATTGTAAGTTTCAATTGAATATCTCCAGCAATAATTGAGATATTTGACTTTACAAAAAACTTTAACCAAAATTTCTAAGTTAAAAAGGGGCATAATTCTGTCAATATTGTAGGCAGAGTTATCCAACTTGTCAATCTGATGTACCTTGTTACTATAAATAAGTATTGTAAGTTTCAATTGAATATCTCAAGTAATAATTGAGATATTTGACTTTACAAAAAACTTTAACCAAAATTTCAAAGTTAAAAAGGGGCATAATTCTGTCAATATTGTAGGCAGAGTTATCCAACTTGTCAATCTTATGTACCTTGTTACTATAAATAAGTATTGTAAGTTTCAATTGAATATCTCAAGTAATAATTGAGATATTTGACTTTACAAAAAACTTTAACCAACGCAGACGCCGACGCGGACGCCGACGCCGGGGCGACTACAATAGCTCTCATATTCTTCGAATAGTCGAGCTAAAAAGTAAACAACGATAATTTTATTGTTAGTGTTTAATGTCTCCCACAGTTTGTGATAGTATTTCAAACATTCACTTTTTGTTAGATGTCGAGCCACAAAGACACTGTAATAAAAGTCCTACAATGACTCTTCTCCTTAACTGGAAAAAACCCTTCATGATTGTGTTATTTCATGGTTATTTCAGCGTTATCTCGGGTACAAGAATGTACCTAAGTGAAACCACAACCTTCTGCAAGTTAGATGAATAGCTTTATCACATGAAATAATTAAAAACCCCTGACGGAAATCGAATTCACAACTGAGAGGGTCAATTGAAAGATAGCATCTTAAAACACTTTGCCACAGAGACCCCATTGTTCAATTACTTATTTAATATGTTAATAGTTAGTAATAGTTCTGTAATAAATCATGGAAGTAATGAGAAACAGCATGCTTTTAAATTACAGGATGATAAATCTGTAATAGTTAGTAACTTACCTTACAGAATGAAGTAAATCATTAGTTGTATACGGATAACAGTCTAAAATCAGTTTTCTCAAATAACTGGAAAGAAAAAACAACAACATATTCTTAGAATATTGTTAATAAAATCTGCACATCATCCAAAGCATTTGTACCCTGTATATTAATACAATGCATAATTCAATCCATTTATTTTATTAAGAAATAAAGTGCAAAACTGCAAAATATCTCAGAAAAAGAGATTGTTTTTCTTCTAAATAACAGTTGCAGAGAATTGTGTTTAAAAAGATTCTAGAACTTCCCAACTTCAGCAGTTCATGAATCAATAGAAAAAAGTTCAACTTGTTTCTTATAACATAAAAGAAAGTTATGAACTAATTGAGGCTCATTATTTCAAATATTACTCAACTACCTTTAAAACAAGAGCTGTTGGTAGGACAGCACCTTACAATTCTCAATGCTTGATAGTAAAGCAAGAGCCTGGACAGTGACCTTTTGTGCTCTTAAATAAGTGTGTGACTTTCAACCAATTCCATTCAGTTGTTTTTGAGATACCAACTGACATCTCCTTATTCTTATGTAGAATAGTCAAGCTAAAACAGTATCTATATACAAGAGGGCCATGATTGCCCTGAGGTCGCTCACCTGTATATAGGTATATAGCCCCCCCCCCCCCCCCCCCCCGGGCCAATTTTTACCCAAGGGCTTTTATTTGTTTATTTGAACAAACTTGGTAGATACCCATAAGAAGATGTTTCATGCTAAACATCTAAGTTCTAGCTCATTGGGTTTTTTAAAAGAAGATTTTTTAAGTTTTACTATACACATATAGTTAAAAACAATGACACCCCTGGGGCAGGGCCAGTTTTGACCCCCAGGCTTTTATTTGAACAAACTTTGTAGATATTTACTTAAAGATGTTTTATGCTTAATATCTAAACTCTAGCTATTTGGGTTTTTTCAAAGAAGATTTTTAAGTTTTTGCTATACACATATAAGGAAAATCAATGACCCCCGGGGCGGGCCAGTTTTGACCCCAGGGCTTTTATTTGAACATATTTGGTAGACACCCATTAGAACATGTTTCATGCTAAATATCTTAGCTCTAGCTCTTTGGGTTCTTTAAAAGAAGATTTTTTAAGTTTTTACTATATGCATATAGGGAAAATCAATGACCCCCTGGGGCGGGGCCAATTTTGACCCAAGGGCTTTTATTTGAACAAACTTGATAGACATTCACTAGAAGATGTTTCATGCCAAATGTCTAAGCTCTAGCTCTTAAGGTTCTTTAAAAGAAGATTTTTTAAGTTTTTACTATATGCATATAGGGAAAATCAATGACCCCCTGAAGCGGGGCCAATTTTGACCCCAGAGCTTTTATTTGAACAAACTTGGTAGACATTCACTAGAAGATGTTTCATGCCAAATATCTAAGCTCTAGCTCTTACAGTTCTTTAAAAGAAGATTTTTAAGTTTTTACTATATGCATATAGGGAAAATCAATGACCCCCCGGGGCGGGGCCAATTTTGACCCCAGGGCTTTTATTTGAACAAACTTGGTAGACACTCACTAGAAGATGTTTCATGCCAAATATCTTAGCTCTAGCTCTTACAGTTCTTTAAAAGAAGATTTTTTAAGTTTTTACTATATGCATATAGGGAAAATCAATGACCTCCTGGGGCGGGGCCAACTTTGACCCCAGGGTTTTTATTTGAACAAACTTGGTAGACATTCACTAGAAGATGTTTCATGCCAAATATCTAAGCTCTAGCTCTTACAGTTCTTTAAAAGAAGATTTTTTAAGTTTTTACTATATGCAAAAATCAATGACCCCCCGGGGCGGGGCCAATTTTGACCCCAGGGCTTTTATTTGAACAAACTTGGTAGACACTCACTAGAAGATGTTTCATGCCAAATATCTTACCTCTAACTCTTTGGGTTCTTTAAAAGAAGATTTTTTAAGTTTTTACTATATGCATATAGGGAAAATCAATGACCCCCTGGGGCGGGGCCAATTTTGACCCCAGGGCTTTTATTTGAACAAACTTGGTAGACACTCATTAGAAGATGTTTCATGCCAAATATCTAAGCTCTAGCTCTTAGGGTTGTTTAAAAGAAGATATTTAAAGATTTTTCTTTCGGTTGCCATGGCAACCAGAGTTCTGTATGGAATTAAATTCTTTGAACAATTTTTAAAGGTGACCACCAAAGGAACATTCCTGTGAAGTTTGGATGAAATTGGCTCAGTGGTTTATGAGGAGATGTCATTTAAAGCAAAAGTTTACGGACGGACGGACGGACGACGGACGACGGACGGACGACGGACGGACGCCGGACGAAAAGCGATCACAAAAGCTCACCCTGTCACTCTGTGACAGGTGAGCTAAAAATGGTATGCACTTTACCATGGAATAAATGCATTGAGGGTCTTGGGTTTAAGTTGTTTCTCTTTCAGCAAGAATTCTAGAATCACTTGTGCCATATCCTCAGATATACCAGCCAGACTCAGAAGTTGATGCCGAGGGTCGTTTAATCTGTGTGTGATATGTTTTAAACAATGGATCAGTAGTGACTGTACAGGCTGATTTGCTCCCGATAAAGATGTTCCGGAACTTGTGCCTGGAGTTTTCATGGGCTCCTGCACAGGTTGAGCCATACGCGCCTGGGCTCTCTCCACTATCAAAACAAAATCACAGACATTTAAGCTAGATCTTGCACACCTTCTCACTGTGTTACATATTTATACAAAATTTAACTCCATCCATAAACAACAAAGTTATAGACCAGACACAAACTTGACACAGAAGGATGAACGGTGCTCTAAAAACTATACATCTCCCTAATTTGGGGGCCATAAAAATCAGCATTAAAATTCATAATTGATACAAATAATAAACCAGCAACTTACATGCCAGTTCCCTTGCAGGTCTATTTTGGTAACCATCATTATGACTCGGATCACCCATAGCAACCAATCTTTGTCCAACTCCTCCAAAAGCTTGATTACCTTGGTCACCAATCTGCATCCCAAATATGTCATGACCTTGCCCTAGAGAACAATATACAATACTGGCTGTTTTATTTTAAATTTTACAGACATCATATTCTGATGAAAATATACAAACAAATTTCTCTTAAAAGTATTTGTTTTTTGTTTGTTTGGGGTTTTATGTCATATCAACACAGTATAAGTCATATCGCGACGTTCCAGTTTTGTGATTTTTTTCGGGGCTGGGGGACCTGTGTAGAACCCACTTTCCAAATTTTGCGGATACTTCCCTCACATGAAAGAACTAGGACGAACCCACAGCGGTGAGGGGCAAGTGGTTTGGAGTCAACGACCTTAACCACTCGGCCACAGACGCCCCTAAGTATTTGTTTACACACCAATATTCTCAAATTTACCTAAAAAAATTGACAGTTTTGTCAAGAATCAAAAATAGATGAGTCCATGTAAATGATAAAGCAAGGCACAGTTCTATGAAATTAATAATGCATATTGTTTGTTGCTGACACAAATAAGAAAACTCACCCCTGATATTTCCATGTGGGGGAGGCATACGTTGTCCAATAATACCACCAGGCATTTGGAGTCCATCCCAGGGATTACCACGCCCCATACCTCCTGGAACTACCCTATGAGGCTCCTCCTCCTCATCTTCTTCCATGATCTCTTCTTGGGCTGGCTGACCAAACTCTTCAAGAAATTTATACATGATATCAATCGTATATCTGTGATAAGAAAACAACATTTTTACATGTTCTGCATATAATCATTATTTAAATGTACTGCTTCCGGTTAAGGCAGTGCCTTGTTTTAACTTGAATTTACTTTTCATCTTTAGAGCATCTACAGCAATACTTTAGTATCGGTAAAATCATTACCCTAGCTGTACTAAATTTGTATACTGGGCATGTTATGTTTTTAAATTTAGTACTTTCTATTGTTTGTTTGAGGGATTGCAATTTGAAAATGAAAACATTGGGCAGTAAAAAGTATAGTCTGGAAATACAGCGCCAATGTGCAAGATGGCGATGGCGAGGCTATATACAGGTATCATAGACATGTCATGTTTCACCCCTAGCAACCAAAATTATGAATAGCAATTGTATGATTTTTTTATTCTTACTTTTATTTCATCATAACAGTTACATAAATATTCATAGGCAAAAAACTATTAAGATTACAAATTGTCACGACAATTGCTTAAATCAAACCAATATCTTATCATGAAAAAATAACGCATATATACCTTGGTGAGGGGCATTTTGATTCTCATTATCCATTGAAATACCATGACCCCAATTGTGGCCTCTAGGTGCATCATGTACATGACTTGGTGGAATTCTGTTAACCTCTCTGTTGACCTCAACCATTGGCGGAGATGACAATGTTTCCATTGGTTCATGAGACGAATGTGACTCTATAAAAACAAATATTTGTTAATAACTTAGTGACAGCTACAGATATAGTAACAATACATTTTGTTCTTGTCAACAAATTGTGTAACACTCAGAATTTAATTTTTTTCCCTGGATGTGGACACAGGCACTAGACACAATTAATTTACCTCTATATGCTCATAATACTATATATAAAGAATATAATTATATTCTTTATATATAGTATTATGAGCATATAGAGGTAAATTAATTGTGTCTAGTGCCTGTGGATGTGGATATAGACTTGAGGGCCATTTGTATCAGGCTGTATAATAAATAAACTTCTGCCTACCATCTAATAAACTGTTAGCAGTAAGGCTAAACCTACCTTCTGTGATTAAGGCCTTTTATTTTCTTATTATTACATTTTAATCACAGTCAGGAAGGAAAGTATAAGGTAAATAATGTTCAGGAAGAGGACTTACCTGACGATGTTGAAGGCGTTTGTTTCTTCTGTAATACTAAAGAACCTGTGGGAGTCAGTTTAAGCACAGTCAGCGTCAATGGCATGTCACCTGGTGTAAACTCATGTCTAGGGAACGGCTAAAAAAAAAATATGTTGACAATTTAAATATACATGATAATAATTAGATTCGACTTTCTTCACACATATGAAATCCAAGTCAAATTTTAAACAATTTAACACTGCCACTACTGTGCTGCTATGCAACAATTACCTTAGTTCAACTTCTTCTCTTTTTTTCTCCAACTGTTTTTGTTTTTGGATTTTTAAGTCACACAAACACTGGCTACTTCCAGCTTTATAAGTGGGGGAAAACCACTCTATTTATTGTTTCAGGCACAAGCTGGCACCTTAGTATAACCACTGACCTTCCATAAACCAGCTGGATATCTTCCTCACATGGTAGAATCTGAAGTCACAGATAGGATTCTCACTCACAGGGGTAAGATCAAGTCATCAGCCTTAACCACTCTGCCACAGAGATTCTTATTTTCCTATTTTTAACTATACTAGTATCATAAATGTCCCTAATGGAATCTTTACAAACATGATCATCTTAAACATGAATTAAAGGGCCCTTCTAATTAGCCACATAACTCAGAATGCTGCTAATTTTATCAAAATTATTCTATAAATCTATGACTGTGTATTCAAGCTTTAAGTAGCAATGGTTAATAGGTACCTGTATGAAGGTATATCCAGTCATATCTGGATGATGACTAGCTGTAAACTCCCATACTTGTTGTAATGTTGAAGCAGGACTGAAGGAATGACGCAAGGATCTCCCATCTGGTAATCTGATCTGTAAAATATAGAGAATTTTGAGTACAATGTGACTAAAGACTGGTATAGACTATAATGTAACTACAGCCTGACACAGACGTTATAGATTATGATGCAACTACAGCATCATATGAGATCAAATGTGACAAAAACAAAGTTAAAAATAAAAATGAGATTTCAGTCAGTTATAGACTTTCATGAAACTAAAGCCTGGTAAATACTACATTAAAACTGCAGCCTGGACTGGAATAAGTTATGAGTATGGACTGATATATAGAGCTGTTCTGGCATAGCAGGACTATTCCATTTCACAATTAAAGAGGATCACCTTAAAGCAATAAACGAGAAGTTTTCAGAAGCCATAATTGGCTGAACTTTTACCTGAAGAAGACAAGTTCCACTAGAACTAGATGACTGTGTCACTGATTCAGTTTTCACATCTTTCTTTACATCTGATTCAGTGGAGACCTTCTTAGCTTCTGAGTGACCTGGAGTAGCCTGAAGAAGTTTTTTCTTCTCTCTGTCATCTGCTATCTCCTTCAGAATCCTAGCATGCTCCTAAAATAAACATAAAAAAATTCAGAATTAAGATAGTTATGATGCTTGCTTTCTAACTGTACATGTATATCTTTTAATCAAAATAGATAACAAGACACAATAATTTGACAGAGATATAGCCTGTCCAATGATTGACAGTTCATCGCTAAAAAGTCAAAATACAAAATGATCTTCATTTACAGAAATTGGCAGCATTGGTTCTGCACATTACCTTGTTGAGGTGAAAATTTGAGTCAATTTTTGAAGAAATACCTTCAAAAGGTATAGGATTTATAGTGCTGACATTATGAAGATAGGTCAACAAAAGAGTGATTCTGTAATAGCCCCACCCCCCTCCATTGTATCATTGGCTTATAGGCCCTAAAGGGATATTTCATCCATAGTTTGCATCAAATGCATATACCAACAATAAAAATATAGCTCCTATCAAAGGCAATTATCAGTTATGACTTGATTCAATATGCCATCAATAGCTCCTATAAAAGGCATATTCTATCTAAAGCTCATATAAATGGTATATGCCATCAATGGCCAATGTACAAGGCATATGCCATCAATGGCCAATGTGCAAGGCATATGCCATCAATAGCTCCTATAAAAGGCATATTCTATCTAAAGCTCATATAAATGGTATATGCCATCAATGGCCAATGTACAAGGCATATGCAATCAATGGCTCCTATGTTAGATATATGCCATTAATGATTAATAGTTCCTATAAAAGGCAGCAATAGCTCTTATACCAGGCATATGCCAGCAATAAATCCTATACAAGACATATGCCAATAATAGCTTCTATTTAAGGCATATGCCATCAAAGGCTCCTATACAAGACATATGGCTTCAATAGCTCCTATACAAGGCAAATGCCATCAATGTCTCCTGTTAAAGCATATGTCATCAAAGGCTCCTATACAAAGGATATGCCGGCAATAGCTCCTATCAAAGGCATAATTTTTATTAGGCCATCAAAGGCTCCTATACAAGGCATATGCCAGCCATAGCTCCTATACAAGGCATTTTAGGCATACATGTATGTAATCAATGACTCCTATTAAAGGCATATGCCATCAATACCTCTTATAAAAGGCACATGCCATAAAAGGCACATGCCAGCAATGGCTCCTTTAAAAGGCATATGTTGTTGATGGCTCCTATACAGGGCAAACATGCCAACAATAACTTATGCAAATTATGTTATCTATTGCTTGTATCAAAGGCATATGCCACCAATGGCTAACATCTAAGCGATTCTTACCTCTTTTTGTCTCCTTTTTTCTAAAACAGCCTGTTTTTTGGCTTCATCCATTTTTTTCTGCTCAAAATTTTCTTTGTATTTCCTCTGAGCGTCACTCATGTGCATTCTGCTGACAATATGAACTTCTGGTTGACTCAGATCAGCTGTAGAGTCACCGGACTGACCATCCGAGGGTTTTGATTGGTTGATATCAGACTGAGGCTGAGAAGTGGGTTCTGGGATTGGATGAGGCTTCTGGTAAGATGACTGTGTAGATTCAGTACCAAAAGTGGACGTTGTCTGTAATATTTGATAATACAAACAGAACATAATTTCATAAAGGGCTAAACTTCTGTAATTCAAATAAAATATATACCTGTTTAAAACTTAGCGAGTTACTCTTTAATTTCAAGAGTGTTTTGCCAAATCAAGTTTCATAAATGTTTTTACTTAATAACTAAGGTAAAAAAATTAAGACTTTGCTCAACAGACATGACCAAAAGATATATTAAATTCTTTTTTTTAAATTAAAAATTTTACCAGTTATATAATTTTTATCATCAGTTATAAGAGACAGTGATTAATCAATATATTTAATATCAACCTTGTGAATATCAATTTCTAAACCAGTCTTGATGCCTAGGTAAAATTGATAAAAACTCTTGATTACTTGCTTACAGATCTAAGTTTAAGACTCAGTCCAGCCTCTTCTCCCACTGCAGCATTTGGGCGGAGTCCTGGCTTACCAGCAACTATCCTGTAAAGAATAAACTGCAGTCTATTTGATCTCTCTACATGAGTCAGTACATGACTAATGAACATGTACGCACACCTTAAACACCACGAAGGGGCATCTATGACAGGATGGTTAAGGTTGCTGACTTCAAACCACTTGCTCTTCACTGCTGTGGGTTCAAATCCCATCAGGGACATTGGGTTCTTTCAAGTGACGAGGCTATCCAGCTAGCTTACAGAACATCAGCAATTCTACTCTATTAGTGTCTGAAAGAGTGCAAGAGCGGGCACCTGAGGTCTTCCTCGAGCAGTATAGCTAGAAAGCTACCAATATGACCATTACTGTTTACTATTGTCGGTGCGAAATAAAACCCAACAAAAAACAAAAAACCCATGGATGCTGAGCTATATTATCATATGTGCAATTTCCAGCGCTGATATTTTGCATACATGTATAAACTTGAAACCAAGAGGACCACGATGGCCATGTATCACTCACCTGAAATACATCACTGAAAAGGTACATGAATGTATGAACTTGAAAAAAAGATGGGTTGTTCTTAAGATTTTGAGACTTCATTGGATATTTTCCAAAATAGTTTGACCTGGACTCTAAAAAAAAATCATTGCATATCAAAAGTATTCATTGAAATATTTTGAAAGTGTGAAAATAAATGCATTTATAATCGGATTAACCTTCAGCTGTTATGATTATGATGATTCATTTTACACATACCTAATGATTTTTATCTAATAAGTCTACAGACTTAAATTAAATGCTGAAAATGACAGCAAAACACAGCTCACCATTCAACAGCAGATTCCACTGTATTTTTACCAAAATTGATCGCATCCTGGCAGTCCTGTATGTCAAAGCCCATTGACATTAGACACACAATAGTGTCGTCCACACCCTAAAACATAAAAAAGTTGCACTGTATGTAAAAGAAAACATTTAGTCAGTACTGATTTTTTGTACAATACTTTTATTAAATTAATAATAATTAATATAATTAGAAATTATTAACTAACCTTAAAATATAAAATTCATTTCATTTCCATAAATAAAGTTTATCAGATCATTTTGCTTATATCTCCTTTAAATCAACACAGGGGTAAATTTTAAATTTCTAAAAAATTTATTTGTTTTTAAAACAAACCCGAGAAGGTGCAAAATTTTTGAGTCATTTAAAATGTTTTTTTAATTAAAGCTATCATGGCATTTTCATGCTAAACCCCGGTCCCGCTATTTAAAATTTAAAGGTCATTCGTCTGCAATCACATCCAAGGCAGTTCCCCATGTGTTTTTATTTGGGGAAAAAAAAAGTGTTTTTATGCTAAATTTAAGCGATTGATGATATTTCCCGCAATAACATCCTTGTTTAAGTATGCAATATAAAATGGGCATTATCTTGCTGTATTTAACATCATCATTACCTTCACAATGTTCGCTAGGATGGCAGGGATGACTATTTCAGTGTAACATCTGGCAGCATTAAAACTACCACACACTGTTTTCAGATGCATCTTACCATCATAAGAAATACCTCCCCAGATATTTACAATCCCAAAAATATTTTTCTCACATTATTAACATACAATTTATTAACATACAATTGTGGCATGAGATTGTGAAAGAAAAACAACACATACATGTCAGTAAAACCATGACAGTTAATTATCAATACAACTTGTTTTGGGGATAAATCTGAAGGGAAAAAATTAATAATCAATAATCAATAAAAAAGCGTTTGGATTAAAACCATCCTAAGTCAGTTTTCACTTGTTTGGATCAAGGCAAAAGCCATGCTCTGATGTGCGGTCGATTTCAAAATATTTCATTTTTTAACCCTTTAACTTCATGACTTTGTTTGAAATTTGTAATTTAGAAACTAAGTTTGTCACAATAGCTGTGGTTGCAGTATTATACAAACTTTGCTGGTTTCGCTTGTCCTGTACTGTAGTTAGACTTCACTCACTTTATACCATACTCATTCTATTTAATTTATATATAGGACATTCCTGACTAATTTGAAACACAGTTAAACTGTTAAATGAAACCATTGCTTGGAATAAGTGATTAGATTACTCTTGAACATGTTGAACCGAAGATTTTACTTCCATCTGTCCATGAGATAAGATTTTCATAATATCTAAAGTAACGATTTTGCGATGACCATCAAAATTGGTCTTAACATGTTAACACCCTAAAGTGGATCGGAGCACTTTTAATATTTGTCCACAGTAAAATCCGTGTTTTATAATCCTAACCCTCACCCTCTAACCTTCTGACTAACTCATAACACAAATCCTTACCCATCACACTGAATCCGGGTCAGCTCGGCCCTTAAACATACTCGGCCACCGAGTCAGCTCGGCCCTATTCCAACTCGGCACGGGTCAACTCGGCCCACTTTTAAAAATGGGTAAAAGACATAAAAGGACTCCTATTGTCACGGGAAATTTTTAAAAATCAAATGTGTATGTTTTTAAAAATACCCCCCGTTAATTTTGGAGATAACTAAAATTGACTCATTCCCTCAAAAATTTATAAATCCCCCCTGCCCCCCTTAAATTTGAACTTATTTTATAAAAAAAATTTTTTTTTTTTCCCTTTTTATTTAAAAATTTACTGGTTTTCAAAAAAAAATGCATTTTAAGGAAAAAAAAAAACCCCCCTTTAAATTTTTATTTTTTTTTTTTTCTTTTATTCCCCAGGCACCCAAATATTTGGACCTGGGGAAAGGAAAAAAAAAATTAATTATTTTTCAAATGTTATATTTTTTTTTTCCCCATGACGTTTCCTTTTGCTTTTATTTTAATTTTTATCAAAACTGCAGACCCAAAAAAAATAACTTTTTTCAAATAAATTTATTTTTGGGAACGGTTTTTAAAATAATTAATAATAATAATTTAAGATATTTTCTTAATTATTCATTTTACCCTTAACAACATGCAAGCCAATAGTTAATAAACGTTATAGGCCTATATATTTTTGTAAAGTAGGCCGAGTTGACCCGTGCCGAGTTGACCCGTGCCGAGTTCGTAGAGGGCCGAGTTGACTCTTTTCCATCACACTAACCCTTAACCGTAACCTAGAAACAATTTGAGTGATTTAAGAGAAACTTAAAATGTTACATTTTTAAGATTTTTTTTTCTAAAATGTTAAAAATAACTGCGGACATATTCGAAAGTCTAGCCAGTGGATCCACTAGAAAAGGTCGAAAATATTTTGTACGAATTTAACAGCTGCGTAATAAATTTTTGAAAAAAACATACACCTCATACTGTAGTAGTTGTTAAAAAACAGTAGGCAAATAATTACCTGTGACATTTTCCACAGTGACTTAAGTCTTGGATTCTATTAAAAATTTTTTTAAATTTATAAATAAAAAGTGAAAATTCCGGGAACAAACCCATAAACCCCCCTATTTTCCTAAATTTGCCTTAGGGGCGAAATTTGCCCCTTTATATTTTTCCCCCTTTTTTAATTAAAAGGTTTTTAAAACTCACTAAAAGGGTTTTTCCCTTTTTCAACTCATTAAAAACCAAACTCGTTTAAAAAAAGAAGGTAAATTTTTTTCAGTAAGAGAGAAA
The DNA here is from genome assembly GCF_026571515.1 of Ruditapes philippinarum. Classification (NCBI taxonomy): domain Eukaryota; kingdom Metazoa; phylum Mollusca; class Bivalvia; order Venerida; family Veneridae; genus Ruditapes; species Ruditapes philippinarum. The sequence goes on from NW_026859959.1 coordinate 133,900, forward strand.
ATGTTTTAAAAAATTTTTTTACGTTTAAAAAAAGATTTCCAGAAATTAATCAACTTTAAGGCCCTTAAAACTTTGGGAAGGGTTGGGTTTTTTCAGGGCACAATATTATTCAATTTCAGTTTTATTATTTCTAAAACCCAAATTTTATTTTAAATTTTTTTTCATTAAAAATTTTAATTTCCAAAATTTTTTCTGTTTTCGGTTTTTAAAACATTTTAGATTCACTTAAATTCCCTGACTTTTCAAGTGTAAAATTTGGGCCTCTTAAATTTTTTGGGCATTTTAAGATTAATGATTTTAAATTTTCGCTTTTTTTTGGTTTTTTATTTATTATTATTTTTCTTAATAATTGTTTTTAATTTTTAAACTACCCCCATTTCCTTTTTTCTAGGGGATTTAGAATTTTTTTTTGGGGTTTTTCTTTAGTCAGACTAGATTAAAAAAAGACCCTTTTCAATTTCTTTTCCCCCCAAGGGCCCAAGGATAGCTTTTAGTAAAAAAAGCCACAATTTTTACCAATTAGGGTTTTTTTTTTTTTCATTTTTAATAAGAAATCTATTTTATTATATTTTCTCAGGAGTGTTTTCCATTTACTTAAATAACTTAAATTAACTTTGCTTTCATATTAAACTGTAAATTATGACCAACGTATAGATTGTAGTAGATTTTGTAATGTTATAAACGATATTTGAGAAATGTAAATTTAATAAAAGTCATCTAAATTGTGAATGATCTTTGTTTGTTTGAAACCTTAGAGTTTATAGTTAACCCGGGTTTGCAAGGTTAGTAAACCTGCTACACAATATCTATATTAAGCTCCATGGTCAGGATAAGAAAATTTTCTATTTTAAGAGCTTCTTAACTATCACTATAATTTTTAATGTAAGTCTCTAGTTTGCTTTGGTGATTTGTTGTTTAATCATATTTTATTGCTAATATACACATGTAACTTTACAGAGAAACAAATTGATTTCCAAGTAAGAAATAGCAAAAATTTTAAGGTTTGGCCTAAGTTTTTACAACATTAACAATTGGCCCTCCAGCATTAAGCAGGAGACTCAAATAGTTAGAACAGGCTATTTTCTTAATTTCTCAAGCAAATGTATAAAATTTAAAATAAAAGAAACAATATTTTTAATAAAAATGTTCAAATCTGTATTTTTCTAACATATTAACCTGCGAATGTCACATCCCGCAGAAACAATGGCTGTATAAAGTTATTGGCAGTGAACTGTTGCAGCAATTTATTCGGTAAATAATTTCTTAATTTGGTGGATCATAGTGTATTGCTAGGAACATAATATGATGGATAAACTGACATGTTTTAACTTTAATGGTTTAATTAAAACACGGATTTATATAAATCCGTGATTAAAACAAGACAAGTTTTACTTGCATTTTGAAACCTTCATTTTGAAAATATTTGGTCCAAATAAATGATACATTATAATTAGTGTTTTGTAATAGGCAAAAATGTCCTATACCATGGCCCGAAGTGTCAAAGTCATAGTTTGAAGTTTTCCATAATCAGGTCTGAAATGCCCGAAAATCTAATTCAAATTTTCATGGCATTTAATACGTTCAGATTACATGTATTCCAAGTGTTACCAATACTAAAATACAATTTGTAACATTTATTACCATTGGTACCATTGGATGACAATACTTTGAGCGGATTTGTGTCATTGGTAATATAATAAACATTGATGCCAATGATACCAGTTGTGCTCCAGCTATAAATTTGGCCACGGATTTATATTATAAATCCGTGATTTGGCCGATAGTTTGTTCCATTTTTTTGTAATTTGTATTGTTATAAATAAATCGTATACAACATAAGTATGTTTACATGCATATCTGCACTTCTTTTACATTTTGTCATATGATTGATAGACCTGCCAATTTTACCATACAGTAGCACTTTATTTAATTGTATGTTTGCAAATTTCAAAAATGGCAAATTTTGCATGTAAACATCGGTATATGTAACTATGCCAGTGTTTAGTCCAATATATTAAACGATACAGGCTTTTTACAAACTATTATAATATAGTTTATGATTGTTTTGCACTAACCAAGAAGGAAAATATTTGGTGGTGTATAACCATAAGTGAAGTGAAAGAAGTGGAGGAAAACTTATTGTTAAAATGTCTGCTGGAAGTAATATACCTTGGTAAGCATTTTATAAATTGAATATATGTGTATTCATTACTTTATAGCCATATTCTCTCCGGAAAAATCATAATTTTTAGCTTAAAAATTAAAAGTAATAGGATTTCGCGACGTAATAATTGACATTATTTAGGTCAGACTACTATATTGATTTTGACATAGACTATCCATATGAGAAATGGTTCATAAACCTACGTTGTTTGGTCGTTTGCTCTGTACCTCTGCTCCGGTATGTTTCAGTTCCTTGTGAAATTTGAACTGGTAAACTGCTTGACAGCCTGCCCAGGAAAAATGCGGTGGTTGAAATGTACTCTGGTAAATTCAGTGTGACTAACTGAGTAACTGCCGTGACCCGGAGTGAAAACTACCAACACCAACACCTATTGTAAGGGGAGTTTGGTACTGCACAGTCTAAGTCATTGCAGTCTTAGGCTCAAGTCAGCTAGGTGACTACTACTATATCTCAACACTCAGGTCTTAAATTTCTTTGGTACCAATTATTCCTCTGTTCCTTTGATATCACAGGTTGCATGATATCACAGTATTTACATTTTCTGGGACTGCAAGTAAAATCAATTTTAACATCTTCCAATGCTAGTATTTTTACAACTGTCACACCAGATAAATTAGAACTCACAATAATATACTTAATCCGCCAATAAGATTAATTTTGTGAAAAATTATTAAATGAATACATTCCTGGTAAGAATTTTTTTAATAAAAATCTTCATAATTATGTGATTTCTTATAATAACCATTCATTGTTTTTACACAGTCGATCAAAATATGTTATAATCCAATATAGCCATATACTGGCAAGTTATCTTTTTTATAAAGTTTAAATTTTATAAGAAATTAAAGGAACTCCACTGATATCAAAACACCTAAAACCATAAAATTTGAAAATCTTACAAATATCAAGTGAAGCACTCAAATGGAAAACTGTGCAAAGGATAACAAAAAATGTACTCAGAATTAAATTGAAAATTGGCTTTTTAGCTTTTTGCGCTATAGTTAGCCGAATTTGAGTGAAAAGCTTTCTAAGGCTTTTCATTTTTTGGGGCATTTTGCACAAAAAAAAATTATTCTGGAACCATAGGGCAAGGGAATGACCTGAAAATTTGCATACAGTCCAACCTCCTAGGTCAAGGTCACATTTGACACACTTCGAGGTCAAAGATTAACTTGGTCTGTTATAGGGTATATTTTGTGTCCGGTCCATAACTTCTTCATAGATCAAGGAATTTTGAAATCACTTGGCACAAATGTTTAAAATAATAAGACAATGTGTTGTGTACAACAACCAGGCCTCTACATCCAAGGTCAAGGTCACACTTTGGGGTCAAAGCTTAATATGGTCGGTCATAGGTTTTTTTTGTTTCCAGTTCATAACTTTCTCATCTATCAATGATTTGGTTGTTGGTAACTCTGTTACAAATTTGAAATTGCAATGAAAGATTCACAGATTGACTAAGTGCAGACATGGGACAAACAATAAGTATGCAGGTATATTGGCAATACAGAGTTAGTTCTAGGCTACATAAAGATTCATAATAAACTTGGCAAGTGCAACACCAAAGCAATTGTCGTATGGTCCTTTTCAAATGTATGAATGGTCTGTTTATGCCTGTAAGGACATAAAACATACGCCTTGATAAATAAATAAATAAGATAAACAATTTCTGGCGCAAACCAATAGAAATATTTATATCAAAGTGCATAAATACAGATCCGAAATACATAAACGATCAATGGAAATATGCATGATAATGAAACATAATGAATAACAACAATTACCTGTAAGGACATAAAACATACGCCTTGATAAATAAATAAATAAGATAAACAATTTCTGGCGCAAACCAATAGAAATATTTATATCAAAGTGCGCATGCGTGAGGTGGTTTTTCCGGGAAGTTTGTAAAAACTGAGGCCCGGCATGCAAATTATGTCAAATGAAATATGAGAAATTAGTTGTTATAATGAGATGATGAAATGGAATGATATAGGAATGATATGGGATAATGGATTGTATATCGGACTGTAAAGAAACATACAAATACAAGAGATATATATACAAATACAAGGACAAAATGATACATAAAAACGATATTCAAAAACACGAATATCGACCACATGACACAATATTTCTCATAAACCCATAGCAAAATACAAATAACAAGAAATGTCTCTTATCTTGCCTTTCAAGGTTTATATAAATGTATTAAGCAAACAGCCACTCTCAGGCCATCAGTTCTACAATAGGCCATGGACTTCACTACCTGATATATAACATACCCAATGCTAGAATTCTGTCCTACCAGTGGTCATTATTGCCACACACCATCTGCCTCTGGAACAGCCTTTCCAATCAGTTATCAGTTGTACAATAGTCCACAGTATGCTATTTTAAATCTTGAAATTATTTTACATTCTTGACAATTTAAGTATTGCATATTTGATATACATGTATATTAAATTTTCAGGAATACCAAACCGAAGAATGGGCTGACAACATTCTTCACTGAAGAAACATTCAACAAATGGCTTTGTCCGGATACACATGAATCTAGACTTGAAGAAAGGTTAACTAAACTAGGTATCATCCCACCCCCAAGACTGACTGGCCCAATCCTCTTACATCACCAGACATCTGCAAATGATCCCAGAGACAGAGAAACAATTAAATGTAAAATTGAACCCTGCAATGTTAAACCCAAAAAGTCTGCTGCAGTCACAGGTTCAGATGACCATAATGCAAGTCTGAGGACAGAGGCAGAGATAAAATCTGAAGTACAAACATATAGTTCACTGTCAGAATTTTCCAGTTCACAAGCATTCAAATATTCTAATAAACCAAGTAAACACATAGAAGCGATAGCAACAGCAAGTCTTGATACTGGTAAAAATGAAAGTAACATCATTGTGCAATCTGGTACAGACATCACTAAAGTAAAGGAGGATCTTGAACACAAGAATGATAATATAGGTGATACTGAAGTATCTGTAGAACAGATAAAAGAGACGCAAAATGCTATATCACCGGGGGAACACTTTGGAGAGGAAAGTGAAAGAATCATTGACACAGTTGCTGACAATGTAAGACCATTCTCATTCTACAAGGAAGGAACTGAAGAGGATTACAAAGCAGAAGAATCGGATGAAGATGATGGTACAGAAGCAGCAACTAGTAATTATACAGAAACTGCAAGCAGTAGTTTACAAACAGATGTGGCAACAGAAAAGGAGGATGTAGAAGTAGAGTTGTCTGAAGAACAGCTGAAGGAATTAGAAGCACAGAGAGAAGAGGAAGCAAGGAAAGTGCAGGCAGATTTGATGAGGAATGATAAGATGTTCTTTAACTTGAAGGATAGGTAATACTTCTATCACATATTGTCACCTTAGTGCAGTAACAGGTTAACTCCTTACATAATTTAATAGGATTTAACCCGTTACTGTATTAATTCTTATTTTGTTCTATAGGAGTGAATAATAGTCCAAAAAGTGCTGATTGGTTTTCAGTGTAGATATTAATTTGAATATTGAACATGTTTGAAACACTTCAGTTCACAGCTTTTACTTGGACAATATAATATTCCCATTTTTACATCAAGATAATTTTTCTTAAACATTTCTTAAGACTAGTGAAGTTATTTTGTTGAAACTTTAAAAATATTTGAAAAATCACCATGCATTGACCTTGATACTCAAAGATATTTTTTTTTCAAATTATGTCCCTTTCAACTATTAATATCACCTCCCTAAAATTTAGATTTTACTTGGATGGTTTTTTAAACAGTACAGTTACTAACTAGAATTTTAAAAGCCGATTATACCCAAGAAATGATTTTAATGTTATTTTTCAACAGCTTTGCATGTGCTTTACATGTATACATGTAGTTTCCAAGAAGTTCATTAGACAATTATGTGAGCCATCTTTTGCTTCTGTTGCTTTTGACAGTAAGCACAGTTGTAGCGAAATAGTATTATGTATGGAAGTTAAAATTCTACTGTGTTACATTTTGCTACATTTATGACAAATAATTTTACATTAAATGCTACTTTTTTCAGGTAACAAGCATCTAACATACACTTAAACCATAAATAAAACATTATAAAACTCATGTTTACCCTTTCTGAACGAGTAAAACTTTAAATAATAGTTTCTTAGGGATAATATGCCTTTAATCTATTTTCAGACAAGCTACAAAGTATTTCCCTGTAGTGTACAAAAGGAAACCAAGAGATAGAAGATCTCAACTGACCTGTCAGGAACAAAAGCTTTACAATGACCTTGCCCGTAGCTATGGTAAAATGAGTGATAACTCAAAAGAAATACTCGATGACAAGTTCAAAAAGTACATTGTAAGGAAATATGGTTATTTTTAGCTCCCCGGTGCACACTCACAGTTAATTGAAAATATTACATGTCCATACTATTGTTATGTATGTAATTTAATACATTGTGATTGCAATTAGTATTGTTGGCATTTGATGGTAATAATATTTTCTTAAAGGAGGTGCATTGAGGTCAACCAGCCTAAAAACATTAAATTGAAAATTTTACATAGATCCAATGAGGTACTTTTGATAAAAAAATGAAAATATATACTCAAAATTAAATTGAAAATCAATATTTATTGAGTTCGGTTGAGTTAGGTCTCTGCACAATAAAAATGAACATTCTGGGGAAAAAAAAACAGAGCGAACGTTTGATCTGAAATATGAACACAAGTTATTGGTGTACACCTACATCATAAGGAATGAAAACCTTGAAAAAATATTTTTAGTCTCTCATTTAAAGAAACCTTGGTGGAATCCCTTTAAAAAATGATGTATTTATTCTTAATAATGACATATGCTAGCATGAAGTTGAAAAAAAATGTCTTTGTTTGCATGGTAAGTTCTCTTCTGTTGTATAATTTTAGGCCATGAAAGTCATTGTGAACAAGGAACAAGAATTATTCCAGAAGTATCTGAGAAGTGTCTCATTTTCCTGTAAGAAAGACTACGCTTACATACATCCAGAGGTGGAGAAATATGCTACAGTAAGATTTTATTTAACAAATATTTTGACCTCTATTCGGCAATTTACACGGATTGTAAGTAACGTTTACTATATATAAATTATTTTCTTCCCTTCACAAAATTTAACGTTTAAATACATTTTTAAATTTTCATAAAATTAGTGTGAATCTGGAAGCATGCTGCTTTAATATTTCTCAAAGTAAGGCTTAAATCTAAGAGTTTTGGGTTTAAAAGATAGACACATTTAACATCAACCAACACAGTCACTTTAAAAAAAATTGTCATCAAAATGGGTTAACAGGATATAGTTCGATCCATTTTACAAAGAAATATTATATAATAATATTATATAATCTACTAGGGCTGTCATTGAATATCAAGATATTGATATAATATTGATATTCATCATTTGATTCAAAATTTAGAATATTATTACAATTTAAAACCCATTTCTATATGTCTTATGCAATTATTTCTGTGTGAAGAGAAAAGAGGTGACCTCTTGACAATTTTTTCATGGCTGGCTTGAACCTTACATTCAATTATTATCTCGGAAGTAGGTGAAAAATAAGCAAGAAAATTTAATTTATTTTTAGAATGTTGTACTAGTTATGACTAAACCGAAAATGCATAACACAATGATGACAGTTTATATATGACATATTGAAATGGTTTTAAAAACTGTACTAGATATTAATTCAATATATCTTCAATACATGTACTGAGCTTTCAATATACTGATAAAAATTTTCCAATCATAGACTATAATATATCTTCTGTATTACATACAGACCAGGCACATGGTGAAGAAACAAGACTGCTTTAAGTACCCACGATTTTACAGTTTAGTGGACTGTAGGGTCATTCTCACAGATGATCTGCCGAACCCTCCGCCAACTTTACAATATGTCAGACCATTGCTAGAACTGGTAAGCTCAAATGCTTTAATTCATCATTTTATTATTCACATTTTTAAAGCTTATGCCATTGATATGAAAGTGTGAGTATTCATGCAAATTTTATTTATTTTTGTACCTGTCATCACAAAAATATGTCCAGATTAACTTTGTTTTAAGGGTGACCATGTTAGCCCGCTGTAATGCTTTATCCTGTTTATAAATTTCAACAAAGTTTTGTTTAACATAAGAGTAAATAAATAAATAAGATGCATATTGATTTACACAGAATTTATTTTCATCCGATTGTGTAGGAAGCCATAAGCTTATAAACACACTTTCGAATTTGTTCCTGGAACCAGCTAGTACTTAGCAATAAGTGTAAAGTTTCTTGCTCATGGAAACAAAGACTTGCGCCTGACAGGGTTTGAACCCATGTGGCTAGAAATCATTAGATGCATATTTAAGTGCATTTTATAAAAAAGATAGTGATGAAAATAGTATAAAGGATTTAACATTTTGTAACTATTTTAAGTCAATATTCAAAGTTGACAATTTTAGACAACAGGTTATATAGTGTTATTAGTATTTAGGGAATAGCTCCGCCTACTTAATTTTAAATATGCACACTCTGAGAACTATCTCTGAGCCCTCTTTGATATGAGTATGCTTTAGATTATACTATCATCAGAAGCCATAAGTACTGAAATGTATCATTAGTCATGCATTAGTGTACATGTAATCAAGTACAGGGTTGGGATGATTATACATGTAATTGCACTTTGTCAATAATTGAGAAGAGGAAAGAAACCAAGTAAATACACAATGTATAAGAAAAGTCCTTTGTATTGAGTTTTCAATATGGTACAGGTCACTGAATATTTCAATATCTTCGGGTTCAATATTGCCAAACAGGAATGACAAATTACTCTTGGACAGTCCTATTGTTGATAGAAATACATGTGTAATTGTTTATTAACAGGGCACAGTGAGTAAACTGGTGTTACCCAACATTGTTCATGGGATGCCACAACCTTGTGTTACAACAAATTTCAACAAAATCAACGAAATCAGTCCGATATTGAAAACTGTTTATAAAGGAACAAGTGTACCTGTATGGAACAAAGTGGTAAGCTGTTTGATGAACAACAAAGTTAAAATAGAGGAAAACAAAGTACAATGTGTTTTTGATTAAGGAATATTGATTGGACAAGTTGTGATGTATTAACCTGTTAATAATGGGTTCTGAGAACTATGTTGATAGACTCAGAGTGATAAATTAATTGTTTTGGCTCAATGTTGGGTGCCTGATGTCACATGGTGAGGAAAATACACTGCCTGATAGGGAGTCGAACCCTGGGACTGTCCGAACACAGCTCTGCCTGATCTTTTATTTACATATTTTTTCTACTTCTAGTAAACAGTAACATACTATGAATGTTGAAAATTACTAATATTAAGGAGAAACTGGCAGTTATTTGCAGAAAAAAAAATGTAACTCTTAGTCCTGAATCCAGGAATCTGCCCACCATTACTTAAATTTTTTACATTACATCAAAGAAATTAATATGTCACTCCATCTTCTTATTTGAACCTCTATCCATCAACTGTCAGAATCATAATGATATGGATATTTGATCTTAAATTACAAAAAATAAAACTTCATAAGATTAGAAATAAATTAAGTTTTCATTGTTTTTATTTTTTTGAAGATGTGCAGTCAGGACGCAAACGCAGAACAATTAGCTGTACCAAACAAGTGTGATGTAGTTATGTCATCATCTGCTATCAGACGTCTAATTGATAACCAAGGAAAGATATTCAAATATTGGGACATGCCATTTACTGTGAGGGAGTACAACATCAAGGGTAAGTTAATGCCAAAGTCTGGTTGATTATGTAACCCCTTTCACACTGAATTTTTAATGATGGACTTATCTTACTTTTAATTTGGATCAGTTGGAAATTGGAATAGTAGGATTTTATCCCTGCCATACCGTAAGTATCTGAAACGGATTTGCCCATCTTTCATTCTTGACAAAATCATTCATCATTTTTAGGAAAAATTTCAAAATAAATACTGACTTAACAGACAGCAAACAGTGCAGACCATGATCTGCTGCTGATGTTGGTCTGGTCTGGTCACATGGGTAGATTCTATTGCTAGCAGACTTTTTCAAATTTTATTGAAATACTGAAAAATTGATAGATCTATGCAAGGTAATGTTAACTGACTCTATTTTGATGCAAATTAGTCTTTTATATAGTGGACTGTTTCAAGTTAAACCATTGTCCAATCCGTTTCACAAGTTTTACAGATAGAGAGTGAAGCGTAGTGGAATTTAAAACTTGATACTTGACAGTATTTTATTGATACATACATGCTTATACCCATATTCCTTTGCAAAATGAATAAAACTTAATCTAGACATAGGAATGCATTATATATTATATTTTCAGAAGGTGAGAAAACAATCATTCATAAAGTTGTGTATATAGACAAGCCATTTATCCGCCAGTCACAGTTTGTTCCAAAAGATCATATACAACTGTATCAGAAGCATGCAATCAGGGCATTGGCCATCAGAACTAATGTACGAGGGCGCGTATTCTGCGGAATAAAGCCAGTTCATGAACTGGTAAAATTACCAACTCTAGATGAAGTGGAACGTGAAATAAACCTTCATGAGGAAAAGATAAAGGAAACTGTTAACAAAGATGATGATTATTTCCAGGATGCAGGTGAAAACTTAGGACATGCAGATACCAAGAAAAGAAAAAGAAAGCATGGTCAAGGTGGAATGTTTGACCTTGAAAAAGACATTGATGACCTTGAGACTTTCGGAATGGATTCATTTATGGGTGAAAGGTCAAAGGTGAATGTTGATGGAAATAAAAATTTGCCAGACGGAAAAATAAACATGTGTACCAAGGAGATTGAGGTGTGCAATAAACATGCTAAAAAAGGCAGAAAATCTGCAGATGATGACCTGGAATTTTTGAAGAATGAATTGATGGGAATCAAAACCCAGGCAATAAAAGAAAGTGCTAAGCATTTAGAAATGTACAAAGATTCTCATAGTAAAGGAGACAAAATTGACACAGAACATTTTGAAATGCAACAGACTAGTAAAGATTGTGGGGATGACATGAAAATTCATGAGTCGACAGTGGGACAGACTGATGTTGATCATTGTGCACCAAATCAAGATAATGGTGAAAATACTGATTTAAAACATGATGAAGGTGAAATGACTACAGTAATGGAGGATTGTGATAGACAAAAGGAATCTGAACAAACAGGGGACAATGTTTCAAAGAAAGAAGGTAAAATACCAAGAAAAACAAAGAAAGATATTTTAACTGTTATGAATATGAGTTCATTTTCAACACGATTAAAGCAAATGTCAACAATCAAATCAAAACTGATGCATATGAGTAAAGGTACAGATGACGCTGATAATGTGGTAATGAGTAGAACAAGAAGTAGGTCGAAATCTCTCGAAACAATTGAAACCTCCTTAAATATTGGCTCGAAAACTGTCAATAGCAGTCCTGATAATGACAATGAAATAATTAAAACTCAACAAAAACTGTCAGAAAATGCTTTTGATAGTGACAGTGAAGGTGAAGGACTTGTAATTGATGTCCCATCGGAATTACCACAGGCTCAGCAATCTAGGATAAAAGACATGCCTAAATCTCCTGAAATGCCAAATTTAGAAAGAATATCGGACATTCCCATGAGGGAAGAGAACCAACCAGTGTCATCAGAAAGTGAATTTGGATCACCACATTTAGTTATAGCAATTGATGATGTAGAAGAGGCTGAAGACAAGACTAAGGGTAAAAAGAGGAGAAGTACTGATGACTTTGCCGATAATGTCACGGTATCTAAAAGAATTTTGAGGTCTTCATTAAGCCAGGAATCATCTAATTCTTCTAAAGCTGGGAACCAGTCATTAGAAAGTGGGAAAGATGAACCAAAAAGAAAAGGCATGGATGAGGTTTTAAATGCTAGACCATCACTATTAAGGAGAGGCAAGAAACTGGAAAACCAATCTGTCAGGTAACCTTAAGAAAACCAAATATTTATTTCCTTAAAATATTGTTTTTTACAAATCATTTCAAATAAATAATTCTGTGATAAATAGTTTTTTTATTGGGAATGGTCCCATAGTAAATGTATCTGTAGTTAAGAGACAGGAAGTACAAAACACTAATGAGTTCAAGGAACACATGTACATTCAGAAATGATGATACAACTTGCCCGGCACCACTGTGGGTTCGAATCTCACAGGGACTTTGGATTCTTTCATGTGAGGAAGCTATCCAGCTAGTTTACGGAATGTTGGTGATTCTACTTGGGTGCCCGTTCGTGCCTGAAATAATGCACGGAAGAGTACCTTAGGTCTTCCTCCACCAGTAAAGCTGGAGCCTTGCCATATGACCTATATTGTGTCGGTGTAACGTAAAACCCAATAAAAGAAACAAACAAAAGAAATGATGCTATATGAAGTCAAGTCATTAGTATCACCATCAATTACTAATGAATAGCAATATAAAATCTTAACGTTTTCAGCATTGCCTGTGTTATTGACAAGCCTATGAGAGATTGAAAAGCAACCAATTTTTAGCTCACCTGTCACAAAGTGACAGGGTGAGCTTTTGTGATCGCTTTTCGTCCGGCGTCTGTCCGGCATCTGTTAACTTTTACTTTAAATGACATCTCCTCATAAACCACTAAGCCAATTTCATCCAAACTTCACAGGAATGTTCCTTCGGTGGTCACCTTTAAAAATTGTTCAAAGAATTTAATTCCATGCAGAACTCTGGTTGCCATGGCAACCGAAAGAAAAAACTTTAAATATCTTCTTTTAAAAAACCCAAAGAGCTAGAGCTTAGATATTTGGCATGAAACATCTTCTAGTAAGTGTCTACCAAGTTTGTTCAAATAAAAGCCCTGGGGTCAAAATTGGCCCCGCCCCAGGGGGTCATTGATTTTCCCTATATACATATAGTAAAAACTTAAAAATTCTTCTTTTAAAGAACCCATGGAGCTAGAGCTAAGATATTTAGCATGAAACATCATCTAGTAAGTGTCTACCAAGTTTGTTCAAATAAAAGCCCTGGGGTCAAAATTGGCCCCGCCCCAGGGGGTCATTGATTTTCCCTATATGCATATAGTAAAAACTTAAAAAATCTTCTTTTAAAGAACCCATAGAGCTAGAGCTAAGATATCTAGCATGAAACATCTTCTAATAAGTGTCTACCAAGTTTCTTCAAATCAAAGCCCTGGGGTCAAAATTGGCCCCGCCCCAGGGGGTCATTGATTTTCCCTATATACATATAGTAAAAACTTAAAAATTCTTCTTTTAAAGAACCCATGGAGCTAGAGCTAAGATATTTAGCATGAAACATCATCTAGTAAGTGTCTACCAAGTTTGTTCAAATAAAAGCCCTGGGGTCAAAATTGGCCCCGCCCCAGGGGGTCATTGATTTTCCCTATATGCATATAGTAAAAACTTAAAAAATCTTCTTTTAAAGAACCCATAGAGCTAGAGCTAAGATATCTAGCATGAAACATCTTCTAATAAGTGTCTACCAAGTTTGTTCAAATAAAAGCCTTGGGTCAAAATTGGCTTGGCCCAGGGGGTCATTGATTTTCCCTATATGCATATAGTAAAAACTCAAAAAATCTTCTTTTAAAGAACCCAAAGAGCTAGAGCTAAGATATTTAGCATGAAACATGTTCTAATGGATGTCTACAAAGTTTGTTCAAATAAAAGCCCTGTGGTCGGGGGTCATTGATTTTCCCTATATGCATATAGTAAAAACTTAAAAAATCTTCTTTTAAAGAACCCATAGAGCTAGAGCTAAGATATTTAGCATGAAACATCTTCTAATAAGTGTCTACCAAGTTTGTTCAAATAAAAGCCCTGGGGTCAAAATTGGCCCCGCCCCAGGGGGTCATTGATTTTCCCTATATGCATATAGTAAAAACTTAAAAAATCTTCTTTTAAAGAACCAAAGAGCTAGAGCTAAGATATTTAGCATGAAACATGTGCTAATGGGTGTCTACAAAGTTTGTTCAAGTAAAAGCCCTGGGGTCAAAATTGGCCCCGCCCCGGGGGTCATTGATTTTCCTTATATGTGTATAGCAAAAACTTAAAAAATCTTCTTTGAAAAAAACCCAAATAGCTAGAGTTTAGATATTAAGCATGAAACATCTTCTAGTGAGTGTCTACAAAGTTTGTTCAAATAAAAGCCCTGGGGTCAAAATTGGCCCCGCCTTGGGGGTCATTGATTTTCCTTATATGTGTATGGCAAAAACTTAAAAATCTTCTTTGAAAAAAACCAAATAGCTAGAGTTTAGATATTAAGCATGAAACATCTTCTAGTAAGTGTCTACAAAGTTTGTTCAAATAACAGCCCTGGGGCTAAAACTGGCCCCGCCCCAGAGGTGTCATTGTTTTTAACTATATGTGTATAGTAAAAACTTAAAAAATCTTCTTTTAAAAAACCCAATGAGCTAGAGGTTAGATTGCAGGAAACATCTTTTTGTGGGTGTCTACCAAGTTTGTTCAAATAAAAGCCCTTGGGTTAAAATTGGCCCTGCCAAAGGGGGGGGTGGAGGTCATTGTTTTTTATTATATGTGTGTTGTAAAAACTTAACATCTTGAAACATCTCCTAATGAGTGTCTTCTAAGTTTGTTCAAATAACAGCCCTGGGGTTTAAACTAGCCCCGCTCCGGGGGCCTAAATACAGGTGAGTGACCTCAGGGCCATCATGGCCCTCTTGTTTATAAGTTACAATTGATGGTTCTTTTTCTGCTTATTTGTAAAGTCAACCCACTGATTGCCGACACCAGTGTAATCACTGTAGATTGGGTATACTTCAATGGCACAGTTTATTGTCTACATCAATTATGGAAATCAATAATTGTTTTGTTAATCAGACAAAAACAATCTTAATCTTTTGTTAAAAATCATTTAATTGGTTTATAATTGACGTGTTTTGAGCCCTTGACATCAGATGTAAGGTGTAAGGCCTATACATGTGACACTCTTACTGGCTTAACTGAATATGGGTAGAATCAAAATCCCTGAATGTCTTTGTTGAGCAATTATTACTTGCAAAGTTGGAATATGTACTCTGTTTTTTCTTACAAAATTGTTGCTGGAATCTCTCTTGCTGATGAGCCTTGTACATGAGAAACACAGTTTTTTTGTACATAATATCATTGTTTGGATGCATATTTTACCCCACTATAGCCTCACCATGTTAACTTTCAGACTTTTTGCACATTTTGTTTTGTAGATTTTCTGGACGAATACGAACCTGAGAGTTCATTTTTTTTTAATAAATATGTGTTTGAAGTTATAAAATATTATGAAATTTCACCAATAAATGTTGTAACAATAATTATTTTTAAGTTTTCAAGTCTTGTATAATGTAATACAAAGACTCGCAAAACCATTGTATATAATTTTAATGATGAAGTGCCGATAGTTACATCCTAAAGAGTAGTAAATTGAAAAAGACTGACTGTGTGTAATTTAAGTCCTTGTTTTATCATTGTGTGTTTTATGTATAAATGGTGCTTTTGAAGTACAAGAAGAGCTAAAATCAATCCTAAACATTTGTTAGATTTAGTCTGAAAGGTCATATATCTATATGATTTCTTTTATTTTTGTATGAAAAGAATGTAGAAAATTAAGGTGAGATTTACATTTATTATTTCAGTACCAGAAGTAGGTCAGCATCGGCAGAGAATGTTGTTATAGAGCCAGAAACCAACCCTATCAATAACAGGAGACGGTTAACCAGACGAAGTACAGCAACCTGTAAGTAATGCATACTCATGAAAGAAAATATTTTACATATAATATTGCACTCCCTGCTTGGTAAGAGAATGGCTTTACCTTTTTTCCCTTAAACTAAGAAAAGGGACAACAAAGAAAATATGTTTTGGTAGTAGACTAGTAGTGGGCTATTGGTTAAGGTGTCTGTTTTCCATTTCCAACCCAGGGTTTGTTGGTTTAAGCTCTACTTCAAGCATTCCCCTGTTCCCTTATATGAAACCAGCACTGGTTAGGTCCAGGAAGTTGACTAGAGAGTGATTAACATTACGTCCAAAAATTTGTTTCATATGTAAGTGTGTTTGAATAAGTTTAAACTTGTTTTTTTTTCATTACTCAAAATGTCAGGTACAAAAGAAGAATCAGTCACACAAGCTGTTCCTGTGAAGAAAGGTAGGGGGAGGCCAAGAAAAAATGCAACTGTTAGTGGAATTAATGGTGTAAAAGATGAGGTAACTAAAGTGCCTGAAGATGAGCCTGAAAAGAATTTAACTATTGGTGAAGAAAAGGATAATGTTATTAACAGTGAACTGGTAAATATTACAGAAGGTATTGATTCTGATAATGAGGAGGATATTTCACCTACCAGGAACAAAACAGTGAGAAGAATAGACAGTGATGATGAATCTAGCAATAGCTCTAGAGAAAAACATGAAAATACTGGACATAACAAACAAGGTTCTAGCTCCAAAAAGACTGAATCAAAAAAAGAATTGACTAATTTGGAAGCAAGAAAAATCAAAGAGATGGCTGCAGCTATGAAGAAAAAGATTAGTGAAGCAAAAAATAAGAAAGAAAATGAAAAGACATTGAAAAAGGAAGAGGGTGAAGAAAATAAAAAAGATGAAGATGAAAGAGAAGGGAAACTTGAACCAAATGAAGCAGGGACTATTGTTAAAGATTTGAAAGCAGACAGTAAAGACAAAGAACCTTTAAAGCAAGAATGCAGTACATCATCAATACTTGATAAAGGATTAGACAATATATTGAAGCTTCAAGATAAGAGTCATGGTACAAACACTGTCAGAGGTTCAGCTGTAGGTGAGGCAAAATTGTTAATAAGTTTTCTTCTATTGTACATTTAAGCAGTTTTACATTCATTTTGTTGAAAATATATTTGTGCTCAAAAAAAGGTTTAGCTTGTTAAGGGAAGAGTAAATGAAATGTTGACATATTCAAATAAGTAGAGATTAAAATCAAGGTTAATTAAATGTTTGGTACAGTTAGATAATTAAAGATATATTATGCTCAAATTTGATACTGGAAAATACTGAAAATTGCTATACAGTCTCTTCAAATGAAAATAAACATCTTACGATTACGCACAAAGAAGATATAATATATCTTAAACTCTACACACTCTAGGTAAACACAGTGTAAAAACATTGAAAAAAAACTGGCAGTAATTTAAGGGACTAAATTAACCTAACCAGTCATAGGGCCAGTCATAGGGCATGCAGCTTCCCGAATGTACTTTGCTTGTTCTCTTATTTAAATTACACATAATCATTAAGAATTTCCTAGATTTTTAATAAATTTCTTCAATTTAAAGTATTTTACCTAAAGTCATGGGCATAGTATATCTTTAAGGTAATTGAGATAAGGTTAAGTAAATTTAAGGTAAGGTTTATTAAGAAAGTAAATGTGCTTAGCTATTGAAAGTATTCACTTTATAACTTCTTAGAATCAGGCAACAAAAGGGTTAATTAAAGAAATATTATAATATTTTTTGGCAGATGTATTTAAACAGAAGCATGGGCTATCATGTTGTAAGTTCCCAGTGGAAGGTAATGTCACATATCACCAGTGGAAGTTAGGTGAAACTAATCTTCTCATACGCTGTAAATATCATGGCTACATTTCAGGACAGGTATGCTAATCTTATGAAGTGGCTTTTTTACTAGACATATGTTTATTTCTGTTTTTAGGCTTCAGACATCTTAGGGACTTTCACAGCTGAGTGACTAAGATCATTGCCTTCTATTCACTTGCCCCTCAAGACAAAAGGTTCAAATCCTAGCAAGGACTATGAAGCTTATCATGTGAAGAATCTATCCATCTAGCTGATGGAAGGTTGGTGGTTCTACCCAGGTGCCTAGTGGTGGCTGAAATAATGTAAAGCTAGAAAGTTGCCATATGATGGTTAAAGTGTTGGTTTGACTTTGAACAATAAAACAAACATTAAGATATGTTCATGTTTACCTGTTGATTTAAAGTCTGTAGTTTTTTGGCTTGTTGATATGTTTTATGTTGAAATATGTTAATATTTCAATTTCAGCTTTGAAGTGGAGCCATAAATATGTTAATACATAAGCCATAAAATATGTTAATACACATGTACATGCATTTTGATTTGAGACTTAAAGTATGTTAATATTTTTATTCAAGACTTAAAATTGAGTTGAGTCTTAAATTATGTTAATACACATGTACATGTCAATACACATGTACATGCATTTTGATTTGAGCCTTGAAATATGTTAATATTTTGATTTGAGCCTTAAAATATGTTAATATTTTGAGTTGACCCTTAAAATATGTTAATATTTTTAGACAGAAGATAAGTTTATCCTTGTTGACTGTGGAGACTCAAATACTAGGATGTTTTTGCTTAAAAAGAATTGAAATATGTTTCTAGTTATGTTGAATGAAATATTGTCATTCTCTTGAATTTGGACCGTTAAGCAATAATGATTAGGAAAATATTGAATTTTTAGGGTTTTAACACTTTTCTCTTTTTAATTAAGTTACACCTTTAAGTTATTTGTGTATAACCATTTTTATTCAATAAATATGCTTAATGTACTTGCATTTCTATTTTAGGGTTTAGTTCACATAGCACCAAAGATAGAATATCAACCAAACTTTGGTTTCGAGCAGGATACAGTCAGTGATATTTGCAAAAACTGGATTTCTATTTACGTTCGGCCAAACTCAACATTATTGAAGCGTAAGTGGAAAACCTGTGGTTGACGTTTATAAGTTTATTCCAATCTTGCTTGCATTTTCTTACATTATTGATCAATATGCTTAGTTCAGTTAGGAGAATATCGAAACAACGAATTAGTTATCCATGCTGGTTTGATCCTCAAGCAAGGCAATATTTCACTAAGACAATTGATCTTGGACAATGAAACTTATTTGTCTCTCACCGCTGAATCAGAAAATATTGTTGAATTGGTAGTTGGTCACTTGTGGAGGATTTCGGTACTTACTAATTAGTTCTCCAGAAAAGTTGGTTTAGTTTTGATGAATTGAACTAAAAAGTCTTAAAATTGGTGTAAAAAGCTAGATCAATAAACTTGTTATTTAAAAAGGTAAAATTCTCTTTAATTTTCATAATGAAATATTATTTTAAGATAAGATTTTTTTACTGAAAATGACATACTATGATGACTTTGTGGTTGGAGAAGAAAATGATAATTTTGTTTATATTTTCAGCTCGTATAAATCCATATAACTCTGAAATAATGATGTTTGAAAACATAGCGTACAACGATCTCATCCCACCAGATTCTTTATTCAAGTAAGAATTCTCATGTATACTCAAATATGAATATTTTCCTTCTATACCTGTAAGGTTGCTGACGTCATGTGACATGTTCTCAACTCGTTACTGCCATTACTGTTTTCTGGTTTCCTAAATGTGAAATGCGTCTTGTGATCTATCTATCCAGCAGTATACAGAATGTAGATGGTTTTATGTAATTATCAGTTGCTGATGGCAAGAATATTAGATGGGCATTTTTTAAGTTTCCTTCTCTCAGTTAAAGAAAATCATCATCAAATCCATGTAGTATTTCATAAATCCTTACACAATTGTAAACTTATTCATCTAGATATTTCTATAATATCATTTGGTGGCAATTAATAATTTATTCATCTCTTGTATGATGTTTAAAGTAGATAGGTCTACAATGGGCACTGTTTACAAAAAAAATTCAAATACTGATAGAAACAATAGAATTTTATCATTTGGATATTCTTATAAAAAACTGCTTGAACAAAAAAAGTTGATAAAAGTTCAGTGATTCAGAATGAACATATATTTGATGAATGATAAAATATTTTGTTCTAGAACATTTTATTATCTGCTACTAGTATATATATATATGCTATAATATAGGGTTAACGCACGTTTTTTCGTGTTATAACGTCTGCAGAGTCCCGAGGAACGGTTGGTGCCCGAGCCCGGTAGGGCGAGGGCTCCAACAGTTCCGAGGGACTCTGTAGACTTTATATCACGAAATAAACGTGCGTTGACGCTATTATAGCATAAAATTTTTAAAAAGATTCATAATGTATATTTAATACAAAACACATACATGAAATCCTTGTGCTTGGACGGTATTTATCCAATTCTACATGTTTTACGTATGCGTTTTATTTTTCCGGGGCCAACTTCTTGGGAAATTCAAATGCTCAGAACCGTTTGAAAATTCGAATTTAATTGATTTAACAAAGCTTATCATTAGAGATTTATTAACTCAAGAAAAAAAAACAACATAAAATTACTCTGCCCAAGATGAAACATGACCCTCAGAAATTCTTAAAATGATTTCAGATTGATGTAAGTGACATCAGAATCGTTTTTTTTTTCAAGCACACAAGTTTATAAAAGAATATCAGGCACTAAACATTATTCTCTCAAAGAAATATAAATAACATTTATCAATATTAGCATCAATAAAACAACATTTTCTCATATTCATTTTGTGTTACATGTATCTTGTTTTGTAAGTTAATTTGAGGGTTAAACTGAATGACATTTCATATTTGTTTACATTGACAACTGTCCGTTTCTTAGAAAGGGCGACAACCAAGATAAGCGGCGATGTCTATACGCCGTATTTCGGCATAGTTACTTGAATGCTGCTTGCCGTTATGCAATTGAGGCCCTCGAATCAATAATTTCAATACAACACTTTGGCAAACAGGCCAAATCGTCATTTTTTGTTTGTTTGTTTACTTGGCCCTTTATGTGTTGCGCATAGGTAAAACCGGGCTATAACAAGAGCGCGTGACTATGTTAACGCATGGTTTTGGCCCCGTTATAACATGGGCAAAAGAGGGAAAAATAGCCGATTTTATGCTATAATATTCTGTATCTCACAATTGTCAACAACTTCCACATATAATTCTTTCCTGTATTGTTGCTATGTCAAATACTTAAAACGTAATTATTCATTGTACATCAGACCTTCCATTGATTATAGACTAAGTCACTTTAACTTTAATACCAAATTTGATGAGCAGAAATATCTAACTATTTATGATGTAAAAATTGTATTATACAAATGTAAGTGTAGTTCAGTGATGAATTTTTAAATTTGCACTTATGCATGCCTTCCAATATATTGGATTACACATGTGCCAGTCTGTTTATATGTAGATCAGACCTATTCTGTTTAATAACAAGTGAATGCTTTGGCCTACAGTCCTTCAATTTTGTGTGAAGGCTGGTCATAACTCTATTCTTTGCTTTATTTACATTCACAAAGTCTTCAATCAGAAGGTCTTTAAAAATCTTGATGGTCAAAAAAGTTTGATCAGTAACTATAGAATGAATTTGCCTGCAGTCATGAAATCATTTTGAAGGTTGGGCACTACAGGTTGATATAACCCCTTATAATGTTGAGGTCAGGTCAACTTCACCACAAAAAGCTGGCATGTAGTCTTCAGATTTGGCACTATTGCTCTTAGTTAAATGAATACATTGAAATTTATTGGCGGGGTATATTTTTAAAACATCTCCTGTGATTTGTGATACAATGATTTGTCAATAGTTAAAATATCTACAACTATTAAACTGCTGAAAAATTATTTTTGAATCCTTCCAAATGCCTGTATAAAAGAAATATGTTAGTAATTTTTATTTCCTTCAAGAGCGAAAGGGGCATACACAAAATCACTGCTACATGTATATGGTACAATCCCTACTTAAAATAGCAACATAATAGTTTGTTATTCTGGTCACATATATTTAAATAATAGAGACATTCTATGTAATATCACTTTCGAGAATCTGCCATAAGATTGGAACAATGTTTTTGTAATGTAAATAACTTTTATACAAATATTTCATACCCTTGAACTTTATAAAAATAATATAATTTGCAAAGTTTATAAAATTCATTAAATCCACGTTTGTTTGTTTAATATTGAAATCATACTGGTACATGTGAAATCATAGATATTTAACATGAGGATTCATTGTAAGATACAGGTAACAAAGATGTTTCATTTTTCAGGCCAGAACAAGCTTTCACAGATCTTCAAGTTATTTTGGAAAAGTTAAAGAGGTATGCACATTTATGGTTTGTCTTCCCTGTTATGATTATGTGGGGAGAGTCTGTGGCCGAGTGGTAAAGGCGGTTGACATAAAACCACTACCTCTTAAGTCTTACTCCTGTAGGTTTGAGGCACGCAAACATTGTCAGATTCTACAAGTGAGAAAGCTATCCAGCTAGCTTACAGAACATCGGTGGCTCTACTCGGTGCCCAGTTGTGTCTGAAATAATGTGCAGAGGTCTTAAATTCTCCCCCAGTAAAGCTATAATGTGTTGCTGCTATGTATAACCCAACAAAAACAAAACAAAAAAAAAGATTTAAATTGAAATCTTTTTTTTTTTTGTCAATTCATAGCCCAATTTGTTTGAAAAGGGTTTAAAATGCTTTAATTTTTGGATCATCTTTCACAATTTAAATGATTATTCTGGAAAAATCTAGTGAGCAAATTGTCTGACATTTTGTTCACGCAAGTTCAAGTTATTGATCCAGACATGCATATATTAAATGATAAAATCGACACTTTAATAATTTAACTTTTTTTACTTGTACATAACTCGTAAGGCAAGTTGTTGTTTATCTGCGAACAATTTTGTTTTCTGCAACCTCCATCATTTGTACAGTTTATATTTACATCTTTCAGTTTACCTGTAGGGCAGTACCTTCTGAAAAACAACCCTAGAAAAGATCAGTTTACTGTCCTGAAGGCTACAGACCATGGTGAAAGGTATAAATGAGCCGCGTCAGGACAAAACCAACATAATGGGTTTGCGACCAGCATGGATCCAGACCAGCCTCCGCATCCGCGCAGTCTGATCAGGATCCATGCTGTTCGCTTACCAACTCTATTACAAGTAAAGAAACTGATAGCGAACAGCATGGATCCTGATCAGACTGCGCGGATGCGCAGGCTGGTCTGGATCCATGCTGGTCGCAAACCCATTATGTTGGTTTTGTCGTGACACAGCTCAAATATGATTCTGACTCTATTCTATGAAGTGTTGAAAGCCTCAATAATGTATACATGTTTTTTAACTTGTTTTCCCATATTTGTAACAAAAATGGAAATGTTTTAATTGTATGTAAACGGGCATACAATTTATATTGCAGAGAATTTAAATTTAGGAAGTAAACTGACTGATCTCAAGAAGGTATCACTGTCATTCATTTTATAATAATATTACCTCTGTTTGATAATTTTACATTCAAGTTACATAACAAACCATTTATGTTTATTTTATTTGAGGCTAAGCCCTTTGCAATAGGATATAGTGAGGTGTGACATTCCATGAATGCTGCTCTCCGTTTGATGGTCTATTGTTTATAATTTCAGGGGCAGTTTTGACTTGCACTTCAACAACTCTAGCATTATGAAGTGTACCGCGCCTTCTCCATTACAATGGACACCAATAAATCCAAACTTAATGTTACCACATCAAAGAAAAATGAACTTCATCCCATGCACTTTCTTACCTAAAGGTATTCAATTCTCATTATGTACATCACAATATTTTAAATGTCTTCTGACATTTTGAATGTTGCCTATGTTTGATAGCTTTCAGAAAGTTTTGATTTCTGTAAGAAAAGTTTTCTATGTTCCTAGTGATAAGCTTTTCATGACACTGAACAATATTCTTACAATTTCCCCAACTGTTTAAAATCATATTGTACACCTGTCAAAGGAATGTATAAGGACCTACATGCAGGGATCAATTTCCCAGCTTACCATGGGCAATATTCTATATGATTAATGGACAACATAAAATCTAGTTTTTTTCCCTGGACAGGGAATCTCTATTTTATTTTTGGTTGACATTTACCTTTTTAAGACAATCTGCTACATTTATATTCTAGGCATGTAATTCTATATATATGTTTCATTATTATAGTGTATTACATGTATATGAAATTTATTTTGACTTTTATCATTACAGATGCCCAAGCTAGCGAGAAGAAACCTAGGCCAGCACAATTAAAGAAGAAAAAGAAGAAAAGAAACAATGACAATTGATAGAATTAACAAGTCTTCTCAGAATGTCATCAGAATTTTATAAATTACAGACAAATAAACTGAATGATAGATACTAAAAAGATGGACAATTTTTTTTTTGAATTTAATTGAAAAAAAAAGAGCTGCTCCACAGTGTTGAGGGTTACAAATAAATTGTTCTTGAGCAAAGTTTGAAGTTGAGTGTTTATTTTGACAGCTAAAAATATTAAATAAAAAAAATGTGAAACAATCGGTCAATATTGACAGGCTGTCCAGCGTCCCTAGGAATTTTTTTTTTTCAGTTTGGCTAAAATTCCAAAAAAAAATGAAAAATTCAAAGGGAATTCTTAAAAAAGCCCTATTTTTTCACTTAAATTCCTATTTTTATGCCCCCACAGAGTGGGAGCATATAGCATTGCACTTGTCCGTCCGTACGTCTGTCCGTCCGTCCGTACGTCCCGAAATCTTGTGAACGCAACTCCTCTTAAACCGGATGGCAGATTTTGCTTAAACTTACAGGGATGATCAACCTTAATGTGTAGATGGTAGTAAAGGAAGGAATTTTTGCTGCGATCAAATTTAACAGAATTATGGCCCTTTGTTGATTTTTTCATCATAGACCATATAGAAATCTTGTGAACGCAACTCCTCTTAAACCGGATGGCATGTTTTGCTTAAACTTACAGGGATGATCAACCTTAATGTGTAGATGGTAGTAAAGGAAGGAATTTTTGCTGCGATCAAATTTAACAGAATTATGGCCCTTTGTTGATTTTTTCACCATAGACCATATAGAAATTTTGTGAACGCAACTCCTCTTAAACCGGATGGCAGATTTTGCTTAAACTTCCAGGGATGATCAACCTTAATGTGTAGATGGTAGTAAAGGAAGGAATTTTTGCTGCGACCAAATTTAACAGAATTATGGCCCTTTGTTGATTTTTTCACTATATACCATATAGAAATTTTGTGAACGCAACTCCTCTTAAACCGGATGGCAGATTTTGCTTAAACTTTCAGGGATGATCAACCTTAATGTGTAGATGGTAGTAAAGGAAGGAATTTTTGCTGCGACCAAATTTAACTAAATTATGGCCCTTTGTTGATTTTTTCACTATATACCATATAGAAATTTTGTGAACGCAACTCCTCTTAAACCGGATGGCAGATTTTGCTTAAACTTCCAGGGATGATCAACCTTAATGTGTAGATGGTAGTAAAGGAAGGAATTTTTGCTGCGACCAAATTTAACAGAATTATGGCCCTTTGTTGATTTTTTCACTATATACCATATATAAATTGTCAGTGGGGGCATCCGTGTCCTTTGGACACAGTTCTAGTTTTTATCTTTTGTGATAAACATATTGCGAAACAACCATGTTTCAATCACAACTTAAATTCGAACACAGTCAGTGGAGCTGATGTCATGTCTGACTAAATTGCATAAAGTCACATGTTGTATTTACTTCAACTCCTGCAGAAATGGCACACTTGATTAATTACCAGATGTTATCAGAAAAATAATATGAAACTGTTTGTTTTAAATCCATTGTAGAACAATGAAAATTGTCCGACTTTGACTATATCAAAATAGTCACCAGTTTAAAATTGTGATGAAAAAAATTCCAAGGAAGTTACATTTTTATTGGCTACAGAGTTTAACCATTTACCTCAGTCTTAGGTGTACGTGTATTTAAAGCAACTATTTACATAATGAACCACTAAATTTCATCAAACTTTATGTAGGGGTCCTTATTAATAAAATCTTAATTTGTAATCAAGTTATTTTCAAGTGACGACTGTAGAACAGATCTTTGGTAAGTGATTCCAGCTGGCAGATCTAGACAAGACTTAGTTTCCATTGCTAAGTAGGTAAGGTAAGCTGGCAGTAATGATTGGATGCTTTAACCATTTTGCTTCCCAATTAGGGTACTAAGAAGTGATACATTCAGCTGTCCTTTTTGTACACATTAACATGTACTGAACATATGTTATAACATATAGTGTAAGTTTTTTTAAAATCTGGAAAAAAAACTGACACTTGTGAAATTTCTACAATTTTTAGTAGCCTGATTTATCTTGAACAAATTCTTCATAGGTGTATACCCTGCTGTTTGAATTTAAGTTTTAATATTCCTGGGAATGACTTGAGTTGGTCATACTGTTTTTATTGTTTTTTTAAAAAAGATCAAGACTTGTTGAAAATGTACCAACCTTAAAATGAATAAATGTTGATAATAAATGCTTTTATAGCTAAAATAAATCTAAAGCATAATTTCCCCTTCCATTTATTATTGGCTAATCGTAGCTTAACTAATTGAATATTGGTTGTTCCAGGATACTTATAACTTTGAAAATGTTTTCATTCTAGTTATGTTTTAATGTAGTTTTTCAGCTCTTTTTAAAGGCAGTTAACCAGTGAATCCATTTCTTCACTGGTGACCATGGAACACTGGTAACACCTTTGATATAACTGAACTATAGCATTATTTGTGAGTTACTTTTGTGTCAAATATGCAAAGTTGATCCCATATCATTGTCTTTGAGGCCATAATTTAGTTATGAAATTCCAAATTTTAGCCCTAAAATTTCTTTTATTTACCCTAAAATTCCTAATTTTAGCCCTAAATTTTTTTAAAAATTGCCCTAATTTTTTGTCAGAAGGTACTGGACAGCCTGTATTGATAATCATTTATAATTGTGGCTTGGCAATAATGTTATCTTGACTGAGGCTTCGACTATTTATCATCATAATCGTTGCAGTATTGATAGACCTAGGCTTACACTATTGATCATAATCGTTACACTATTGATCATCATAATCTTTGTAGTAATGATAGATCTAGACTTACACTATTGATCATCATAATCTTTTGCCATAATGATAGACCTAGACTTACACTATTGATCATCATAATCTTTGTAGTAATGATAGATCTAGGCTTACACTATTGATCATCATAATCTTTGTAGTAATGATAGACCTAGACTTACACTATTGATCATCATAATCTTTGTAGTAATGATAGATCTAGGCTTACACTTATTTATACATTTATTTTCAGTTTGCCAAGACTTCTCTTATACCATTAATGCAATTTCAATATTAATCAGTAGCTAAAGAACTTGTGCATATTTCATGGGTTTCCCGCTTGTATGATTTATGCCAAATTATAGCCATTGAATGAAAGGTTGTTTTTTTTTGTGTTGCCAGCAACACAAAAGCTTGTCAGAACTACTCAGAAACTACGAGTGCAATTTCATTTTAACTTGACAGAAATTATCAGTACCAAGTTTAGTTATACATATCAGCATTTTACAGTTCAATGATTTTCGTCAGAGTTCTGGCACTTTCATGACTTTATAAAAAAAATTTTGTTTTGTTTGGATTTCTCCTTTTAGTACTAATGCAATTTAAGTGAAACTTCACAGCACGGATGGGTACCTTAAGTATTTTCTGATTGAATGGTTTTTGGCAGAGCTATGGCCCTTGACACAGAAACAGGTGTTGCCCAGTTTATGATTTTTTTTGTCCTGCTACACAGTAGCTGCAACATGCAATTGGCTATCATGAGGCAACATGTTATCACCAATTGCTCTTGTTAAGAGGTTGTGTCTTCAAATCCCCTATGTGGAATTTTATTTCAAATTCCTCAATCCACACCAGTATAACTTCTGGTTAAAGTTGCTTCTATTGTTGGACGTTAAAGCCATACAGCCAAAGTAAAGGTCATATGGTGATTTTCCAGCTTACTGGTGGAGGGAGACAAAGTGCCCAATTGTGCATTATGTGTATTATTTCACAAGTCTACAAAGAAATTTTCATGACAAGGTCCACAAAAGGGGTTTAACTGTAGGCTAACATGTGTATTCGTACATGGACAAAGCATTTAGCTTAAAAACAATATAAAAAAAAACTTTAGTGATAAACAGAATACAACAATATGCTTGCTTTACACAGAATTCATTATTTATTCATAGAATAGTATACGATGGAACAACAAGATTAATACATGTAATGTTGATTATGGCAGGAGGAATACCAGCACTGGGTATACACTGGCCAATGTTGTCCTGTAAAACAGTATGCTACATGATACAGTCAATTCTGTATGTTAAAAAACCACAAATGTACTAACACGGTGATATAAAGTCAGTCTCAGCACATTTCTTTTTCTCATAAGATTGTTCCCATAAGATGTCACATTTAAACAATATAAAACGTTCTAAATCAATCAACCTGTAATAAAGAACTATTTTTTTTATTCCCCCACAATTGGTGAACTTTGTCATGTCACTGGAGGAATAGTTACCAAAAAAACAGAGCAGGTCACTTCAATTGGCTAACTGCACAAGAATATCTAAATAAGAATTTCTAAATCCTACAAAAAGGTTACTGTATTAGGATGATAATTTTGGTTTTAACATAAACTTGAAAAAGTCTGTTAAAAGGTAAATCTTCATTATTATCCAATAATGAAATCACATAATGAAATTTGAGTTGATAACAACACAATTTTTTTTTTTTTTTGCGATCTTTGTAAACAAATTGCCAAGTTATCATCCTAGAACAGTAGTTTCTTAAGCAGTTTTTCAGAAGAAGAAAAATATAACTACCATCAATTTCATAACAAGAATATCAACCTCTTTGCCCGGACAGACACATAATTATACATATTATTTCATATATTCAAATCTATCTGTCAACATAAATGTATAAAAGAATTAATTTCTATTTATGAACATTTACTGTTACACTGCAATAGTGTACATCACTTTGAACTGGAAGTTTTATCAATCTTTGTCAAATTGGGTCTTAATAATGAAAAATTTATTGGCAATAGAAATTACCATAAAGTTTATGATAAAGTTGACAGACAGTTTTGAATATTTTACCATCTTATCTTCTTCTTTGTTTCTTTCTTCTATTTCATTCCCTTTTCTTTCTATTCTATTTTTCTTCTTATTTCTCTTCATTTTTCTATTTCCTTCTTTCTATCCAAAATATTCTCAATTTTCTTTCTTCAAAACCCTTTGCAATATAAACAAAATAGTGAGCTGCGTAAACAAACTCTAAGAAAAGGTTCTACTAAAAGCTATGCCCTCTTGCAATTACAATAAAAACAAGAGCTGTCAGAAGGACAGCGCGCTCGACTTTTTTAGTGCTTGCCTATAAAACAAAACTTTGACAGTTAAGGGCACACAAGACTTTAACTAGGAATTTCTAAGTACAAATCAAGAAACATTTTCACAGAGTTATCTTCTCTTGCTTACAGATAGGTCTCATGATGGCACATAAGAACTCCAACTTCCAAAGTAATATCTCAAATGGTTAGGTCAACAAGTGGACAAGAATGAAAATTTTAACTGAGTTTCTAAGTCAAAAAGGGCCATAATTCAAATAAAATCCTTAACAGAATTACCTTCTCCTGCCCATGTTTGGGACCATGATGGTAAACAAGTATTCCAACTTTCAATTTAATATCTCAACCAGTTCAGTCAAAAAGTTGACTGGTACAAAAAACTTAACCAAGATTCTAAGTCGATAAAAGGCCTTAATTTTTAAAACAAATCCCTGACAGAGTTACCTTCTCTTGCGTACAGATGGGGGTAATGATGTGAAATAGCATTAAAAGTTTCAAAGCAATATCTCAAAGGGTTAAGGCAATAAGTGGATTTTACCCATATTCAATGTATTTTCTAAGTCAAAAAGGGGCATAATTCTGTCAAAAACCTTGACAGAGTTATGTCCTCTTGTCTGTTGATGAAGGTCGTGATGGTAAACAAGTATGGTCAGTTTCAAAGCAATACCTCCAATGGTTTTGAAATAAAGTGAGGTGGTACAAAAAACTTAACCAAGCTCAATACACTTTCTAAGTCAAAAAAGGGCCATAATTCTGTCAAAAACCTTGACAGAGTTATGTACTCTTGTCTGTAGATGGAGGTTATGATGGTGAACAAGTATGGTAAGTTTCAAAGCCATACTTGTAATACTTCTGAAATAAAGTGGGGTGGTACGAAAAACTTAACCAAGGTGTGACGCCAACGCCGACGCCGGGGCGAGTAGGATAGCTCCCCTTTTCATAGAAAAGTCGAGCTAAAAATGCATGCATTACCCATTTTTAGAGTGAACTTTTATACCAAAAACCCAAGAGACAGAAGTACAATTATTTCTTCAAAAACTGTCTAGAAATAATTTGTGATTTTTTTTTCTGGATCTTACCAAGAAATGAAATTCCAGAAACCACTCTTCATGGCCTTCCACAGCCCCTCCCTTTTCTTCGTCTACTTAACTTTATTTCTTCAATATCTTCAAACTTATGACATCTGCACTAACTCAGAATTTCGGCCATTTTTTATCATCAATAAACAACTTTTCCAAATTTTCAATCTTCAAGCTTTATTCTTCGATTTTCTTTCTTCAAGCCTTCAGTAAAAATACATCTATTACACACTGTTCTCTAGTTAGATATGAAGAATTTTACTACACCATGTCTCACAAACCAACATGATGAATTTCTCAGCTTCTTGTGTTTAGATTAATCCATTAAAAATTTAAAGGATTTCATATCAAAATACCACGAAAAAAATTCAGCTGTTTATAGTATAGGACCCAGTCAAACTGCATGGATGTGCAGACTAGTCCTACTCTAAATTGGTTGACAGAGCTAATAATTTTGGTTTCAGCAAGTTAGTTAAAGGTGGCCAATATATTTTACGTACAGACACACTTTGATTTGGAAAAATATTACAAGAATGTACATTTGAATCTATTTCAATAACATAACATCGAATATAGAAAACCTCAAATCATAACATTTTACAAAAGTAGTTTCAGTTGGAATTTTTTTCTTTATTTCCGGACTTAAATTATTAAACTTTAAAATTAGTTCAGGATTGAATGAAAGTTTTTCACTTTGAAAAATACATTTACACTGGCCACCTTTAAGAGATCAAGATTATATGAAGCATTTTAGTAAGAAAATTAAGCTAAAGACAAGATTGCATTTGAGAAAAATGCTATGCCACCGCATTAATACAACACTAAATAGTAGTGTAGGAACAGATTTTTTTTGTTTCTATACAATTGAAGATTGTCATAATGCATATCTAATTCTTATTATCAGATTAGTGGTTAAATCTATTGTTAACTCAATAAAAGATCAGAGTAGGAATATATCAATGCACTTGAGTCTAGTGAATTTGGTGGTGAAGGTCATATTTCACACAGCCTAAAATTTCATGACTGTATCAAAGGACAACATGTAATACACTTTGTCAAAATCTAGGTCAGCTGATATCAAAGTTCACTTTTAATTTTGACACTAGAGGCAAAATTTGAACAACTTTGTGTAGAGTACCTATAGATGATATCATTTAACAAATATTAAAGCTCTAAGCCTTGTACCTTCAGACAATAAGATTTTTTTGATTTTTTACTATATGTATATATTGAAAATCAATGACCCCGGGACGGGGGCAATTTTGACCCCAGGGCTATTATTTGAACATTCTTGCTAGAGGTTCACTTCACAATGTTTCATGCAAAGTATCTAACCTCTAGCATTTGTCAATTGCTAGAAGAAATTTTTTTAAAGTTTTTACTATAAGTTTTTACTATGTAAATATGAGGAAAATCAATGACCCCCGGGGCCGGGCCGATTTTGACCCCAGGGCTATAATTTGAACAATCTGGGTAGAGGTCTATGAGACAATGCCTTATGCAAAATATCTAAGCTCTAGGCCTTTTGGGTCTTTACAAGAAGGTATTTTAAATTTTTACTATATGTACATATAGTGAAAATACATGACCCCCGGGGCATCGCTGATTTTGACCCCAGAGCTATAATTTGAACAATATTGGTAGAGGTCTACCAGACAATGCCTTATGCAAAATATCTAAGCTCTAGGCCTATGGGTCTTTACAAAAAGGTATTTTAAGTTTTTACTATATGTACATATAGTGAAAATCAATGACCCCCGGGGCCGGGCCGATTTTGACCCCAGGGCTATAATTTGAACAATCTTGGTAGAGGTCTACCAGACAATGCCTTATGCAAAATATCTAAGCTCTAGGCCTTTTGGGTCTTTACAAGAAGATTTTTTAAATTTATTCTTATAATTCCTTTTGGTTGCCATGGCAACCAGATTTCTGCATGGAATTAAATTCTTTGAACAACTTTGGAAGCCCTTCACCCAAGGATCAATCCTGCCAAGTTTGGTTGAAATTGGACTAGTGGTTTTTCACAAGAAGATTTTTTAAGTTCACTATATAATCTATATAACACACACACACACAAACAAACAAACAAACACACACACACACACACACACACACACAGGTGAATCGCTATATGCCACCGCATCGCAGATGCTGCGGTGGCATAAAAAGTATTAAGCCAAATATCAAAATTAATCCAAAGGACAAAATTAAAACCCTCATTATAAATTTCCAGGTAAACAAAATATTGTGACCATGTACAAATTGACTTTAACTACTAACTTACATCATAAAACCAGTTAAGCAATATAAAAAATGCACTACTTGAGCTGATTTTTTAACATATCCTGGTAAACAATTTATCCATTTCAAGAAACTACTCTCTTGATTAAAGCATTAATGTGATTACCGTCATGAAAACATCATTATATAAGTTTATACAGATTGCTTGTAAAATTTTCAATAATTTCATATTTCTGCCAAATACTTAATTTAAATAAAAAATGTAACAAAATCGGTGGAAAAAAAGTTAGCCTGTAATCTTGATGCAGACAAATAATGCTAGTTTTTTTAACAACCATGGATATATATTTCAACAGTCATAAAGATCTTATTTAATTGTATAAAGACAGTCAATATTGGCTGTGCAATGCTGAGCATTTTCAAAGTGCTAAGGAATCTATTTGTTTAGTACAGAAAAAAAGTGACTTGAGAACTCCTTTAGTACAGACTAACAAAATGATGATTAACAAGATTTAAAACAATGTAAAACACTACAAATATTGATCATATTACACGTGTATATTATACATGTGCTACTTTTTGTTCAAGTTTTGTGTTATAGACACAATGAAAAATCATCAAAACAAAATATAAAAAACAAGAAATTCTTGAAAAAAAAAAGATCAAACACAAACAAAAGATGATAAAATGAAGTATTATGCTGATGACAACTGTGATGATGAGTGATGACAATGATGATGACAAGAGTTGATCCACGACCTCATTCTATACCTTCAGTAATAAGACCGACCTGTAGAGTAAAACAAACACAAACACTCCTTTAATTTTATGCTGCAAAGCATCTTTGAATTCTACATCGCTGATAAAAAAAAGAGGTTGATTTTTGGTAATATCACATATCTGGATGTTGAAACTTAGAAGATTTGCGAAAAAAGCTAGTTTTAAAAATATTTTACAAAAAGGGCAAGTTATTAGAATATACAACAATCAGTGCCTTTATCCAATCTGTTCTACATCCTTCAACTCCTCATCAATCTTGTATAGAAGGAAAGTAGGAACTATATGCAAAGTTTTCTTCTTAAACATTTATCCTACAAGAAATAGCAATTTTTGTAACACAGCAGCAAGGGACAAAATACTATAATTCATAATGGAAATGTTTGAAAAGTGTAAAAAACATTGATACATACGTGGTGAATATGACCTCGATCTAGATCTGGAATACGAATGTCTACGACGTCTATATGGAGATGGAGAGCGATGTCTGCTGTAGCTGCCTCGGTAACCGTCGTCATAGCGATCTCTGCCCTCATATCTCTCGCTTCGGCTGTAAAAAAGAATCACAATACTTAAATAAGATAAACAAATGTCCACAAAATTTTTTAGTTAAAAAATGTTTCTCTTGTTCCCACTCAGGGTTCTGGATAGCCTATTAGCACAAGTTGCTTACATTGTGTACCTGAGTAAATCAAATACCATTTTATCAGTTGTCTCAATAACTTTTTCTGCTGTTTGATATTGATACTGAATTGCATGCTTTTTTATTGAATTTTAATATCTTGTGAGACCTAAAGAGCTTTTATGCTTGTGGATTGACCTCTCTTGAAAAAAAATCCTTTTTTTCAGGTATTTTTTTAATGAAATGCAAGTTGATCAATTACTGATACAAATATTCTCAAAAATATAATCACCTTGTTGGTTTGCCTAGATATATGCCAGGAGTAGGGGTATGAGCCCGTCTTGTTATTGAATAATCAACACGTATCCTTCTTCCATCAATTTCCAATCCTGAACATCTGTCTTTCGCCTGAAAAAATGAGTTGAAAAAACATGTATTTTTTGTGTGTAAGTAATGGGGATTTTACAACACATCCAACACATTTGAGGTCATATGGACATGTCTTAGTTTTAATATGTAAAGATGACCAAAAATCGCAGCCTGTTGCCAGAAAAGAAACACTCGCTATCCTCAGACTTGCTGGATATAGGTGCATCACAATGGAAAATTAATTAAATTTCAGCCAGGGTTCAAACAGAAATTCAATACTAAACTGCAAGCATTCTTTAAGCATCTTATCCAATTTTTCCAGTCACTTTTTGACGCACATGTGTCACTTGTTACTTATGATGATTGAGTAACTAAAAACAGTCATAATTATAAAACATTGACGACTTTACTTTGACTGCTTTATCACCTTTAAATGTAACATTTTACAATATGGCTTAGTGTTACCACTTGAAATTTAAATGTTTTATTGATTTTCTCACATATGATATGAGCTCATTTGTTGAAAAATCTCTACTTTTTTATAATGCACTGTGCTGACCTTATCATTTCAAGCACATTTTTCAGACAAATTTAAGCACTTTTCAAACACTTTTTTCAAATACAAAAATCAGAAACTTCTTTTCCTGTTTGTAAGCATTTTCTGAGCAGAACTCAACTATAAGTATTTTTTTAAGACTGTACAAAACCTTTCAGTACTTTATTTCTAAAACAAACCTCTATGGAGTCATCAATATTCCTGTAATACACAAAAGCAAATCCTCGCGATCTTCCACTCTGTCTGTCGTATACAACATTACACTCCTCCATTTCCCCGTACCGTCCAAACACCTCCCGCAGGTCCCGCTCCTGTGTGTACAGACTCAAACCAAACACTCCTAGACATTTGCTAGGCTCCGGATCATCCTTTATAAAACAATATAAGTCAAAATGTAAGGGACCATATAAAACCCTTCTTTTCTTTTTAATATTTAATACAAACAACAAAAGTGTATATAGATAAGGAAAGATTTTTGGTGAAAACTTTGCTGCAACAACTAAATTATTCTACAGGAGTCTAATGCTAAGATGCTGCTTTTTGGTAAAGCAGTATTTTATAATCTTGTCAACATTAAACTTGTGCCAAAAAATGTTAAACTGTGATCATGTATGCCTTTAAGACTTGTTGTCAAGTCTATGAAATTACAATGTGTATAACATCCAATATTCTATTCCAATACAATGCTGTTTATCTTTGTTCAGTGAAACATAGAAGGCAAAAATACATGGAATTTTGGTACTTGAAGTAAAATATCAACAAATACATAAATATAACATAGTCAAAACTAATCATTAATTTTTTATAAATCTTTTTTTTAATAAGAAAATTATGCAGCTACACTGGGCTACTCAGTCATTTACACACTTCTTACTGCCACAAAATCCAAAGTATCTCATGATTTCTTATAAGAAATTATATAGAATTTTAAGAGATACCTTTTGAAAGAATTCTTACCCTGTTTCCATCGTGTCTTCGTCGTGATGACATGGGTGATCTACTTCTAGTACGATCACGTCGGCCACGACCAGGCCTGTCTCTACTGCGACGGTCACGGCTGCAAACAGTTGCTCAATTATCATCATTGAATACATTTGACCATGTAATACATGTTAAGAGATTAGCATAATATATTTATGAAAATTATCGTTTGTCTGTTTTTATATTAATGTGATGTTTCAATTAAAAATACATAATCATAAACTTAGATGTGTATTGAAATTAAAACCACTGCTAACCTGCTTTTTGGTTTGCAGTAAGTACATGTAATCGACTGACTAATGAAAACAAGGTCACAATGAACAAAACAAAATGAATATACCACTTACCTCCTGCTTCTTGATCTGCAACAAATACAAATGATTTAATATATATGACAAAGGTAAATATTAAAACCAATATTTCTCTGAATTTAAAAGTATTATCATGCTCATTTAAAGGGACTCCACTTTTTACATGAAGGGACAAGCAATAATATTTCTGAGATTTATGTTCCATCTCATAGAGTCTAGACCAATAGCGTGTGCAAAATTTGAGAATTCACTCCATGTTTTTTCCAGAATTATTATACTAATTTAGTGATTTACTCTTGTCACTCAAATCCGATTAAGAAAAGACAAAGAC
The DNA here is from genome assembly GCF_026571515.1 of Ruditapes philippinarum. Classification (NCBI taxonomy): domain Eukaryota; kingdom Metazoa; phylum Mollusca; class Bivalvia; order Venerida; family Veneridae; genus Ruditapes; species Ruditapes philippinarum. The sequence goes on from NW_026859959.1 coordinate 170,548, forward strand.
ACAACTTTAATTTCATTTCTTATATATTTATTACCTATATTTCGCATATGTCTTTCTGTTTTAACTGCCCCAGATGTTAGAAATTTAAATTTTATGTTTTTAGACCTCAGTGGAGTTCCTTTAAGTCATGCTTATATGGCAAAGTATTAATGATAATCCAACATGTATTGAATAACTTGCAATTATCAAATTCTTTAAGCAAACATAATAAATGGTGTTAACAACAAAAAATTATATCATCTATCTATTATCAACATAAAATTTAACAATTTTAGTGACATTTCTAATTTCAACCGACAATTAGTACATTTAGGAACAAGGCTATATCATAGTCAGCAACCTCAACAACTACATGTAGCCCAACGATACTATCTTTTTTTGTGTAAATTTTATGTTACATCAACATTATAGAGGTGATATACAGCTTTCATATCATAAATATAAGAAAAAGCACAAGCAATCATGTTTAACAAATGTAAATTTCTTCAAACTTTTTTGTATTGTGTCAATATGGTAAGTTTGATGTAAAATATGAAAACATACCGTCTTGACCTTTTTGGACTTCTTGAACGGCGCCTGGATCGTGACCTGCTCCTAGATCTAAAATGAATGATAAAACAAGATAAAACAAAAGGTCTCTCTAAACAGCTTTTAAGGCAGCATGCTTTAAAATGAGTGACTTAAACCTTCGTCATCTTTATCCACTTATACACAATCCCAGCAAAACTTTGGATGCAGTATGCAAAATTAGATAGAATTTACTGTTCATAAAGAGATTCTTAATACCAAAAATTCTATTTTTGCTACCTATAATTTGAGTAAGAAAAATCTCTGTATATTTGGTAAAGTGAAATAGTTAATGCATTTCAACAGTATAATTCTTCACATCTAGTTATTTTCTTAATTTTCAAAAAAATATCATTATCCTACAAAACTTACTTTGAGTATGATCTTCTCCTTCTATGATGACGGGAGTGTGACCTTGACCTCGACCTAGAGTATGATTTTGATCTAGATCTGGATCTCTTTTTCCTTGAACCTTCAGATGGTGCCGGTGAATCATGATGGGAAGGTGACCTTGATGCTACATCCTACAGAGAGAAGAGGATAGTGTTAATAAAAGAATAAAATATATGTTTTAAAACACCCTTTATGCTCATGACACGACACCCTTTGCCTGAACTGATCCTGGTCCATATCAAAAGATGTATCTGTATGTGTGTCTATTAAAGGCTGGTAGGTAAGTATAATCCATGATACTTCAGGAAAATGCCTAGTCCAATATATTAGACGTTACAGACTTGTTATATAGTTTTATGTTGGTCAAGCCTGACGTCTAATAGTTATTGCTCATAAAAGCATAGCATTTTGAAAAATTAAAAAAATGTCTGTTGACTTGCCTTTCAAGCTTTATTCAAAAGCTTATCTTCTGTTCTTTCAATTGCATGGTCTATCATTAACAAAAACTCTCAAACAATGTACTTATCAATTAAAATTAAAATATAAACATCAATCTATTTCTCCTATCGGCCATACTGGTTAAGTAAAGCGTTTTACAGATTGCTTCCAAGTTTTTGAACGGAAAAATATATTCGAACACACTGACGGTGCATGGGCAATTATTTCGTTGAAAAAATATTCCGTTAGAAACTTCTGGACTCATTAAAACGCTTGCATTTGAATTAGCCAATCTGATTTCGCGCACTGTATGGCGGCCTTTTGTATATCCGCTGTACAAGGAATTTAATTAAATGAGAGGATTAAATCATGACTTTTCGGATGTGACAGTTTAGTTATTTTGTTAAAAGGTATTTATCTTTTAGTTTTGATCATACATAGGTCAAAATTAATGTAAATACACGCTGTCTTAATTGTTTAAATGCACTAGATCTAAATCGATGTCTAATGTCAATTTTTTTGCTACACGATTTTGCAAAGATCTGTTAAGACCTAACGTAACATGGAAAATGAAAAATATAGGATTAATAAATGATAAATATGAAATAGGTGACGTATAGGTCTTATAATTATGACTAGAAAATGCCATAAAACAAGAAACGCCGTTCATAAATACATCGCGAAAACATGTTATAAAATATAAAATTGTCAATTCTAACAAAGGCATGTTACACAAGCATAATGAAGCAATGGCTTCCGTTCAATGTTTTTATTTATTATATTTTTACCCCATTTTCGCTCATTTTGTTTCCTTAAGTTAAGTAAAACTTATACGGCAACGTTCGTTTCTTTCTTTTTCGACACTGGTTCCCGCTTGGAATGCTGGTATGGCGGAAACACGCGCATGCGTAGAAATAATCGTCCGGCTTCTTTCGGTCAGACTACTGTATATGGGTATTCATGCTAAAGATGTGAAATTTCTGGTGATCTTGTTACATAGGGTTGACAGACCAAATTACCCCTCTTTTTTGCTGGTCACAGGACTGACATATACACTCAACATCACTAATTCCGCGTCATCACTTATTTCACGGTAGGCCTAATGGCATATTTTCATGTGACCAGTGTTAAAATTGGTCAGAATTGACATTTTTTATTCATACACCTATACAACAAAGTTTTAAAATCTCTAGATTTTTACGTAAAACAGAACAACATTTTACAAATTTCTGCAAAAAGCAATAATAGTCCATTAAATTTGTGCGAATGTTTGAAACAAACATCATTGTCTAAATGTCCTTGTTTGTTGAAAAAATAAATTTTGAGTTATGTACAAAGTAAGGATAATTTGAATATTTAAAATCAATCAAATTAACATGTAGAAATTGTAACTGAAACATGAAAAAAAAACTTGTATGTAACACGATTACTGCGATTTAAACTAGAACTATCACTAAATGTGATTAATACCCCCACAAGACTGCTTCGGAAATGAGGATGTTACTAGTAACAGAATTCCTTGTAAAAGAATTGAAATATAGTTGTGGTTGTGGGCAATTAAAGATAGTTGTGGTTCTTATGTGTTGCATTTCCTTTCAATGTGGTTGGCCATTGATGAAGTTTAATTGAATTACTCTGTAATAAGTCCAGAAAGACAAAGAAAAGGAACAAAGGGCAATAACTCTATAAATACTGAAGATAGAGTTATAGTTCTTGTGTACTACACTTCCTCTTATTGTGCTTGACCATTGTATGAAGTTGTTTTGAACTCCAACCAGTATGTTTTAAGTTATGCTCCTGTCAAGGAAAAGTATCAAAGGGCAGTAACTCTGTATTTTGTCAAAATGGAGTTATGGCTCTTGTGCACTGCACTTCCTTTTAATGTTCTTGACAACTGTATGAAGTTGTATTGAATTCCAAACAGTAGTTTTCAAGTTATGCTCTGGACAAGGGAAAGTAACAAAGGGCAATAACTCTGTAATAAGTCAAGATGGAGTTATGGTTCTTGTGCACTGCACTTTCTCTCCATGTGCTTGACCATTGCATGAAGTTATATTGAATCCCAACCATTAGTGTTCAAGTTATGGTCTGGACAAAAAAGACAATGGAAAAGTAACAAAGGGCAATAAATCTGTAATTACTTTAGATAGAGTCATGGTTCTTGTGCACTGCACTTCCCCTTATTGTGTTTGACAATTGTATGAAGTTGTTTTGAATTCCAACCAAAATTTTTCAAGTTATGTCCCGAACAAGGAAAAGTAACAAAGGGCAATTACTCTGTAATAAGTCAAGATAGAGTTATGGTTCTTATGCACTGCACTTCCTCTCAATGTGCTTGACCATTGTATGTAGTTATATTGAATTCCAACCATTAGTCTTGAAGTTATGGTCCGGACAAAAAAATCAATGGAAAAGAAACAAAGGGCAATAACTCTGTAATAACTTTAGATAGAGTTATAGTTCTTATGCACTGCACTTCCCCTTATTGTGTGTGACAATTGTATGAAGTTGTTTTGAATTCCAACCAGTAGTTTTCAAGTTATGCCCCGGACAAGGAAAAGAAACAAAGGGCAATAACTCTGTAATTAGTCAAGATAGAGTTATGGTTCTTGTGCACTGCACTTCCTCTCAATGTGCATGACCTTTGTATGTAGTTATATTGAATTCAAACTATTAGTCTTCAAGTTATGGTCTGGACAAAAAAAAGCAATGGAAAAGCAACAAAGGGCAATAACTCTGTAATTACTTTAGATAGAGTTATGGTTCTTATGCACTGCACTTCCCCTTATTGTGTGTGACAATTGTATGAAGTTGTTTTGAATTCCAACCAGTAGTTTTCAAGTTATGCCCCCGACAAGGAAAAGAAACAAAGGGCAATAACTCTGTAATTAGTCAAGATAGAGTTATGGTTCTTGTGCACTGCACTTCCTCTCAATGTGCTTGACCATTGTATGTAGTTATATTGAATTCCAACCATTAGTCTTCAAGTTATGCTCCGGACAAGGAAAATGCAACGGACGTCTGGACCGACCGACCGACCGACCGCCCGACCGACCGACCGACCAACCGACCACCGGGTGACTCCTATATACCCCCCCCCCCAAACTTCGTTTTTGGGGGTATAATGATGACATACTGTTTTCAAAATGGTCGACACATGGTAGACCTACGTTTGGTCCATTAAAATTGACTTTGATCGAATATATTGTTGTTTCCTTGTGCCATACAGCAGAAAACACCTATATGTTATAGCTTATGACATTTTTTGTTCCATAAGTTTCATTTGTTGTTTTCTTGCTGGTTTCAAATCGTATACTTTTTTAAATGCAAATATACAAGTGAAAAGTTTTCATAGAGACTAAATTAAGTAACAGTGCATTAAAAAAATGTTGTTTTAGTTTCTTAAATATTTCCATACTTGTAAACATCACATTTTCACCCAATCATCTGCTGTCCCATTGAATTTTACGATTTTCCCTACATTTTTTTGCAGCCAATCACTGACCATGTTACAATACAGTAGTCTGGCCTACATGAGGAGAATTTAAATGGCTCTGAAATGACATAGTAATTTTGTTTTTGCAAAATTTTCAAATTAGAAACCCGAGTTTTGCTGCTTAACACAGGACTGACTAAATTTTATGCGTTTTTAAAACGTTAATATCCCAGTAAAAGATATCCAAGAGACTTATGAAATATTTGACTTTTTTAAGAAAACAATGTAGAATTACATTGTAGTTTTCAAAAAATATTTTAATTATTTTAAACATCGCCTTATTTAACCATTGACTGTTACGGCCAGCCGATCGCTGCTATGTTTCAGTAATGATGTGACCCAGACGGTTGTATTGCTTTTCTATTTTGTTAGTGAATAAATTTGTGTAAGCTATTGATATTATCTATCTTTAATCTATTATATAGTTAATTTATTATATACTTATAAATGAATAATTGCGAAATATTAATGAAATAAAATGCGTATTTTCGTTTTCCGTATTTTCACTGTAGAAATTTATTTTTCACTGCAGTGAAACATATTTTCACTGGTGTCTTGTCGGACTTCTTTCTTTTAAATTCTGCCAGTACAAAAATTTGAGGGTTTCCCGAAGATAAACTAGCTGAACACTGCATGTGGTCAATATTGTATGAAAATTTACTTGATCATATTACAAACTTTATAAACTATACTAATTAGAAATTCTTGTCTCAATTTATTTACAATACATAATTCCACACGGGACTGTATCATAATTTCCTGCGCAATAATTATTAACTATTAATTAAATTATATGAATATTCATATTCAACGCCGGAAACTATTACAATGTACTTTTCAGAATAATAATAGGCATACTGATATACTATTTCTATAGCGCTATCATTTTATACCATTCTTCGTATTATATAGAGGATATTTGTTTAGTTCAGTGTGAGATCGGAATATATTTCACCGAGTGAGCCCCAAAAGGTATATTTCACGAGTGGCGCAGCCACGAGTGAAATATGAACTTTTGGTGTTCACAAGGTGAAATATATTTCGATCTTACACTAAACTAAACTAATTTTCTTTTTATTATATGCAAAGAAACGACATTAAACCTAATATTGAATGAAAAGCGCGCCAAATAATAATACAACGTGACGTCATTTACGACGTCACGTCATTAAGTTTGTTCCCAGTATTGTGCACGCTGGTATTTCACTGAAACAACGTAATATATAAAGGGGCTTAAATTCAAAACAGTGAAATTATCAAATTGATAATTTCACTGTTTAAAACAATGAAATTACCAGTTTTAATTCACTGAAATATTTTTATAAACCACCGAAAAGCATGTAATAATATTTGATAATGGCACACTGAACTGTTTGTAGTTTTTCATGTTTTGTACTCGATTTAATTATAAAAAGCCGAGTTTATCAACCAGCCGAAGTTATCTCCCCAACCAGTATGCTTCGTGGTTTTTATAAAATCTATGTTTAAAATATAAATATTGTTTGTAATTTTCTGTAAATTGATAACATATAATATGTTTTGCAGCTGCTAACTCACAACTGTGTGTGACTACATTGTACAATATGTACACATTACATGTACAATATTTACACATTACATGTACAATATTTACACATTACATGTACAATATGTACACATTACATGTACAATATGTGCACATTGCATCTCATTGTCATCATATGTGCTATTTTTTCCTGCATCTTTATTTAGGATGTTCTTATAAGTATGTTGGGCTCTTTATGTCTGTTGAAGGAAATATATGTCTTTAGCAGGATGGTTATAATTTGCTGCGCACGGATAGTTTATTCTAACTTTACTAATTATTTGTGCGTACATGTATGTAGTTTAACGAGCACACTATATAGTAGTATCTTTATAAAACGCCAAAAATACTGTTATTTTCTTGAAATGATTGTCGTATAGACATTAAAAATGTTTTCTTTCTGATTTAGTTAAGGGACATTATGCTCATTTTTTTTTCGCTTTCAAGTTGAGTTGAACCAGTAACAAACTTCAAAAGATTTATTATAATTGTGACTGACTAATTGTTGATAATGGAAAATGTTTATAATACAATTTTTTTTAATGCGTTTATTTAAGGTCGCCGCCGGAAAGCCCATATGGGCGACCGTACACTCAAGTCGGGCTATCCTAGAGCGTCCCGCCGAGATTTTTTCATCGATTTTTTTCCAGCTTTATTGGTGGAGGAAGACCCCAGGTGTCCCTTCGGGCATTATTTCAGGCACGAGCGGGCACCTGGGTAGAACCACCGACCTTCCGTAAGTCAGCTGGATAGCGGTGAGGAACCTGTGATCTCAAGTCAGTGACCTTAACCACTCGGCCACGGAGGCCCATCTATAATACAATTTCAAAACTACCCAAAATTATAAAAATACTGTCCCACTCTTTTTAAGAATTGAGGGTTGTTGATACATTCTAAATTATACTGATAGAAATTTGCGCTGGTCACGTGCATTATTGATTATTTTTCATGGTAAAATATAAAAAATATGGCAAAATGTTAAACATTTTCATTTTTACCTGTTCACTGAGTGATTTGCCAATCCTAATTATAAAAAAAAATTAAATTCCAAAAAATAATAGACTATTATTTTTTATTGGTGTTTAATAATTGATATTTTTTTTTCATAATTATTGAAAAGTGCTGCAAAGAATTATGGATGTTTCACGTTCAAATGAATGCATTTCCTTATAAAGACCATACAATGCTAAAAATATGAGCGAAAAAAGTATCCCGATCATTTATATCTGCACGCAATGTCCCCGTGTTGAATAATGTATTCCCCTCACTAGCCGTTGCGCGGCCTTGTGTTAACGTCCGCTTGACAGCATATATACGTAAGTTTGACTAAATAAGCAATGCGAGACAAAGGTATTTGAGGAGTCATCCAGTTTCGGGACGTACATGTTTATATAAAATATGACACATATTATGACAAGAGTAAGACATCAAACACATACCAAAAACTACAAAAAAATAGATGCTTATATAATGCATGTACAGTTCCATAAAAAAACAAACAAAAAGGAAAGTACAAAAGGAAATATTTTCTGTTTCCAAGTCTTAATGAGCATTAAGTTGTAACTGATGAACTATGCTTTAAAAGAAATGAGCAATTTTTATATTGTCAGGCCTTTGGACATGAGTAGAATTCCCTTTGAAAATCGTTTTTATTTGTTTGGGTCGTCAGACCAAACAAATAATATGGCAGCTAAATTCCAGACCCTTATTTGCAAAATCGAAAGTAGTCCGAACTCCTCGAAGCGGTTACTTCCCTTTATAAGTACAATATAACGCCAAAAAATTAAGGGGTGATCACTGCGTAAAGATTGTCAAAAGACAGGCGCATTAATTTTCAAGTCTTCCCGGGGAAGAAAAAATAGTTCTCGATTGGTCGAAGATTTCTAATATTGTGTAATTCTTTACAGATATAAATGCTTATATTAAGCTGCATGATTATTTACATCAGTGTTAAACAACAGGTTTACCGTGAACAAAATATCTCGAAATTAATAAGGGTTACAAACCCTAATTCAGAATAGTGTGGTTTTCTTCAGGCTGTTATCTGGTTGAGGGTTACACGCTCTTTAGGAAGCGATAGGTCTGGTGTTCAAATCCAAGTTAAAGCAATTCACTTTTTTATATGTATGAATTGTTTAAGCCAAATAAACATTGAGTTGCAATTAGCCAATTTACTACAGTTATAACACTGGAAACTCATTGGTGGCACTATACAAAAACAAATTGGTTTATAACCCAAACAAAGTCAGCGCCTTCTGTGCTTTGATTATTATATGTAAACGTTCCCTAACAAATTTCATGTATAAAATTCAGTAGCTATACATAATATAATTATATTTGATAAGTTAAGCAATGATTTATTGACGAAAGTGTATCTAACAATGTAAATGATATATTGTGTAAATGGAGAGCTGATTTCATTTAGTTGTGTACTAAGTTGAATCATGATCTGCATGTTGAATAAGTTATAGCTGTTGAGAACGAAGATATTACTGGATTACCTTTCAATTTACCTATTAACCTTCTGGAAATTACAAATGCTAGATATAGTAGTCGGTAGCGATGAAATTCCGTCGGACATGTACTAAAAATATTCTTTTTACACGTTTTATTAAATGTTTGTTTTGACAGTGGGATATTTTCTTTTTTATGGGGTAAAAGGATTATCAATCTTATTCCAAAGTCCCAGGGATCCACTATCATACAGAGGCATAGCTGTAGCATGTGCATTGCACAAAATTTATTGTTATGTTTTGAACACAAGACTGTCAGAATGGGTTGAAAGAAATGATTAACTCGTAGATGAAGAGAATGGCTTAAGGAAAAAGAGTAGCACTACTGATCACATTGCCTCACTTTGTAATAAAATTGATACAAGGAGGAAACGTAACTTTCTGATTCCTGATCAGAAACTGATTTTACTTCACTTCAGTTTTGTTACATTTTTCTGGTATTTCGGGATAATTGATGTCAGCACTATTAAGTGTTGAGAATTGAGTACCGCTCAAGCCGGTGCTGGGGGCGTGAGGGATGTTGCACTTTTTCGTTATCCCTCATGTACAGACTCAATCAAGCTGAGTCTGCAATTTTCATGTATAATTTTGTTGTTATAAATCTTTCCGAGGATCACTTTGTTTCCAGATTTATATACTCCACAACAGCAGGTGTCAAGTGCCGTGTGGCAGCTGTAAAAAGTTGCCACGTTTTACTTTAGTTTTGTTATATTTTTCTGGTATTTCGGGATCATTGATGCCAGCACTATTAAGTGTTGAGAATTGAGTACCTCTCAAGCCGGTGCTAGGGGGCGTGATGGATGTTGCACTTTTTCATAATCCCTCATGTACAGACTAAATCAAACCGAGTCTGCAATTTTCATATAATTTTGTTGTTATTAATGCTTCCGAGGGATCACTTTGTTTTCAGATTTTCCGTCCGTCTTTCATCATTTTGACTTCCCGAAAAATTAACAGGGAAGGAATAAGTCCTAAGTCAAAGTCCCATTTTGAAAGGCGTGGCTGAAAACAATTTATAAAGATACTATTTAAGAATTCGAACATTGCGTTTAGCAGGTATGTGCGTATGTTATAATTTATATTTTAAATAAAGAAACGAAAGCTTCATTATTTTTCGACATTTTCGTCTTTATGTAAACATTAACATGATAGGTTAATTTTAAGTTCCTTAAGCGTTGATTTTGTGAGAACTCTCCGAACTTATGATTGTAGGATGAAGTGATTGATTACACTGACAAATTTGTAATAATCTTATATGTTAGCCTAGAATTAAGTAAAATTATAAAGTTCTTTTAAAATAGTATTTGAAATAGTTTATCTGATCAATAACAACAACAAAAAAAAAATAAGAAGAAGAAAAAAAAAAGACGTTAACGCAAATCGATGATATAAATTATAATTTATAAATACTGTTGTTATTTCTTCGAAACTGCTTCCATAAAAGTACTAATATAAGAAGCCTGGCATTTCAAAATTGTCTCAGTCTATGCGTGGGGACACCCATTCCACACCCACTCCTGTCAAAGATAAGAGTAAGTTTCCGCTCCACTGTCAAAAACCATGCGAAGAGCCAGTTGAAAGACATCAGGATCCGTGTTCACAAAGATTTAAGGATCAGGATCAAATAAAAACAAATATTCCAAATTGTTTTTCCTCATAACAATGTATATTAAATATTTGACATTGACTTTGAAATAGCATGTTTATGAAATTTTAGAATGAATCTATTGTTATTTTTGCAAGATACGAGCATTTTACAGTTGATCCAAATATCGATCTTGATTCTAAAATTGATCTTTCTTTATCCAAATATTTTTGTATTTCTTTTGTTATTCGTTGATTTTATCCCAAAAAATATGTTGGTTTCTTTGCAAATCATCAACTTTTTACATGTTGAATATGTACCATTTAATTCTAGCAAAATACGATCAATTTAAGTTTATAAAACAATGAAAATAAAATCAGATCATTTGATCCTGACCTTTTCTTAATGGACACGAGGCAAAGGAATGAAATGCAGGAAATAACATGGAAGGAAAGCACTGTTTCTTATATTAATTCCTTAAGTCGGAGAACCTTGCAACGTTGATTTAATTGCCATTAAAAACAACACATATTTATGTTACATGCATAAGCATTTATGAATAACAACACAACATTAATGGTGGTGTTTTAAGCACATTTCAATAACTTAATTCAATAACACAAGCAAAAAAATGTAACATAAAGCGCGTTGTTGCATTGTTAATAATTGTTTACATATTTCACGCACTAATTTCTCATTTGCAGCATCCGGAAAGCCTCGCTCATTATCAATAAATGATACTTGACCGGTCGCAAGCTGAAGTAGTGAATTTCACATATCATCATCGTATTAAGTAAGTTAAATGATGATTAAATGGTGGTTAACAAAATTGTAACGTCAAAACGCTTGATGGTGTACAAATTGAGTGAAATTTGAATATCTTTTTGCGTATGAGGAATTTTTTCTAGGGTATACTTTTAAGTCACGTTAATGTTATATCAAATTACTTTGCATCAAATCACATCCTTAATAAATCTACCATTAATACAAAATCATTGATATCAGGAGGCACTTTCATATGCTCAAGAAATCTATGAAGTCTTATACCCGGGTAAGATCTTCTTACTACTTCCCGGCATCGCATTTGTAGAGTCTTAGGGTTCTGCTGAACATACAAACCGTCCCGCCCACACCCGATGGTAGCAGCCAAATCTTTCCAAACAGCCCTCAGCGCGAAAACGGTATGGTGCGGCTTTTTAACATCGTCGTACTTCACGTTATATCCACAGTCAAGAAGAAGTGTTGCAAGAGAATCAAGAGCTTCCGCGGGACTGCCGTTGCGCGATGTTTCTCTTCGCTCGGCGTGATCACGCGCCATTGCCATTGCTAAGGTGGTCTTACCATATTTATCACACTGTTCCAAAATGGGGTTGTAATAAAGCAACTCTCGTATTATCTCGGGATCAGCGTTAACGTTACTCGAAATGGCACACATTAATGGCGTCTCGAGTTTCTTGTTTTTGGCGTTGACGTTAGATCCCATTCGAAGGAGTTCGCTCAACAAGCGGCGACTAAGTTTTGATTTCACTGCCACGTGTAAAACAGTTCCATCGTCATGACCATGATGCTTCAGTTCCAGCTGATGACGTAATTTGACGATGTCCTGTGCCAGCTCTAGTTTCTTAGCAATACCAATGAGTAGGTTGCAAGGGATCGTTACTTTCATATTCTTTGTTTTTCGCTTGAGACCAAAACGTCGCAACACGTCTGAAAAAATATTAAACGAAACAGTGCACAGAGTCATACAATTACATTTGCGCAAAATTTGAAGATGCTGAATTGAATTTTCTTCATCAAATTAGATTTACAAGTAGTTTTTTTTTAATAGAAATTGTTCGAAGAAACCTTGTGGATGCGTTCTTTGTGTAATATCATTTTTAAATGTCTTTATAAAGTTACTGTAAGTCGCAACTGTAAGCATATAATTACATGTACTTCAATTCTAAGAAGATTTAACTTATATATGCTAAGATCTATAAATCACCTTATTTATGTCAGAAGAACTATATACACGTATTAATAATTTTCACTTATATACCAACCTGCGCATTCTGAATATCCCATACATGTAGATATATCAAGGAGATTGCAGCCTTGTAGTTCTGGACTTTTCTCGGCGTGGTATTCCAATAGAAGTTTCGTCACATCCGGTTGGTTTTCTAAGACAGCAAGGGTCAACGGCGTGTAAAAACCTTTACATGAGACAGGTGCACCGTTTTGGACGAGCACATTCACGGCGCCATAGTTTCGTGTAAGAATTGCGGGCATAACGAGTTCCCGAGTTATATGTTCTGGGTGTTGAATGGAGTAGATTTTGAAATCTTTCCTAAATCTACGAAAGACACTTTCAAACACGGGTACGGATTTTGATGAAGCTAGTTTCATAACGTCTAAATCCGGGCGAGCATTGTTTTTGAAGAGCACTTCAACAGCTTCTAGATTGTCGCATTCAATCGCCTCTTTGAGTCCTCTCTGTAAAGCTATATCACTCATGACCCCGGCATTTAAGATTGCTTTCATTGTGTCTAAATCTCGAACTTTTACGCACAGGCCAACCAAAGACATTTTGTTTACAGATAGACTTTTTAGACCATGACTATCGGCGACAATTTCTGCGTGCTTGAATACACCAGATCGGTTTGACAGATATATTTCTGGACGGAGTATTATATTCTTTAAGTAGCACATTTTTTGTTTTATGATAGCAATATGTAATGGTGACAGCTGGAACTTCCCAATCTGCTCCAGTGAAACTTTAGCCCGCTTCATCAAGAACATCAGCAGAGCTCCATCTCCAACAGCAGCAGCCGCATGCATCAAACTGGTTTGTGTTTGACCTACGACTTCGTCTATCTCGAGGGCAAGTGACCTCAGACTTATAGAGGATCTACTGGAACTTAAACTAGACAATCCGTGATGATTTTCATTTAGCTCTAGAGATTTCAGACTGCTGCTAGATCGCCTTTTGGTCAACCTTTTCTCTATCTTGTTATTATTAGCCAGGTCAAAGTCGACGGAGTAGCGACGTAAATTCCTTTGACTAAAACTCGTTTTTAAGGATGAGATACCTGGGCTAGGTGAGGCGGATGTCGGCGAGTCGGTTGTATGCCTACAATGACCTCTGGTTACATTTTTGGCCATGTGACTGAAACTTTCAAAGTCAAATCCATTTTCTTTAACGTACGTCATATATTCGTGCTCATAGTGACATCTGCATTCGTGCTGTGTCCTTGACCCATTTTCCCGGAAGTTGAAGGTCAGATACGTGGTTGCCAGGTGTGGCGAGTGCTTGAAGGCGTTGTCTATAGCAGAAGTAGCGCTAGGATGTCTGGTAACGATTAGTCGTAGAAGATCTAGCAATTGCTCATCATCGGACAGCTCGGGATGGTATGACATTCTGCAAGTGGAGTATGTCGTCTGCTAATGGTTTCATCAACACATTCCTACTGCAATGAAAGGACAATGTGTATATTAAAAGGCTGCATGTAAATATAGCAACAAGAAACTGTAATTTGTCTTCATATACGCAAATGCTCGGTTTAAACAACGCGAGTTACAAGACACAACTTCAATGTAAATTTTATTTATAACAGTACATCTCATGTTATATTATGTATTATGGCGTTGTAATTAACGCATGAGTCAGTAGTATATTAAAAGATTGCAATGATGTCTAAAAGAAATTAATTCACGACATGTAACATCAAAGCGATCACGTTTACAAGACATTGTTGCAACGTTAATCAGAGGTACTATTGTTGCTGAGGGAAGAAATTCAACAAGGCCCTAGGATGCTTGATGTCGTTAAAAATGTATTTTGTCTAAAAAAGCAGAAGCAAATTTTGCGTCCAGTATCTGGTATAGGTTGACCTTGTGGACTTCAGATTAAGTAAACATTGTATTTTATACAGAGTATATGTAGTTATTTATAGAAAAACATTTAGAAAGCACCAATAGTACAACATTCAGATAGTACACATGGATATGTAGGAGCACAATTATTTATCTACGTCTTTAATGAGTGATGTATGTATGCTTGGTTGTAAAGTAAGAACTATTTTGCCCCTTTCACGGTCTTGTGGATTTATATACCATGTCTATATGTTTAATCTCAATCAATCAATCAATCATCAATCAATCAATCAATCAATCAATCAATCAATCAATCAATCAATCAATCAATCAATCAATCAATCAATAAAAAAGCGGTTAAACAAGAATTTAAAAACAGTACATGTACGTTTAATTGCTTCTGTTTATTTTCTTCGAAATAAAAGAATCATCATGTATATAAAAACATAGCATTAATTAGTTGCTAGTTATTACTTTATAATCTCATTCTATTAAGCAGTGCTCATATACTTATAAAATGCACATGTTCATCTTTCTATCCGAGCAAAGCATATCATCCGTTAGAGACATTTTCAAAACAAGTATAGGCTGACAGGCGAACTGTGCAGATCTTGATCAGACGGCACTGTTATAACTGGTCTTCGGACAGATTCAGTTTCCGCTAGCACTCTATGGGTTAAAGACCTATGTTGCCAGTAGCCCAGTACAGAGCCTTCCAAACTTGCACACCCTTATAATGTCTAACTTCGGGACGATTTTCAGTGAGACCGCTTTGTACACATTACTGTTAGATTCTCATCATTTTTTTTCACTCATGAAATTCTAAGTAACAATGGACACTTTAAAACTTAAAACAGGCATTCGTTCATTATAAATTGAGCATTTAATAAAACCCAAATATTTTAAACATGTTTTTATGTGTGTAAAACACTTATAAAACAAAACCTGTCTATGTTCACTTTGCTTAATTATGCTAAACTTATTTGCAGTTTTGCACCATGAAAAAAACTAGCAGATTTTTTATAACGAGAAATAAACGTTTTATAAAACAAAAAGAGTTTTTGTCTTAATAAATTCAATTTGTTTCAGGATACAACTTGTTAAGTAACCTTTAATGAGTATATAACTGATTTAAGATACATTTCATGGAAAATACAAAAAAAGATGCAGATCAATTAAATATGCCTTTGCACTCCTACTAGTTATTTATTACATGCATTTACTAGATATTTGTAATGAAATTAACCCATACCATGTTAAATGGAGAAAATTTCTAAACAAAATTTAAGTTTGATTCTGGTGTTATGGGTTGAAGGCAGGCTATAAGAATTTAAAGGCAAAAACAACGAAATTTTATCTCTTTCACATCCTGTTCAAGGCTTATTCATCATTCTGTTTTAAGTTTATTATAACATTAACTTAATAAAATGCATATTGCATGCTTTGCTGACAAAGCAGATTTAATTAAACATGTACTTCGTTTAAATATTAGATGATAAATTATATGAAAAAAATTATTACGTACCTTATTCGTTTTCTTTTTAAATCCTATATCCTCTTTGTCCAGAAGCTGGCAATTGAAATAACTGGTAATATAAACGACTTAAGTTTCGTGAAGAGAAAACAGTTGTTTCCACCAACCGGAGTCATACGTCCTACTGCCCTAGCTTACTTGTGACAGGCTATGATAATTAGCTAACGAGTTAATTAGTATACAGGAATACGTCATAGTTCTGTCGCCAGTCGACAGTGTATATCAAAATTATGATGAACTTTGCAGTAACAGATGCTTTTTTCGGTGTAAATAACGTCGAGTAAGGATATAAGGTCAGGTGTCCACACGATACGGTTAACAGTGCTGAAAATAGCACACAAACTTGCGTGTTTCTCAACAACAAACGTCTTGTTGTTTTTCAGCAATGGAAGTTCTATGTATTCGAACACTATCCTGTATAAGTACAAATCTTATTCACTCAGAATTTCCGACGACGAGAAAATTGTAGAAAGGTTAATATCCAAATAATTTCATATAATCTTCGGCGTTTTGCGGTGTCAAACATCTTTTTTACAAAGAGCTTGCTGTATTTTTTCTTTTCTTTTTTTACAAACACATATTATCTATTCTTTTTCATAACATTTGATCAGTTATAATCATTCCTAATATTTGAGGTTAATGCTATGCAAAACATATAATTTAAGATTGTTAACAAATACACTACAATTAAGCTCCTTGAAAAAGAGGGGTCTAACCCCTTGAAACGTCGGGGAATATACAAGTTCGCAAGCTAAACAATTAACTATTATTTGTTTCCGAAGTGATTTAAAATTGTTATTTAAAAAGACTATCAATGTTTATTATTAACAAAAGAAAACGCTATGCTTTTTAAGTTTCTTATAGATATATGTACTCTGCACCAAAGTCGACAATAATTTCCTTTCTCTTAAATCATACAATGTGATGTATAATGAATCATAATGTCATGTTGTACCGCGGGATTTTAACTTGTGTCTCATAATATTATACAATGATAAATGCACGTGATTAAAGGGAAATACTTAACGAAGTTACCTGAACAACGTGTAGGTGCAAGTCTTTTTTCTAAAATGGTTCAATGAAAAATAATCATAGTTTTGTCGCTTTTTCTTCTAATTATATACTTATACAAAACATTTCATGAAACTATTATTTTATGTAAAAATACATCGGATTTATACTTCAACATTGTGTACAGTATACATGCAATGGTACGAGTGATCGCATATATGTCTTGTTGTGAAAGAAGAATAGAACAGTTTCTTGTATTTCAAAATCAAAATAAAAACAAATAAGCTGCTAACAGTTAAGAGTATTTTATACTGCAGTTCCAGTAGATATATATCATCTATATCTCATAGTTTACAAGCTAATTTGAGCCGCGTCACGACAAAACCAACATAATGGGTTTGCGACCAGCATGGATCCAGACCAGCCTGCGCATCCGCGCAGTCTGATCTGGATCCATGCTGTTCGCTATCAGTTTCTCTACTTGTAATAGGGTTGGTAAGCGAACAGCATGGATCCTGATATGACTGCGCGGATGCGCAGGCTGGTCTGGATCCATGCTGGTCGCAAACCCATTATGTTGGTTTTGTCGTGACGCGGCTAATTTATTCTACAATATACAGATTGATTAACATTATACATTAAGAATAACATGTTACGAAAGATAAGTCATATAGAGTTCACATGCTTGGTTTATTGTAAATGAACATAAATGATTTGTGTGACATCTAATTTGTATATCTAAGAAATGCGCACGTTATATTTTCCAACTAGTATTTTCACCAATTTTTCGTAGGTTTAGACCGCTTAATTTTCATGGAATGGCACTACCATGTCACATTTAAGGTTCCATGATAACCGCCGTATGAACAAATCTGTGGATGTTTCTAAATTCAAAATTTCACGATTACAATGATTACATGTTGAATTCTGCTTAAAATGGTGCTTTAGGACGCGCGGTAATATGAACATGTTCAATTTAACCAAGCCTGCAACATTTTCAATTTTATCTTTTTTGGGCGTTCTTTAGAGATTCCGTTTTTCTCTATTAGACAGAACTTAAAACTTTGACAGGAGTTTGTTATAGTCTTGTAATTTAGATATAAGTAAGCTTTATGTTTTTGTTTAAAAAAACGCTAAAGAATGAACAAATAATGATTCAGATGTTCATATGCAAACATTGAGCAATAAGGAGATAAATATTTTTCAGATAATAACATACTATTGATATGAAGATCAACTTTGAATAATGTCATAGAGCCTATTGCATATTTCACTAAGTTTGCATATTCCTTTTTCAGCTGACTGTAAAAACGTCTATGATAATAAAACTGGTGACATTGTTGATAAAGCCAGTGTAATTTGATTCACTTTATGTGCTAGGGAAATGTAAAATACATTGAACAATGTAAAAGCCTAGTGGCATTGTTCTTGCTTGCCATTTAGACACACTATGGTGAATTTCTGATTTAGATAAATATATTTTTATTGTTGTTTCGTTGTTTTCTTGGTTTAGTTGGTGTCAGGACCTTACTGCTTTCTACCAGTCTCAACATCATATGTGACATTGAACCTGTTATTAAAGCAATAAAATATTACCATGTTTAACCATATACATAAATCACTAGTTGTCTTTATATAGAGTTAACGCAAGGCCAAACATTGAGGTTTTATTACACTTGTTTCCAGAACGCCGAACTATGACAATTTGACAGTTGTTGGCATGTGAGACTGCTGATAAAGGGGATTTAATGTGTTGTGGGAGTTATCTAGGTCATATTTAGCAGTTGACACCTCGCGAGGACAGATGCTCTATTTATATGTCTAATTAAGCGATCAATGTGACGAAGTCTTGACTAAAGGGAGAAATGATATGAAGCACTAAACGAACTGCTACACATCAGTCAGCTGTTTGTTCAGCTCTTCTTTCAAAGATAAAATCATTATCATTACGTCGTTTCTGTCTGTGTTAAAAGTCATATCATGAACTTGTTCAAAATATAATGTTTTTATTTTTTTCGTAAAACGTTTGTATAAAAATATACCTTTTTATCATTTCTTATATAAAAATATGTTTAGTTTTTTCTCTCTGATATGACGGGACTGGATATATTATAATGAGATTTGTGTACCATTTGATAGAGCTAGGTATTGTGCAAAAATTTCATGTCATTCGCCTCCTCCATTTTTAATTGTGCAATGTGACCTTAAATGCAAAGCGTTTAAACGCGTTTGAACTCAAATGGAATACCAATCGCCAAATCGGTAGTATCGGTACGATTGTGAATCTATTTCTTGGTTACTCATTTATATTTTTATTATCTTTTTCAAATTTTTCCGTTTAAGGTTTCCCAGGTAAACAATGTGAGAATTGCAAATTTTATATTCTTCGCTGTAATTGTCGCCATTTTATACAATTAACATTTCTGCCCACAGATACCTCGCGAACGACTGCTGGTGGCATCAGGTTTTGCGTATCAAATTGAAGTTAATGAATCTCGTTTAATGTAAGCCTGAAATCATTAGATCAAGTCTACATGTCGGGTTGAACAAATCGGTAAAAGGAAAAATCGGAACATATCATTTACGTTACATAACACTACGAACAGATTTTAGTCCTTTAAACTGTCAAATGATTGTTGTTTTACTATTTTTCTTGTTACAGTGAACACTATATAGCTATCACTATTATATGACCAAATGAACCGTGTACCGAAATTTTGTTGCTCCTTTAACTTCGGAACACCTTGTCGATTATTCCTAATTACAGCTTATTCGGAGACTGACGGATATAGCCGATATGTGGCTATTGTTAGCAAATTTGACCCATCAAAAATTCTTACTTTTCTGCCATTGAACAATTAAAAAACTGATCTTACACAGCTGCAAAAATAACTCTCGCATGCTTCTTTTTTAAAGAAGCAAACTAGTAACAATATAGAGGACACATAATCTCAAAATGGGCACGGCATCCACCATGTTTTTGTCGGATTACCTTTGTATAGAACCGAAAAAACTATCTTTGAATAAGAACCTTGTAACCAGTATTGTTTTTTTTTATTCCAGTCTCATTCATATATATCATTATGTAAAATACACGTATATTGCCACTCTGTAAGAATTATGAGACTAAACATTTAAATTAGAGAAATATTCGTATAAGTTTACTTATATACCCCATAAAACATAAATTAGAATTGTTTGATAAGCTTGTAACTCCAATATTGAATTATTGTTCCGAGGTATGTTGTTTCGCTAATGATTTATCATTTACAATTTTGTAAAAAACTATTAGGTGTAAAGAAAACTACACAGAATGACTTACAAACGAAAAAAAAACAACAAATATATTGTTATTGTTTACGATTTACTCAAATCAGATCTAGACATGTATCCTAGTCAAGTAAACTGGTGCTCATCGTTGAAAAATCTATTATGTTCACTTGGATTTGTTGACGCTTGGATTTACCAAGGAGTAGAAAATGTTGATATGTTTCTGTCTATAACAAAACAAAGGTTAAGTGATCATTTTATTCAAAACTTGAACGCAAGTCTAAATCAATCCAGTAGGGCTTTATTTTATAATACAATATCATGTTTTAGATTTCAGCCATATTCAGAATGTTTTAATGTTCAAAAATTTTGTCAAGCGTTTTCCCGTTTACGTGTCTCTTCTCATAGATTACAGATAGAAGCTGGTAGATGGTCTAGGCCACATACATGTAGGACCCCTTTAAATGAAAGAATTTATTGTGTCCTATGTTGTATTTCAGCCTCAGAATAGCTAATGGTATGGTATAAATATATGCAAAGATTATATAAAAATACCGCATCAACAAAATAATTATGGTCCGTTAATTTTGGGAATCACCAACGGTTGTGTGTCGCAGTTTACCTAATTAGTGAATAGAATATGTTAACTTTATGTTCAAATTGTCGTATAACAGAATAGAAGCAGTAATTTATATTATATGTGTATATAGTCTTCATTAAATTATCTATAATTTTCACTGCCTTACATAGAATTATATGGTGCCCGATTTGTGCCATTCGTGGCGAAAACACAAATGGCACAAATCAGCCACCATAGAATTACCTAAAAACATGTTTGATTCGACGATTTCCATGATTTCAATCCGCCGTATTGTCAGTACTCATTGCCAAAAAAAGTAACGTGATTCCCTACCATGCATGTTATGCTCTTGAAGTAACTTCATCACATGACCTCTCAATCGGAACACATCAGGCGATTTAAATAAATCGGGGCCTCCCGGAGGAAGCCAAGTTGTAACGATCGGTAAATAGCCCTTTTAAATGCCACATTTTCCCGCCAAAAACTGACCTACGGCATTGTGGTGATGGGTTGGGGCTTGATAGTTAAACTTAGTACATTTTCCTCGCTGTCAGTCGCACTCTCCCAGACGGCTTCAACTGACTGATGCATTTAAGTAAACATTTTTTTTCTCTCACTTTTATGGCGACTTTTCACAAGTATTTTAAATCCCCGGAAGAGAAATTTTCCTGTAACTTGAAATCAAAGACGTCATTCTAAAAAAATCACAATTAAACTAACACTGTCGTGTTGAATTGTCAGTGGTGTTTTAAATTTAAACTTTAACAGAAAATAAATGCATGGTAAAATGTAAAATGTTTGTGGTTTATAAAAAAGAGACATTAATCAAATAAGATAAAACAGGATGTGAAAGCATGTGACAGGGAAAAAAACTTTATGCCGTTACTGAAAGTTAACATTAAATGCGAGTATAGGTATTTTTGTTTTTCTAAAAGGTAAGATAGTCATATATATTGTCAGGATATATATAATCAACCAATAGGCAACTAATCATTTATGGTCAATATATATGATTAGCCAATAGGTAAGCTTATCATAAATTGTCAATATAAATCATCAGCCAATAAGCTTATTATAAACTGTCAATAAACATAATCAGCAAACAGATTTACAAGATATAACTTGTCAATGTCAGGTTTTAAGTCACAAAGACACTGTAGAGGTCAAATGGTGACTTTCCAGCTTTTTGGGGTGGAGGGAGACCTCTGGTATACATCCGTGCACGAGCAGGCACCTGAAATGAACCACTGATGTACCGTAAGCTTAAAGCTGCACGCCACCTGATGAGCCAAAATATTTCAAGAAATTCAATCTTTAGAAAAATGTATTTAGATCTTAAGAAAAGTAAAAGATTCAATATTTAATTAATTATTTACATGTTATGTGCGATCAATGACTGATTTTGCAGTATCAATCACTATAATTCTACTGCGTGACTAACGCAGTAAGAGGTATTTATGTATATTTAACCTCTTTTTTTGGTAATTTACATGGATTGTAAGTGCCGTTTGTAATGTATAAATTACTTTCTTTGTTTACCTGACAATATTTTACTTTTAAATACATTTTCAAAATTTTCATAAAAATTAGCTTGAATCTGAAGGCATGCTGCTTTAAAAGCAAGCTAGTCTAATATTATAAATATACTACATTATCCGTGTTACGTAAATCTGTCCGTATTTGTAGTGCATATTCTCAGAAACCATATATTTCCACAAATTTATTTTACCAAGACAACTAAACAATGTAAAAAATGAAAATAAAAATGAATAAATACATAATCAATAATAATAAAATAAAATAAGAAAAGTAATGAAGGACCACTTTGTAAAAAGGGCTACTTATTTCTACTAAACAAAGTGATATATATAATATCAAAATATATATATTTCGTGTACTGTCGTGAAATTTAATTAGATCAAGGCTGTTATGCGGTTTAAGTGGTAAGTTTGTTAATGCATAAACTTCTTTAAACATACAGACAGTTTTATGCCTCTCTTTGATGTATTTATAAATGCGTTTAATATATTGTTTTCACGAAGGAAAACACTTTAATTGTCAACTATAACGCTCTCCATTTCCTTTAAAGAAGAATTTAAATTTATTTTTTTAAAACTTATATCAAGTAAACGTATTTTTTTCTGTTAACTATTTGAAAAGACGTACGACAGCTGTTTCGGCAGTGGCAAATCTTAGGCCAGGTTTTCACAGGTTTGATTCTTTATAGTTGATGCTTACATTTCGGCCATTGCGTCGGACATCTCGGCTATTATCGATATATATCCGAAGTCTGACGGAAAGGGCAGAGAAGATGCTATTGAAAACATGCTAAAGATATTGAAAGTTTAGATTACTTTGAAATATACTTGCACTTAAAAATGTATCTGTATATTAAAATGATACTAGTGTTGACTTATTTTAAAGCAAACTTATTATATCTATAAAATATTAAATCATTCTTATGAGAGGAAATGATTCATTTCTGAAATGTACGACAGTCACTTTAATGCAGTTATTATATGAAATAACACAATCCTAAAATATTCTAAGTGCATTCAGAACATTATCATATTTTTGAACAGGCGTAGCTTGATTTATAGCCTTTCTATCTCAGGTTGAAATCAAAATGTAAAATAAGCAAATATTAAATATACAGTGCACAATTACAAACGTAACAGCACGGGCATTATGTTTTAAGAATTTCGATAAGAAAGAAGATAATAAAAGTATGTTCTCATCTCATCTCATCTCAAACTTAAAGAGAAAAAAAAACATTAAAAAATCTTATAGGTATCATTAAATTAAGTACTATATACATATGTATCTACATAATATGAGGAGATAGTTAAACTGGTGATATTTTAACAAAGACTAAATTAAGCATCAATTAACTCTGACACCGCTTAATATCTAAAATGAACTTGTCCATACCTTAATGTGGATAAAAACCATTGATCATGTTTGGGAAAATCTCAAAATGTGTACTGACTGAAAAAGCGAACATTGCCGTACGGAGTTCTTTGAGAAAACAGAACTGATGATACAGCCTTTAAAAAAAAGACACACGAGTACATTAGTTTTTTAAAAATTCCTTTACATTACTTTAAATCTTACTTATAATGTTAATTTTATTAAAGAAGCTTGTTATGCTAGGTATCAAAATTAAACATTTGTCGATAAATTACAATTATATTCAAACCATTATATTTAATATTTTTTTTATAAAGATCATTTGATAAACATGGAAACGTGCGAAGCCTTAATGTCGAATAGTTTCGATCGGGTAATACTATGTGCGGTATTTTAGATATAACCGGGCACTGTGTAGAACCACCATCTTTTAGGTCTTCTAACAAATACTTGATTGAGGGAACCCTAGCTTAGATTAATAATGAAATGTCTATCTATGGTGGCAAAGAGGCTTCTAGATATTATATACAACCATAATTTAATACCACATGGCCATATTTTATTAACTTTGGGCCAGAATTTATACTATATGAACTTGTGGCAAAAATTTAAAGTATATATATATATATATATATATATATATATATATATATATATATATATATATATATATATATATATATATATATATATATATATATATATATATATATGTATGTGTGGAATCTTGTTTTTAATGAAAAAAATCATAAAAATCTACAAAACAACAATTTTTCTTCAAACTTATATGTTAGGCCATGTTAGAACATGGAAAAACGCGATTTTGTGTAATTTCAAGTATTTTCAAGACATCATTTTGTGTTAACCCATTACGCGATATACACGCCTTTTTCATCCCCCTTTTTGTTGTCTCAAATGGTTAAAAAATGCCTTATTAAGGCCCCCATCACTTGTTTTTGTTTGAGAAATGTTGTTTAGAAAAGTGACCACTTTTTCGGCGCGGCCCCAACCAAAAGATACATCAGGGAGTTGCCAGACAGGGGATGTGCCCCCTTCTGTTTGGGGGTTTGAAGGGGGCGGCAGTCCCCCTCATCGCCAAGAAAATTTTGGACTTGTGAGAGGCTTAAAATGACCCCAGATCGATCATAAGGTTACGTGTAACCAACGCTGAAAAGCATTTGACTCTATCTCAATCAATTGAGAAGTTGCAGCACAATGAAATCAATTTTGATGAAAATCAACGCAAAATAGTGATTTTTGGCGATTTTTAAATGTCCCCTCGTTGCCATGGTAACAGGAAATTTAAGCCTGAGCATGTTGTTGCAAAGGTAATATTCCAGTCAACATTTCTGCCAAGTTTGATTAGTATTGAAGCAGTTTTTATAGTTTTATAGCAATTTGAACTTGTAACGGAAGACTTTTCAATGAAAACAGCCATTTTCACAAAATGCTCATAAAGTAATGGGTTAATCTATTTTGTTTCAAGACGCTATGCAGCCGTGACTATCTAACTTTCCTGTTGGAAATATACCTCAGATGCCACTTATTGCACTATATAAGGCATAAGTGATCAACTGAGTAGGACCAGCGACTTTCCATAAGCTTGTTGGATAGCTTTTTTTTACTTGAAACAATCCAAGGGGCCAATGTGTTTAAGTCAATTATCTGAACCCACTGGGCCACACATTTTACCGGAATATAAGTATCTTAATTTAAAATTGTAAAATGAAACACAACATAAATCGTGACACCAGTATTCATTTAAATAACTTTAATGATGGTAAAAATATGCAAATTATAAGTTCTGTATTAAAGATATACACATATAAACAAGAGAATGCATACAGTTATACACAATAACTACCGAGATTTAAAATATTATAAAATAATAACAAGCAACGTTCATACAGACAAATTAATACAATAACCAGATCTTAAATTCCAAGTTTTGGCTTTAAAAGGTTATTTACTTGCTCCTGAATACAAGTAACTATTGCCTGAGTATAAGTAAGTTTTTTTTCTCCACTGCATATATGCTGGAACATAATGTTATAGGACACTGCCAACAGTATAGGGCCTGGTCAGACTGCACAGGTATAACAGATAATCTGGCTATATACTGGTGGCAAAAGCTTATCATTTTCACTTCTATCCTTTCTTTTTAAGTCTTCATTTGAGACAAAATACACCCTGTAACCATGTAAATTATTGTATCTGACTATCATATTATGCTGAAAATGTTACTAGGTGAATAAAATCACTGATATCATGATAATTAATGAAATACAAAAATTCACCAATAAGATATATTCAATATCATTCATCATGAACGTGTAACTCTGCTAGAAATGAAAGAGAAATATTGGTTTGTTTTCAGTGAAAACAGAAAATTACTCTTAAACATTTCAACATTTAAATCACTTTTCACATGACATATGAAGTTGTACTAGATACTGTTTACTACTCTATACTGTTTAATTAGTACATGTAATGTTTTATTAATGAAAATATTTCAACAATGACAGTAAGCATTCCAGTACATTTACCACCAATCTCATATATCTACCAAAATTCATATATAAATCTACCACAATGCACATAAATACACCTAATTATACATAAAATACATGGCCATAGAGAAAAAAGCTTTACACATCATCCCTTATTTAGAAATATGAACAACTTTACACCAGGCTTTCAAAGAATATTTAGCACTATGAATACTTGGCATGTTTAACATATATTATGGCAATTTAACAAGACACAAGTCTGTCCATCCACAACTTAATGATAAAATCAAATAACAAAATAATGCAATACCCCAGGGGGAGGTGGGGGTATGGTAACCTTCACCTTTCGACTCTGAGACCTCTTAGTGAGTCTGATTAGTTGTGCTGATCAAGGTGCAATAAACTGTAAAGTTTACAGGCTGTAGGTGCAAGGACTTTTATGTTATGCTCAAGGTTAACATTTTGTGACAAACACACATAAATAAACAGACAGACCGAAAAACATAAAAAACAAGTTATGAGCAAAATAATCTCCAACAATTAATCACCAATTACCAAAACTGTTCACATAATCATGGATTTTTCAAGGATTGTTCTCTGTCATACTTACATTACAATTTTCTTTTTTCTTTTCTCTAAAATTTTATATAGTTACCCAGTTTTCAAGCAGCATGCACAGAATTGTGCCAATCTTTATTAAGATTAAAAGTGATAATATTGAGTAAGCAGGTGAAAGTCAAAATAAGTTTACTTTTTGCTATAATTTCTGTCAATTCCATGGCCAAAGGAAATTTCTGTTAATATCCATTGGGATTTACCTGTAACATTCAATTTATAAAAAAAGAGCGGACAGTCTATTTATACATGTATTAGGCAGATTCTTTTTACCCTAAACATTTGCCAATATCAACTGTTGGTCATTCACCATTATATCTTTGAAATATATAACCATTTCATCACAACTTGACAATGAAAATATGAGCATAATGTCACTTTAACAAATGATCTAATTTGTAAGATAAGATGTCAAGTGTTAGTTTACAATGGATTGATTTAACCTGGCCTTAAGCATTTAACCATTCATCTGCCTTCTTAAATGGACTTGTCAATCCCCCACTTTGGGAACTTTCTATAAAATAATTTTGGGGATATCAAGACGGAAATATTAAAGTTATTCAGACAGCAATACAGAGTCTGGTCCGACTGCACGGACCAGCAGACCAGCCTGGCTCCATACCAGCGACTGACCTGGCACCGGCGACTGACCTGGCTCCATATCGGCAGACCAGCCTGGCTCCATACTGGTGTTAAAGGCTTATTATCACTGTCTGATTTGAGAAGGGTATGTGGTAAAGCAAATTTTATGACAATAAATACATACAAATATTTGCATAAGGAAGACATCACAGTTTTACATTGGCTAATTTACATGAAATAAAATGAAGTTTGAACATTACAATAACTACATGGTGAACAACTCTTACACATATATTTAATATTATATATCTTCATCTACTTTAATGAATGAACAAATTTTAAAACAGATATACACTGTTAATAGAAAAATTAAAATTCTGTCAAATATTAAAAAAAAAAAAATAATAATAAAACACTTTACTATCAAAATATTTAGATCCCTTCTATAGTCATATCTGAATTGAGTTTTAAGAAAAAAGTGTCTGATTTTAGTAAATGTAAATATAATCCCTGAATAATAATATGTCTTCCTTATTATATCAAAAATGGTTTCTGATATTTAGTAAAATTTAAGTTCTTATTATAAGTCACTAAATTGCAAAAATGCAAACATGCTATTTATAGCAAACTTGAGTCAATGTTTATCAAAATTGGCTTACAATATTGGACTTTTATTGATCAATTTTTCAACATTCAACCAAGAATTCCCCAAATATTTTCATGCTCAAGTACTAAAAATAAAAAAAATAAAAATCTTAAAAAAAATCATTGTTGTTTTTTCTCCTGTTACAACTATCTTAATGGTAATTTTATTTTTCACATTTGCATTATTATTTTATAAATGAACCTGTTTCATTTCCTTGTTTCTATGACAAACCACTACCTCTTTCATATACTCAAAGTGTTTTACTTTGAACAATTAAAAAAAACTCTTACGTGCCTCATCTTAGAGACCAATTTAAAGAAAACAATATCAAATGAATCAAATATCTGTGATTAAACTATTCTTGCAAATTGAATTTTCACCTTCTAAATATCTTAACAATGATGATGATATTCTAAAAATAGAACTTAAGGCTATATGTCCTATGCAATATGATGTTTGTAAAGTGAATAAAAAACAGAAATACAATGTATATACATGTATTATGTTAATTAACCACATGTACACCACATTTTTACTGACATGTACAGAATACAACTTGCTGTGGTTTAGCTAGAGTATGACTGTGAACTTATTAATAAAATATACATAAATACTATATCAAATAGGCAATGCTGTATACTAAAATATGACAATTTTTACCATCTTAGTTCAGATGTACCGAGGTATCAACTGGCCTTTTCTATCAAGCTATAAAAAACTGTGAAAAAAGCTTGAATACTTCCCTTGGTTAGATAATTTTGTATAATGGTGATTTCATTAAGAAGCTATTCTATTCTAAGAATTACATAGTAAGGCATTGAACAACATACAGACTCAGTCACAGTAAAAACTCAATACATTCAAGCAAATAAAATGAGCAATTTCTCTAAAAAATGATACTGTAAGTAAAATAATACACAATACACAATCTTAGTTTGGTCATATATTATACTTTAAAACATCATTTTTTAACAAATTGTTTGACAAAAAAAATGTCCATGGAAAAAAAGCTAACCAAAAAACCAGCTGTGCCATGTATGCCTTTTGCTTTGAACAAATATTTTATATACAAATCATGGTAGCTATTTTTAGACTAAAAACTAATTCCTAATAATTATTACAAAAACAGTGCTAAAAAAATCCCAATCCCCACATTAGCCAGATATCAAAGTTAAGTCAACCAACATTATATAGCCTGGGCAGGCTGCATACACCACAGTGCAGGCTGGCCTGGCTCTATACTGGTGACATAGGCTTTTAGCAGGGTAAATGATTAATCAAATATCTTTATCCTTAAGTTTCTAATAGAGGTATTTAGAAACTCTAAAATACTTAAGATAATCTGTAAACAAGTTCATCTTTTGTCATTAAAAGGGAAGTAATTACTTAATAAAATCATTGAGTCATTACCTTGTAGCCTCCCTTACTGATACAACAGGCTTACTGGGCTCATGATTTAACGATACAAAATATGAGGCAATAGTAAAGTTATATTTTGACAGAAGTAATCTTAAACAATGCATATTCTTTTTTATTTTAATTTAAAATGCCCAGAGACAAAAGTAAGATTAGAAAAAAGGAAGATACAAAGCAGTCAGATCTACTGTAGTGAATACATTGATGCATACATTTTACACATATTCTAACATATATAAATACAGTAGGTATATCAGAGAGATAAAAAGTAGCCACTTTGAGCATGCAAAATATCACATGTTACTTGCCAAAAAAAAAACAACAACATATATTTTACTAATCCAAAGATGAGAAAAGATTGCCACACAAAAAAGGGCTGTAGTTACAGAAATATAAACCTGTCATTGTTCATGATTTTTAAAGTTACAGTTACGTGATGTTTAAAAATTGTTATCAAAAAGTTTTTTCCTTCTTATCAAATGGATTCTACAGTCTATTTAATGAACAAATGAATTTTTATGTACAAAGTGCGCCCAAACAGATGTTCTAATATCTAAATTAACTGATATCAAATTCAGTCTGCTGTTGAATACTTCAAATACTAAAACTACTGTAGACTGTAATTTGTTTTCAAATTTAACCCTTACCCTACTGACTATGTAATGGATTCACCATGCTTTGTATTTATTTTCAAGTTTAAAGGATTACAATGTGGTGGTGGTGTTGGTAGTTTTCACTGCTGATCACGGCAGTATTAGTCGCATTGAATTAACCAGAGCACAGTTGTGCCATCACATTGTTCCTAGGCAGACTGTCAAGCAGTTTACCAGTACTAGTTGCATTCACTTTTGTAAGGAACTTCTATACACACAAGAACAGAGGTATAGTGTGAATGACCATAGAAAGGATTTTATGATCAATAACACTGAAAATGACAATCATTGTCCGAGAATCGAACTCGGGTCTCCTGATTCACAGTCCAACGCTCTACCAACTGAGCTAACTGGCTGGCAATAAAAGATTTAAATATTGATATACATACAATATTATTAAGCCAGCCAGACGGCACCACTGTTTAGTTTGGCCTGGCTGATAAACTATACCGGCTGTAATGGATAATAACTACAGTGTTGTAAGGGTTACAAGTGTAAGTAGGTATGTAAGAATATTCTACGTATATAAAAATCTTATAATAGAAATAATTTTAGACATCTTTGACACAGCATTAATGTAATGCACATTTATTCTCATTCAATATGTTGATACAAACACAATCAAATTCATTGCGTATTATTTCATTTTAACAGTATTTTCTATGGATACAATAATCTAATGAATCTATCTATATGAACTTCTTTAACACATATTTAAACATGCAAGTCGAGGTCAATATGTTTGAAGTTTTAGCACTGACACACATACAAAAAAAGAAGAGAAAAAAATTTAATTAAAAAATGTAAAATGAAGCAATAAAAAAGAAACAATTATGATCACAGGGAAACAACTCTTTTACACAATGTTACAAAATGTAATAGCTTATTACCTCCCTTTGAAGCTAATAGTCATAACATAGTGGTTTGCTACACTTCATACTTGGTCCTGTCCCTATATACCTATGAAGAATCCCTGCTCATCGTTTTTCATTGCACTTAACAAAATAATAATGATGATAATGATGATGATTAAGATGTCACAATGATGATGTCATAATGATGAAAGTGAAGAGATGTCAAAAGGTAGATAAGATGAATATCTGTTATCAGTTTGTATGGAAATTTATTAAATCCATCTTCTCTAAATTGCGATTGTCACAAGAAAACAAAAAACGAAAGACTGCTTACGAAAATACTGCAAACAGATAAAAATAAGAGAGAAAATTCATCAGCTGCAGCTCCATTTACCTCCCTTGTTTCTTTCGAAGCCACTTTACTTGATTAAAGTTCACTACATACACATGCTGCATTTCTATTGGTTAAAAATTATTGTTCTGACACTCATTTTCATAAGCTCGCATCTGATTGGTCAGATACAGTTTAAAAATGTATAAAAGTCTAGAATGGTCCTCGAGTAAGGTCTACTTTTTGAGAACGAAAAAAAAAGACACAGTAAACAATCCCTAGACAAGAATAATCATTACAGGATGACACACTTCCTCTTGCTGCTCTTTTTCTTTTTCTGTCCATTATTTTGCTGGCTAGCTTTCATCTTCCGTGATCGAATTTCTCTCATTAAATCATAAAATACCTGAAAAATAAAAATAAATAGATGTAGTAATGGGTTGAAAAAAGCCAGAAAACAACCAGCAAAAATGTCTCTTGTTTCTTACACAAATATGTAAGATTGATTAGTTCAGAGATTTACCAGTTTATTTAGTATTTACATATACATGCATCAGTTTTAGATCAAATGAAGTGGTAACATATCCCAATATACACTTCTATTAATCCACAACTGCTTAATTTTTTTTTTCTACACATTTGTGTAGATGCCAATTTCTTATTTGGGTCTAAATTTTATGATATGATATTGAAGAATATACAGCTATATATCTGCTATTTGCAGTTTACAAAATTATTGTTTGAATCTTCCAAAAATATGTAAGAAAAATGTTTGTATATTTCATTAAGAGCCAATGGTGCATGCACAAAATGATTGCTAAATGCTTAAAATCCTAGTTACTAAAAATATCAACATAATATTTTGTTTCAAAACAATTTATTCTGTTTACATACAATATTCATGTTTGTTAAATAACAGAGATATTATATGTTATAACTATTTTGAGAATTGAAGACAAGATTATGAAAATAACAAAATTTTACTGTTAAGGACTCTTTAATAGAAAAAATATTTCATCTGTTATTATGTTATACCCTCTAAATTTATACTATTATATGAGTTACATAGTCAAGTAACAAGTGACTGTGCAATAAATTCTCATTATTACAAGAAAAATAAGCAACCTGCAGCGATGGTTTTAAAGTGTGCATCAATGTGGATATATAGTCTAATGTAGGTTATACATGTATGTAAAGGAATTAATGCATGGAACAGGGAGGCTAATGAGTAATATGTACACATGCTTTGTCAACTAATATTATTTTATGAATAAAAATTTTACAAATCACACAATAATATTTTCTATTTGTATACCCATGAGGCCGATAGAAAATCCAGCAAGAATTTTCAATTGTAATGGACTTTTTGTGAAATGGTTAGAAATTTTTTAACAATCACATAGGAATATTTTCTAATTTTTTGCATACATCAGATCTAAGATGATTTGAAAATCAAGCAAATAATTTCATTGTAAATAGTGGTAAATGTTCTGTTTGTCTACAAGACACATGGTTATATTTAAATAATATTCATTGGAGACATTCAGTACATAGTATTTGTTTTTTGATACAGTTAAGTTTATATTATCTGCCCCATCAATGGATGCTTCCGGATGTAGTTTTGAGAAAGCTTAAAATATTGCCATTCTATGAGGCAAAGTACGAAAATCTATTTTCAGCCCAAATGACCTTGATCCAATCAACCGAAAACCCCAGTCAATTGTTCAAACAATCTAAATAGACAAAAGCAGTTGTTATGAGAAATAGTACAGAAGTGTGATAAAAAGTTAAACGGCAACAAAACGGATATGCACCATCATTTTTTAAATTTTTTTTTAAGCGAAGCTCGATAGCTTCCATACATTAAAAAGTCCACTAGGTCCCTAGCTGCAGTGATAGGCAATTTATTCAAAATCTGCATTTTTTTCTAAACAATTGAGCCATTGAGTTCCAAATACAATTATATGATTCTGAATCTTTGGTGATTTATTCATCATGTGTATATTTCAACAGCTTTCTACAAGTATTTCAGAAATGTTTGCAAGCCTACAACAAATATAAATGTATGAACATCTGGGTTTCAAGAGGCTCATTTCAAGAGGCTTGAAACACTGAATTCCTTCACATTTACACAATTTCAAATCATAGCTGATAACATGCCATCTTTAAACAATCTGTTCCTAATAAATAATTTAGAAATCTGCATGAAAGCAATCATTTGATCTTTATTCAATACTTATACTCTCAAAATTAAACAATTTACACATATACTGGGAGAGGAAACAATGGCATGAATTCTTGACATGTGTCTAATGGACCTATAATGTTTATGATATAAGTTATCTTTCACAAATAGGTATATAGATCTACTATCATCTAGGTATATCTTGTGCATTTTTGGTATATTATATCTTTTGCGTGCTTTTTGCATTTGTAAATGGGTTGGATTGGTTTAGGGATAGGCGTTCAAATGTTGATCAATATTATACAAGATCTACTTATTCCTTGAAAGGTGTTATACAGGTTGACTGGTTTCTGATGAAAATCTGTTTGCTATTTCATACATGAAAGGAATAATGGGTGAAACAAATCTCTTACCACATTTTTTCCCCTCTTTTTCTCATAGCATTTAAAAACTTCAAAACCTCTTTCATTATTATCTCCCTTTCTGTTTCAGTTAAAGTCTTCAAAATCTCTTTATCCTTATCATTATTATCTCCCCTACCACTGTACCAGTTCAGTTTAAGCTTTCATTTTTTTACCTCCCTTTAATTTACTGGATATTAATGCTTTCAATATCTTTTTCATGATTATCTCCCATTTTATTCCTATTTACAATGTAAATCTTTTAACCCATTACTTCATATACACGCCTTTTAACGCCTTTTTTACCCCCCCCCCCTTTTTGTTGTCTCAAATGATGAAAAAATGCCTTATTTAGGCCCCAAACACTTGTTTTTGTTTGAGAAATGTTGTTAAAAAAAGTGACCTCTTTTTCGGCGCGGCCCCCCAACCAAAAGATACATCAGGGGGTTGCCAGAAGGGGGATGTGCCCCCTTCTGTTTGGGGGGGGTTTGAAGGGGGGCAGAGTCCCCCTCATCGCCAAGAAAATTTTGGACTTGTGAGAGGCTGTAAATGACCCCAGATTGATCATAAGGTAATGTGTAACCAACGCTGAAAAGCATTTGACTCTATCTCAATCCATTGAGAAATTGCAGCACTTTGAAATCAATTTTGATGGAAAAAATCAACGCAAAATAGTGATTTTTGGCAATTTTGAGATGTCCCCTCGTTGCCATGGTAACAGAAAATTTAAGCCTGAGCATGTTGTTGCAAGGGCAATGGTCCAGTCAACATTTGTGCCAAGTTTGATTAGTGTTGAGGCAGTTTTTATAGTATTATAGCAATTTGAACTTGTAACGGGACACTTTTCAATGAAAACAGCCATTTTTCACAAAATGCTCATGAAGTAATGGGTTAATGAAAAAAATAAAAAAATCTACAAAACAACAATTTTTCATCAAATTTATATGACAGGCCATGTTTAAACATGAAAAATTGCGATTTAGGGTAATTTCAAGTATTTTCATCATAATCTGTTAACCCATTACTTCATATACACGCCTTTTAACGCCTTTTTTACCCCCCCCCCCTTTTTGTTGTCTCAAATGATGAAAAAATGCCTTATTTAGGCCCCAAACACTTGTTTTTGTTTGAGAAATGTTGTTAAAAAAGTGACCTCTTTTTCGGCGCGGCCCCCCAACCAAAAGATACATCAAGGGGTTGCCAGAAGGGGGATGTGCCCCCTTCTGTTTGGGGGGGTTTGAAGGGGGGCAGAGTCCCCCTCATCGCCAAGAAAATTTTGGACTTGTGAGAGGCTGTAAATGACCCCAGATTGATCATAAGGTAACGTGTAACCAACGCTGAAAAGCATTTGACTCTATCTCAATCCATTGAGAAATTGCAGCACTTTGAAATCAATTTTGATGGAAAAAATCAACGCAAAATAGTGATTTTTGGCAATTTTGAGATGTCCCCTCGTTGCCATGGTAACAGAAAATTTAAGCCTGAGCATGTTGTTGCAAGGGCAATGGTCCAGTCAACATTTGTGCCAAGTTTGATTAGTGTTGAGGCAGTTTTTATAGTATTATAGCAATTTGAACTTGTAACGGGACACTTTTCAATGAAAACAGCCATTTTTCACAAAATGCTCATGAAGTAATGGGTTAAATAGTAGACTCTTCATTATTTATTTCCCTTTCTATTACAGTTGATTACATAGAATGAATCCCTTCATTTCTTACCCCCCCCCCTTCCTTTATTTACAGTTTTTCAGTCTTCATAAATTTAACTATTACACGATTTTACACCAGAATGATTATTTCATGATTAGATTTCTGATCATCATCAAGATATTAAATGTTCTTTTAAAAAAAAACAAAAAAACATTGCTTAGACATTTAAAGTTGCGAATGCAGAGCTTTTGATGATACTGACAAATTTTAGGGAAATCTGATTTATTTCTTGTGCAGACGAGGGACATCTTAGCTCAAGAGTTACTGGAAATGTTATTTTACAACTATTAAATAAAATTTCAAGAGTCCAAGACAAAGGGTTTTACAGACAGTTCTAGAAAAGCCAAAAAATGTGCAATTATATTACAAACTTAGTACTGGAACTTCAGAATGTAACAGATCAACACCTTGCTTAATAAGTTATTGCAATTTATGTATTTGAAATATAAGTCATATGAGTTATGATCAAATATCTCCAAAATCGGTTTCCTGTATCATAACACAGTACTAGATATTAGGTAAATTAGCTGTAGCTGAGAGTCAAACACCTGTGCCCTGTGTGTTATTTTATTACAAAATCCTTTCTCTTAAAAAGAAATGATAGCTAATGAAAACAAGAAAGACAATCAAAATTTTTGACTTTAAACAAAATCTATTTACACAAGATCTACCAAAATGATTTATATTATAATGACAACAATTTTTAGAATCATGAACAAACTGCAAACTGGAATGTTGTAGAGAATTCTCTGACTTCACTTACTCAGAAAATTTCATAATCTTGTTTCAATATAAATTTCTCTGAAGAAAGGATAAATTTGAAATTTCAAACATTACAAAGTGAATGATTAACTGGATTAACTTTGATAATGAAGCTATTAATTATGAATACATCAAGCACAATCTTGCACTCATTTTCATCCCATCCTAAAACCCAATGAACATAGACTACTTTTAGTCATTCACAAAATTTAAGTATTCACTAGGAAGCTTCAAAAACAAAACAACTGCAATATGATTAAGAGTTGCAACTTGGAGGAAGTTGGTAATCGGAAGCTAAATATTTAAGTGTACAGTAAATATGACTTACAGTATGTCTGGGGTTTCAAGACTGAATCACAGAGCCATCTGAATGACATTGAATTAAGTCTTGTGAACACTAAATGTAAAGCTGCACTATTCCACTTACAGCCTAGCAGTCTATAAGTATCCTTGTTTATTGTACCTATTACACCAGTTACTTAGGACTCATTATTTACTGTACTTCCAGTCATCATCATTTATCTCCCTTAATTTCTTTGATTAAATTGCTAGTTCTATGTTTTTGTTACTACCATTTCCAATGATAATGACCTGTGACCTTTTGACCTAAAAATGGGTTTGGTGAACACAAGGGCATCTGCACATAAAGGCTGAAGTTCCTATGTCAATGAATGTTGATTTAAATGACCTCTTTCTATTTTTGTTATTACAAGTCCTTATAACCTTGACCTGTGACTTTTGACATGAAAATTGGTGTGACAAACTTATCAAAGTGTATCTGCATGCATACAATAATTGCAGTTCCTAATGGCCAATTTACAGGTTTCAGTGACCTTGACTTTTGTTTTTGACCTTGACTTTTGTGTGACAGGTAGAACTCATTATGGTGCTTCAAACTGTAAAATCTAAATGTAATAGCATTCTTAGTATTGAAGTAAAAGAAAACTTAACCAAAACAGTTTAACCTCAATACTGCTAATGCTCAGTGGGTCATGACAAAGAAAAATCCAGTTTCTATGTTTGTAAATGACTTGTAAATGATTTGTTTTTGCAGTTATATGCTATTATATTATAACCATAATATGATTAATGTTACTAGGGCAGGACATGATGTAACTGTCACTATCTAATCAATAAATCAATCAATTACTGGGTACATAACCTGTCATTTTGCCTTTAACATCATATCTTTATCCCTCAAGTTTCTATTAAAACCCAGACAGAAATTGTCCAAAACCCAGACAGAAATTGTCCAACATTATGATGTCTCATTCAGATTTATATTTGCAACAATGTGTAATGATTAAAATAAGCTAGTGTCAAAAACAGAAGCAAGACATTAAAGCCTGCTGAACAAAATTAAGCACGATTAATGGTTAAAGTATTACTGGAAAACTAACAATTTACATTATTCTAACAATGAGATTTGAGTATTCTAACAGAAAAGTTTGTTTTTTCGGCATCTTAATTCAAAAGTAGCATCAAGTTGTATGCTACAATGCCGTCATTTTCCTCGGGCAATATCACCGTTACAGGACGACGCAACAGCCCTGTTTCTCTTTATCCTGAACACTCTCAGACATTTTTATTTTCTCTATTTTGACAGTAGATCGTCGTGGAAGAGTGGTGCGACGAGCCAGTTTCGCCACTTTCATAGCACGCAATAGATCATAGAACGCCTGTAAAGCAAACGTAACAAAGATTCTCCTTTTATATACATGTAATCATTTCTACCATCTTCATCAGTAACGTAACTTTTATTTCCACTTTAAATCTTCTTCCATATACTCACTGTGAACTTCAGTTGCCAAAGTTTTATCTTCAATATCTTTAAATATTATTGCCAGAAAAATCCCCTTTTTAAGGCTATGATTAAAGTTTGATATCTGTAGGTCATGGTGACCTTGACCTTTGCCCCAGTGATCTCTCTGTGTGTTTTACAGGGATTTTGAAGGCTGAGGATGGAATGACTTGTGAGGCCTGTGTTTCTGTGTTTATGTTTGGTATTTGAAGCTCAAAATGACCTTGACCCAATGACCTCTTATTTGGTCTTGCAGGTAGTATATCAACATGCATACATTTGTGTAGTTTGAAGGATGTGCATTGAATGACTTCTATTTATGACCATGTACTATTTCATTTTGGAGGTCACAGTGACCTTGACCCCCATGACCTCTAAGCAGATCTTGTGGGTATAGTGCATCAAGGTATGCACATTTGTGAAATTTGAGGACGTTGGATGGAAGGACTTGATTCATGGCCATGATTAATATCTGATATTATGATGTCAGTGACCTTGACCTTTGATTCTGTTACCTCAATGTGGGTCTAGCCTAAGGAACTCATTAAGGTGCATACACATATGAAATAATGATGCTTTGCATAGAATATTCACAGAAACCACAAATAAGTTTTATGTTGGCTTCTGTTCAAATCAATTTTGAGCATGATTTCTTTTGATAAGGCTAAAAATATAAATTCATACAATATAATGGCAAGGATTGTAATAGATAGCCACTAATTACTCTAGGAAGATATCTTCAAAAACCATTACCATACTTTTTATTACTACATTACAGGTGAAATTGTTGATAAAACAAGTTCCCATATTAATCACTTTTCTAACATTATTTTGATAAGTTACAATAATGAAATCCATAATTTTTCTTTTAATCTCACACAAATTTCTTTGAATTCTAAATAAATTCCAGAAAAATCCAATCCCTTATTTATTTCTTTCAATGAAAAATTCTAAGAACTTTACAACCAAAAAAACTTAAACATATGCCAAGCTGTGCATAATTTCACAGTTTAAGATTATTGCCATAAATAAGTTGTTAGAAAAAACAGTGTTTGGATGTCTGTCCCAAAAGTTCATGCTTAAAAGGACCGTAACTCAAAGACTTAAGAAAACTCCTATAAAATTTCAATGGCTTCTAAATGAAGATGTTACAGTGAGATCCTGAGTTCCTGGTATTCTGTACCGCTATGAACATGTTTCTACACAAGTGTGACTGTAAATTTATTCAGATCTTAAATGTAACCTAAAGATCATAAGAAAACAATCCTGTTGATTTAAAGACTCAAACCTGCCTTACAGCTAGGTCTGTGAGAGCCTATTTTGCTACAACTTTTTATCTGTAATCCAGACCTTCCTCCCAACTCAGATATGAAGGCAAAAATAATACACTGTAAGAGTGTTATATTCTTTCATTCACACATAAGTCACTACCGGAAATCTATACAGGATGCTTCTTCTCTGAACATGTTCCTCAATTATAATTGGGAGAAAAGCACAAGGAGCACCAAGATTTTCTATCCCTGAGTAATCAACAAGTGTTTAAGGTGCATAGATGTAAATCCTCAATATTTAAAAGTTTTATCTGAAAGACTGTAAACTATGTAGTTTTTTTTTGGAGTTGTTAGGGATTAAAGTTGTCATCTATGGTAGCTGTAAGACAGTGTCAACACTAAACC
Source organism: Ruditapes philippinarum (assembly GCF_026571515.1). Classification (NCBI taxonomy): domain Eukaryota; kingdom Metazoa; phylum Mollusca; class Bivalvia; order Venerida; family Veneridae; genus Ruditapes; species Ruditapes philippinarum. The sequence continues at coordinate 210,402 of NW_026859959.1, forward strand.
TCAGTCCTAGCTGTGGGACTATTAAAGTAGGTACACCATGTATTATCATGTATTATTACTCCAATTTCAACTAGGGAATATTATATACTTTAATAAACCTCTCTCTCTTTGCTTTTTAACCCTTACAATGTTAAACTAGAACTGCCACTATCATGGCGTGAATACCCCCGCATACCACTTTGTCAGAATCAACAGTGGCCATTTAGAGCTCAAGGACAACCTCCCTGCCAAATCTGAGGTTACTAAGCCAGTGCATTGCTAAGTTATGTATTCTACATTTTTCAAATGTGAAAATGTCAAAATCAATTACAATACATTGCGGACAGGACATTCTTTAGCAATTGAGAAGAAAAGCTTTTTTTTGTCAAGGTCCCTGTGACCTTGACCTTTGACCCAGTGACCTCAAAATCAATAGGGGTCACCTTATAGTCATGATCAACTTCCATGCCAAATATGAAGACTGTGGGTCAAAGGAATCTTAAGTTAATGGGTGGACAAACTTTTTGAAGTCAAAGTCCCTATGACCTTGACCTTTGATCAAGTGACCTCAAAATCAAAAGGGGTCATCTACTAATCATGATCAACATCCATGTCAAATATGAAGACTGTGGGTCAAAAGAATCTAAAGTTATTGGGCAGATAAACTTTTTGAAGTCAAAGTCCCTGTGACCTTGACCTTTGACCTGGTGACCTCAAAATCAATAGGGGTCATCTACTAATCATGACTAACCTCCATTCCAAATATGAAGACTGTGGGTCAAAGGAATCTTAAGTTATTGGGCGGACAAGCTTTTTGAAGTCAAGGCCCCTGTGACCTTTACCTTTGACCTGGTGACCTCAAAACCAATAGGGGTCATCTACTAATCATGATTAGTCTCCATGCCAAATATGAAGACTGTGGGTCAAAGGAATCTTAAGTTATTAGGTGGACAAGCTTTTTGAAGTCAAGGCCCCTGTGACCTTGACCTTTGACCTGGTGACCTCAAAATCAATAGGGGTCATCTACTAATCATGACTAACCTCAATGCCAAATATGAAGACTATGGGTCAAAGGAATCTTAAGTAATTGGGCGGACAAGCTTTTTGAAGTCAATGCCCCTGTGACCTTGACCTTTGACCTGGTGACCTCAAAATCAATAGGGGTCATCTACTAATCATGACTAGCCTCCATGCTAAATATGAAGACTGTGGGTCAAAGGAATCTTAAGTTATTGGGCAGACAACATTTTTTAAGTCAAGGCCCCTGTGACCTTGACCTTTGACCTGGTGACCTCAAAATCAACAGGGGTCATCTACTAATCATGATTAATCTCCATGCTAAATATGAAGACTGTAGGTCAAAGGAATCTTAAGTTATTGGGCGGACAAGCTTTTTGAAGTCAAGGCCCCTGTGACCTTGACCTTTGACCTGGTGACCTTAAAATCAATAGGGGTCATCTACTAATCATGACTAACCTCCATGCCAAATATGAAGACTGTAGGTCAAAGGAATCTTAAGTTATTGGGCGGACAAGCTTTTTGAAGTCAAGGCCCCTGTGACCTTGACCTTTGACCTGGTGACCTCAAAATCAATAGGGGTCATCTACCAATCATGACTAACATCCATGCCAAATATGAAGACTGTAGGTCAAAGGAATCTTAAGTTATTGGGCGGATAAGCTTTTTGAAGTCAAGGCCCCTGTGACCTTGACCTTTGACCTATTGACCTCAAAATCAATAGGGATCATCTACTAATCATGACTAACCTCCATGCCAAATATGAAGACTAAGGGTCAAAGGAATCTTAAGTTATTGGGCGGACAAGAAAAAACCGACGGCCGGACGGACAGCCGGACGGACGGACGGACAAGCTGATTCCAGTATACCCCCCTTACAACTTTGTTGTGCGGGGGTATAATAAAAGTATCTTAAATAGACTTGCCCATCTTTTCAAAATTGACAAAATTATTTATCAATTTTTAAAGGAAAAATCCAAAATATGTACAGAATAAATAGTGACCAAAACAAACAGTACAGACCCTGATCAGAAGACATGGATGTACCTGCTGATCTTTGTCTGTACTGGTTGCATGGGCAGTTCTTATTGCTGCCAGCAGGCTAAACGCCAAAACATTGTTAACATAAATTTTAAAAAATATGGTTAATGGTTAATATTTGACAATGCAAAAAAGGTTAATATTTCATGACATTAATTTGTGTTAGAAATAATACAATTAGATAATAAGATGACTTCAATCATACATGTAGAAAACTCATTGTTAAATACATCTCTTCCTAGATTAACTTTCAAAGCCAATCACTTCATGAACAAGTGTCAGGTTTCTAAGAAAAAAATAAACAACTTTCTAAGTAAACACTTATTGAAGTCCTTTACACACCAGACAAACACTTAAAATAAAACTAAATTTCCGTATCTAGGTCAAGTGCATGTTATTGTTAATGAAACTATTGTTGTATATCTTATACTGTCATTAATTTTGTAGCACTCAACTGTTCTATAACGGCATTTAAAACTTAATTGAAGAAGAGATGTTTACGGAAATATAGTAATTTTACCTTATCTACATTAGCTCTAGTTTTGGCCGATGTTTCTACGTATGTTACATTCCAACTGTGAGCACGTTGATTTGCCTCCTCTGCAGATACCTGCCGGTTCTCGAGGTCAGCTTTGTTACCAACCAACAAAAACGGAATGTTGTCATCACTCTTCACACGTAAAATTTGCTCTCTACAAATACAACAATATCATATGTAACAAAATCTGCTCTCTACAAATACAACAATATCATATGTAACAAAATCTGCTCTCTACAAATACAACAATATCATATGTAACAAAATCTGCTCTCTACAAATACAACAATATCATATGTAACAAGACCAGTATGAACTAGAACTGCCACTATCATGGTGTGAATACCCCCGCATACCACTTTGTCAGAATCAACAGTGGCCATTTAGAGCTCAAGGACAACCTCCCTGCCAAATCTGAGGTTACTAAGCCAGTGCATTGCTAAGTTATGTATTCTATATGCTTCAAATGTGAAAATGTCAAAATCAATACATTGCGGACAGGACATTCTTTAGCAATTGAGAAGAAAAGCATTTTTTTGTCAAGGTCCCTGTGACCTTGACCTTTGACCCAGTGACCTCAAAATCAATAGGGGTCACCTTATAGTCATGATCAACATCCATGCCAAATATGAAGACTGTGGGTCAAAGGAATCTAAAGTTATTGGGCAGACAAACTTTTTGAAGTCAAAGTCCCTGTGACCTTGACCTTTGACCTGGTGACCTCAAAATCAATAGGGGTCATCTACTAATCATGACTAACCTCCATTCCAAATATGAAGACTGTGGGTCAAAGGAATCTTAAGTTATTGGGCGGACAAGCTTTTTGAAGTCAAGGCCCCTGTGACCTTGACCTTTGACCTGGTGACCTCAAAATCAATAGGGGTCATCTACTAATCATGACTAACCTCCATGCCAAATATGACGACTGTAGGTCAAAGGAATCTTAAGTTATTGGGCGGACAAGCTTTTTGAAGTCAAGGCCCCTGTGACCTTGACCTTTGACCTGGTGACCTCAAAATCAATAGGGGTCATCTACTAATCATGACTAACCTCCATGCCAAATATGACGACTGTAGGTCAAAGGAATCTTAAGTTATTGGGCGGACAAGCTTTTTGAAGTCAAGGCCCCTGTGACCTTGACCTTTGACCTAGTGACCTCAAAATCAATAGGGGTCATCTACTAATCATGACTAACCTCCATGCCAAATATGAAGACTAAGGGTCAAAGGAATCTTAAGTTATAGGGCGGACAAGAAAAAACCGACGGACGGACGGACGGACGGACGGACGGACGGACAAGCTGATTCCAGTATACCCCCCTTACAACTTTGTTGTGCGGGGGTATAAATACAAACGTATTTTTATAGAATCCTAATAGAAGTCAAAATCCCAATTTACAATGCCATTGAAAATCCCCCAGGGTTAGGGGGAACAGTACCTGTACCCTAAGGAGAGAGAATTTGTTGTTTTCCCTTGTAGGAGGGATTTCAGACATTTTTTACAGCACATATATATGTATAACATAGTGACAATACTCATGTTGTTAATGAACATATTCATTAGGATATTGTTAAGGGTCTCCTTCTTTCAGCGGAATATTGTCAGTATAAGATGTTTTTCTTTTTTTAAAAAAAAGGGGATTTTTTTTTAAAAGGTGGGAAAATAATACTTTTTGAGGGGTAACAGTGCCAAATTTCAGAACAAAGTTTGTGAATTGAGGGCTCTAGCTGATCTAGCTGATCCCCAAATCTATTTGAAAAAAAGTTTTCCAAAAGTTTACATTATAACTGCGAACCGACTCAATGTTTTAGGTATATACACCTTTTTTTTTATTAAAGATCTCTAGGAATGTGAAATTGCCACCAGTATTGAAGAAAGTCCAGTGTGTACACTCATATTATGTAAAGGACCAGGCAGGTATTTTTTCTTTTCATGTAACAGAAATAGAAGTCCTTTTCAATTCTGTCCAGATACTATATACATGTAGATTGTTGCTCAACTTGATTATTTAAATATGTAGAAACCCATTCAATTGCTACAAATGAACAATTTAAATTCTGTATATACATGTACTATTATTAAGTAAGTCCTTCATATAATTTCAGAAAAGTAAGGGTAAAAAAGTTTTTTTGGTCTTGACTTAAAATCCCTAACACTGAAGGTAACTAACAAACAATGTTCTTGTCAATAAATCTTTCAATTGATCATTTTAGGGAAATTTTCAAGGTGACTTCTGATTGAATAGCAAATAACAGTGTAGACCATGATCTGATGGCATGGATATGTTGTCTGTTCTTGGTTTACACTGATCGCTGTGCCCCCTGGCTAATGGTTAAATACAGGAAGAGCCTCATACACAAAGAAAAACACTTAAACTACATGTATAGGGCTGAACCTACCATACTTGAAAACTCTTCATCTTATACACTACCACAATATCATCCTATTTCATTTGTTTAATGAATTATAATTTTTGTTCCTCCATTCTTCTGATAAAGTACATGGTTAACCTTATATTAGCATCTTAAGATTTTTGTCAAGAAGTATGTCAATTCTGATTGTTTGACATAAGTGTGGTGGATTAAGCACTATGTTTAATTTACCTCAATATCAAAATAATAGAAGAGTTAACAAACTTTCCTTGTAGACTAAAAACAACTCCTTTTTTTCAATTGTCTAACTGACCTTAGCTCAACAAATTAAGGGAGAGTATCGGATTAGTAGTCTTGGGGTCGCTGGTTCAATCTTCAGGCGAGACATAAATTTATCTCAGATAACAAGTCTAATGGTTATTTGTCTCTCAACACTGATTCAGAAATTATTTGAGATTTATAGTGGGTCATGTGCAGAGAAATTAGTATTAACTGGTTAGTTATCCAGGAAAGCCAGTTAAGGGTAGATCTTCTATCTAGATAAGACCAAAAATATGTTAAAATCAGCATAAAAACCAGAAAAATCGACAAACTATTTTTAGCCTATTTGACAACTTTTCTGTGCAACAAAAAAAGTGTATTTTCTGAATTTATTACTATTATTAATTCACTTTTACATGATTACATTAATAAATTGTGTATTATTTCCTTTATTTCCATAACCCAGGTGTCTATCTGCAGGTCTGTCTACAGGTTAATTCAGAATCAAATGTTTGACCTGGCTTGTCAAAAATCTACTGGTATATATCATAAGTTCATAACATAAAAAATATAAATGTTCTATAACATATACAAAAACTTCTCAGCTCAAAACAATCTAAAGTCAGGTTCTACAACATGATAATCATTTCACTTACAATAACTCATTCTGAAACACTGTTATCAGTGAAAATCATATGAGAAAAAATACAAACAGTGGGAAAATCATTCAGTGAGACAATACCACTGGAACTAATAATCTTATATTCTATAGAAAATGGGTACTATACTTTTGTATAAACACCTAATTGTACTCAATCTTACTTTAATTTCTGAAAGAACAATTCACAATCTCTATTATTAAAACTTCTGAGAATTCCATGAGAAACATTGCTCAGACTGAAGCCTGCCAGTCATATGTCAATGTTCATGCTAAAACATGTTAATATGCATGCAAACTCTGCACACTTCTGATAAAATTGTTATAACAGAACTGATAGTTATTATAGAACTTAACAATTTAAGAACTAGTTGGTAGGGACAGAGAATATAATGTGTTGTCTTGTTGTAATTTAGTCATCTGTTTAATGGTATTTTTATCACCTACAGCCAGGTAGTTTAAAATACCATAAAGCTCCTTTAGCTGTACCAGTACTAACCTGTTGTTTTCAATTCTTTAAACAAATCAATGAAAACACTTATGGAGGACATTAGTGACCAACAAATGTGCCTTGCCAAGTAGCCAAACAAACTTTATGCAAGGTTCAAGGCAGCACAGCCATTGACAAAAGCTTGAAAATGAAGAATCAAATGTCCCTGACAAGAGCTCAATATTTAAACTATATTCAATATTCAAGCATGAACCCAGGTCCTTGACTAACAAGAGTAAAAGGTCCTGGACTAAAATCACACAGTCATAAATCCAAGCTCAAACAAGAATACAAGATTATAGACTGCACATTCCCTCTAACAATTGGTCAAACAGGAACCTAAGAACCAACCTGAATTACATGGCCCTTGACTAGAGCTGAAACATGATTGCAAGGCCCATCCATACATTGAGGCCCATTGATATATTATTATAGTCACATCTAACTGATCTAGCTTCATAGAATACAGGATCAATGTGACACAGAACAAAATGTATAAAATATTCTTATCAGGTATGTATATCTGACCATGTCTTTCTTTCCTTCAAGAAAGAAAATTCTCTGGCACTAAAACAACACATTTCTGTCACTGTAATTCAAACAGTAACCCTTGTTAATTTCATGTTTACACTATAATGATATACCTACGATATGACTGCTTTTAACCAGAAGCCAAGATAAAACAACAATACTGATACATCCAATCACCTTCTAACAGAATAGCTAGAGTTTTATTTTATTTTTACAACTATTACCAACATGACAAATTTATTTTGATCACTATGATGTGGCCAAAATGTTCAGTTAATCAGGCTAATTAAGGGGTGCTGGATCCTTAAAACAGAATGTCAAATGGTTAAGAAGAGTTTGGTGCAGCCTGACCTATAAATATATTAGTCTATGCATAATCTCCAACTGATTGTTCATATCATGAGCTGACAGTCCCTTATACCTTCACAAGGTTTCAAAGTACATAATTTTACACCTTGGAAATTTTGGAGTACTGCGACAATTTAAAGGCTTTTCAATAAAGAATGTGCTGAATTCATATAATGGATTTCCCCTGCTTTAGCTGTTAGTTCACTGATTTTCAGTAGTGGGATGACCTGAACCATGACTTCTGTCACAGATAACCTAATCACCATCATGATAATCATATCTGATTTTTTTCAACAGATAAAAACTATCCCAGTATATCTATGTAAAGTACAATATTATCATATTAAAATGTAAGTAAAAAAACCTACAGGTATGAAAACAAACTGTACAAGAATTATCAATCATCAAACAAGATTCTGTACTATTAAATGATATATGATTAACTTTAGCCTGTTTATACTGAAAATCTGATATTACTGACAGTTTCAAATCAAAAGACCAAACTAATATTTACAAATTTTCCTCAAGGTTGGAGGCTTGTGCCAACACTGGTCAAACTGTGACTTTCATTTTAGCTTTAATGGTGGAGATAGACCTCAAGTGCCCCTTTGTACATTACTTTAGGCACAAGCTTGCATCTAAGTAGAACAGTTGACCATTAGTAAGCTAGTTGGATAACTTCCTAACATGTAAGAATACGATGGGATTCTTACCAACAGCAATGAGAAGTAAACGATTATCAACCATCCGTCCAGACAGATGTGGTAATTTATCTATAGTCATGAAGCTACCGGTTCAGCTTCCAGTATATTAATGGACTTGCAGACTGACCAGGTTCCTAGGTTGTCACATTGATCTTAGGGCTTAAGCCTTAATGTGTAAACCTACATAAATCAAAACAACTTTACTAATTAAGGAAATTACAGACTCTGATGGAGCATTTTTTACCCCGAGAACTTCATGTCTGGATTCTATGTTATTGTAGATAGGGTCAAATTGAAGAGAACAAATTACACAGCACTTTACTGCCACTGACCAATCTTCCAATAAAGAAAAGGATATGTAAACACACTGGCAGATTAGCAATTACTACATATTTTAACAGAATGATAGCTCTGTCTAGCATTAAGGAAATAATAAAAGAAATGCCTGAATACATAACTGTTAAAGCCTCCTAGCATCAACAGATTTTACCTACTTGTTTGTTCAGACGGTGCTGACCAAGATCATCAAGTATATTTATGCCATCTGATCATGGTCTGCACTGTTCACTACTCAGAAAACACATTTTTTTTTAAAAATTTCTCTTAAAAAAGAAATAAATGAATGGTTTTGTCCAGACTGAAAGATGGACAAGTCCAGTAATTATATTTAGCATGATAAGATCAAGAGGTTAAGATCTGATAAACCAGTATAGAACAAAAAAGTGAGAAAAAAATGCGGTCAAACAATAACATGTGCAATAAGCTGGACAAAGAATTACCGTTATAGCAAATATGACAATTTTACAATAATATTTTCTAGGCATATTTTTAAACAGTTATTTCAGGTTGGGAAAATTTAGCAACAACTAAAAATTCCTATCAATAATATACTGGTACTAATTAACTGAAATATTTCATTGAAAGCTGTATTCATTATCTATATCATAAAATATTTACATATTCTTCTCCTGTAATTCCTTTAAAACAATTCAGAAATTGTAAGAGGTATATTGCAATAATGCAGCTGTTGATGAAATTTGTATCTCTAAAATCTATAACATTACTCCAGCATCCTGGCTTGGATAAATAGCAGACTTTTTAGTTTTTCTTCAAATTTTAGCTTTTCTTTTTATTGTCATACCAAGACTTTTAATAATAAGATAATATAATATTTAAATCTAAAGACAACTCAATGTCTATTAAGGGATTCAAATCTACATCAGTGAAAGCTGTTGAAGAAAATATTAAAGCAAAAACCAGAAATTTACCCCAAACTGAATCATTCTGAAAAAAACTGTTTCTGATGTTACAAAAATAAACAAACCTTAAAAGCACATTATGCATCAGGATGGTATAAATTTTTACTTCTTTACGAAGGGCAAACATGAATTTTTATAATGTTTTAATAATAAAACTAAAAGCATTTCTGAGACATAATTAGGCTTTTTAGAGACATAGATATATCTATGTCTCTGGGCTTTAACTTTCAAATGATAACATTACATAATTTTTCTCTATATTTGAATTCCTTCAAACTTACAATTATAAAACTAACATTTCACCAAAGAAACAACAAAAAATAGTATCTATGAAATAAATGGTTATTACCCAAGAAAAACTAGGTTCAGGGGTGGTAGAATTAGCTACTAATTTTCGTCACATTAAAGAGCTTTTATGATGTTTTCAAGCACACTTATGTCAGCAGGTAGCCATCTCCTTACCAATTATACCATCAACCTGAATGATACATCACCTCCTAACACCTGAGAGAATATCAGAATGGCACAATCAGTTTCTAAGAAATGTGTTTATCTATATAGGAAAGAAATATCTTATGTTTATAACATAAAACATGTTTCCAATGAAAAACAGGAATCAAACCAGGGTTAGTGTCAGAATCTTTACATTCTAAATAAACACTTCATCTGAAATCTTATATATTTGTCAGTTTTATAGTCTAATAAATTGAAAGAAATTGTGTTCTATAGTATAGCTGAGTGAATCAGATAAAAATTTAATCAAAGGCAGGTTGTAAAAACTCTTTGTCTATGAGAACAGCCTCCATTTTTAGTCTTCACTTCACAAAGCTGTGCAACTAGCTAAAATAAAAACACAATATTTGTGCAGTCTGTTGTCTAACTTACAAATTTTGAATTTTCATCGTGATGTCCCCAAATTTGGCCATATACATACAGATGTGCAAAAAATATGGAAGCTTAAGGCATGCTGATATATTTAAATATTAAAGGTTAAGGACTTAGAACAGTCTTTTAGATTTTAAAGTATAAAGTCTGTTTTTTTTTTGCTTAAGGGAAATGGTGGCAAGCATAATGAAGCAGGGAAAGTTGTGTTATGGAGCCTGGGGAAAATGAAAGAGAAAATTTTGAAATCATGGAGGGAAAAATAAAATGATAATCTAGAAATAAAGAAAGTGTTCATTTTATAATTAATTGTGATACAATAAAATAACCATTGGAAACTAAAAGGAAATAATCTTCTTGCATATCAGACTGGCGTTTCCGTTAGTTTTACCCATGTCGGAAATTTCATCTGGCATGGGGGTTTCCAGATGAGTCGCGTGCTGTACAATGGCATGGTAAGGATGACGTAATTTTTACCGTTATGAATGAAGTTGTAATTCATACGCTTTAGTAAGAAAGTAGTTACGGTTGTAATTATATAATATTTCATTGAAAATAAAGATAAAGAATTTAAAGTATAATCGAATATGGTAGAATATGCAAGAAAAAATATCTGACATATGTTTGCGGTTCGGATCGGAATATCCGTCCCTCGGTCACCCGCCCATGGGCGGTAACTCGGCAAGCCTCGTTACTGCCCAATGGGCGGGTCACCTCGGGACGGATATTCCGATCCGAACCGCAAAATATGACAGATATTATTATTCAACTATCTCTCTCTAAATTAAACCAGTCTACAAATGAGAACTAAAGTAACTTTGGCATTAAAACACCAATACTGAGGAACAAACAGTTAGGAACCTGGTCAGATTGAGTACTGGTCACATATGTATTCTATTATCTCTAGTTACAGTGATAATGTTGATAATGACAAGACCAAAATCTTATAATGAGGATAGAGCAATTTATTTCCAATCATGAATCAAGCAATGTAATCTGTCTCATTCTTACCTACCACCTACAATAAACTTTACATCATTACTAGGGATGGCAACTAATACCAAAACTTATATTTGAGTACTCTGTCAATTTTCTGATCAAGTACTTGGTCAAAGTTTATCACACAATATCAACACTGTCTACATGCTACATCCGTTTTCTATTTAAATTCATATAATGTGTAACTACAAAAATGACTGCAAGGGAAATAACTTAGAATAACCAATAAACAAAATAATAAAAATTAAATCACCAATATTAATATATTACATTGTTTTAATTGATGCACCATTTAAGGTTATTAAATATCATAAGAGCTGAATGATGTGACACAGGTCAAACTGTTGATCGCCTCGTTATATTTACGATATCATTTTCACACCTCTGCAAATATGCTTTGATTTCATTTAATAGGTATTTATGAAGATACATGTACATCTCCGAATTGAACTGGTTACACTAATCTTTCTTAATCACAAAAAAAATATAGAAATTATATATTTTTTCCGAGTAATCGAATATTAATTTGTTAACCAGTATTCTGACGTTCAATCGAGGGCTCGGTTAACCGGTTACTAGTTGCCATCCCTAATCTACCAATATACAAAATAATGTAAACACTATTCTACATTGATAAAATTTTCTAAACATTTGTAGAGCTTGGTGGCCATACCCCCATAAAACAATAGCAAGGTCTTGTTTGGCAAAATCTTTAGTTTGAATTTCATTATACAGTGTAAATGACACTTAAAATCTAGAAAATTACTAATATATGCCAGAATATTCAAAAATAGCCCTTATTGCATAATTAGTCATTCTATAAAAATATGGAGATAAATACTGCAACATCATGCAGTCCTTAATTACATGAAATAAGAAAATTACTCCTTGCATTGTGAATATTTTTATTTTCTTAAACATTTTTAAAACCGTTTTCAGGTAAAGGTTTTCTTGAAATATGTTGGCTAATCTGACAGCATGTGGCTCTAACAACCGACAATTTTTAGACCAAGGCAAAACAAGTACAAATGTATATAACAAAGTGTTACCGGAATAACAGTTCAACAGCCAGCTATGACAGTTTAACAGCCAGCTATAACAGTTGAACAGCCAGCTATAACAGTTGAACAGCCACTATGACAGTTGAACAGCCAGATATGACAGTTGAACAGCCAGCTATGACAGTTCAACAGCCAGCTATGACAGTTCAACAGCCAGCTATGACAGTTCAACGGCCATCTAGTTTAACAGCCAGCTATGACAGTTCAACAGCCAGCTATGACAGTTTAACAGCCAGCTATGACAGTTCAACAGCCAGCTATGACAGTTTAACAGCCAGCAATGACAGTTTAACAGCCAGCTATGACAGTTCAACAGCCAGCTATGACATTTCAACAGCCAGCTATGACAGTTTAACAGCCAGCTATGATAGTTCAACAGCCAGCTATGACAGTTTAACAGCCAGCTATGATAGTTTAACAGCCAGCTATGACAGTTTAACAGCCAGCTATGATAGTTTAACAGCTAGCTATGATAGTTTAACAGCCAGCTAGGATAGTTTTACAGCCAGCTATGACAGTTTAACAGCCAGCTATGATAGTTTAACAGCCAGCTACAGGACAAGCAAAATGCCCTGGAATATTTAAGTTATAATCTGAACTGGTATAAGAATGCTCGAGGATAATGGATATTTCATTCAATAATTCACCAGACAAATTTGTTTATCATAGGCATGTGTATCTTGCTGCAGGCTGTATGATTTGTATAAAGTATAAAAAAAATATTAAACAACATTGCTGTATCCAGCCTAGAACTCTTCTCTGTTCTACCCTAGAAATATAAACTTTAAACTACATACATTCCTAACTAAAGAGTCTACTAGAAATATCAAACTACAGTTTATAGCACTCAGTATTCATTTAATTTCCACTTCCCTGTTTATTATATTGGCATGTATTGTGGTTATGACTGCCACATTAAATGACCATTAGAACAAAGTCACAGTCTTCAAATTAATTTTATCTCATTACTATGGGTTCAAAAACCTTCAACACCAAGAAAGAACCTTAAGCAACCAACAAGGATCCTTCTACACCCAGAGGGACCCTACAACACCCAGGAGGAGCCTTTAACACCAATAAGGAACCTTAAATGCCCACCAAAAGGAACCATAAATAACCAAGAAGGAACCTTCAACAACCAAGAAGGAACCTTCAATAACCAAGAAGGAACCTTCAACAACCAAGAAGGAATCTTTAACAACAAGAAATAATCTTCAACACCAAGAAGGAACCTTCAATAACCAAAAAGGAACATTCAACACCCAGAAGGAACCTTCAATACCAAGACGGAACCTTATCACCCAGAAGGAACCTTCAATACCAAGACTGAACCTTATCACCCAGAAGGAACCTTCAATACCAAGACAGAACCTTATCACCCAGATTGAACCTTCAATAACCAAGAAGAAGGAACTTTTGCTTTCCTACATGATAAAGCAGCTATCAAGCTTGCCAATGCAAAGCTGAAGTGCCTAATCAAGATATGTTTATAAAACCTTTTCATTTGACCTTGAAGGTCAACCTCAAAAGTGAAGGTAATATTTCAATATGACATAATATTGGTCTTGACCGTAGAATAACATAAAAGAAGTACAACAATAAGTTTTGTTCCCGACAAGAAAAAAAATTGTATGCCCCAAAAAAGTTCTAAGTGGTAACCAAAAAAAATCCAAAAAAATTAAAACAGTTTATGTAAAACTCGGGGTTTTTTGAAAAATTTCAAAACCCCCTTTTTTAAGCCAATTTTGTTGGGAGGCGGGGAAAAAATTTTTGATAAATGTAATAATGTTCCCATTGTACTATTTTTTTATCAAAACAATTTTTGGGTTTTTCTGGTTATACTAAATAACAAGCATAATTTGTTTTTGGGCTACAGCAATTATCGCGGATGCAAAAAAATAAATTTTTAAAATAAACTAACACATTTCTGGTTTAAAACTTGCTATTCCAAAAATTAAATTTTTCCCCCTTAAATAATAAAATTTTTTAAGAATAAGGGGGAAAAAGAAGTTTGCGGCATTCTTTTTTTTTTTAAGCACCTCAAATACATTTGAGACAGTTATTATTATGGCCTACAGTTGCCTCCTTATGAAAACTCTATGTACAAATTTCATTTAACTTCTATCCAATCTTCCAATATCATATTAATTCCCTTTCTGAACCTTTTTTTAACAACATAAATGCATATAAATGTAAAGATGGTTTTCCTCATAAGGGCTGTTACAGGTACCTTTAATTTACGGTGTCTTTGACATACTTTCATACAGACATACTACACAGTGTAGTGAACCTTTTTACTAAAATACTCAATTTTTCAACTGATGGGATTTGGGAATAGTGACCCTAATAATCTTTTGCTTCACTTTTATGCTATACCCTGTCACCCTCCACCATTTAAACTAAGCCATGTATGAGATTTAAAAATGTTCATTTTATTTCAGGGGCTTTCAGCATTAGTATATGGAATCTAAATAGCTAAAGTAGACATACATGCTGAATATAAACTGGTGACAGTGCATGAGTCAATATTGCACTCGAAGTTTTAAGCTACTGGCAGGCAATAGCCCATTCAAAACCTATTTAATTTGAAAATTATTTAGCTTTTCTGGTTTTTATGCTGACTTTTACATATCTCTTAACATATCTCTCCGATAATAATTATTTTAGCTGTCAAATCTGCCTAATCTTTATTCCTAGATAACTGTCTATTAACGAAATCGGCTTTCCAAGGATAACTAAACAATAATAACCAATTTTTTTTTTAAAAGCGACAGACTACTTTTCCCATACAATTTCTGAATCAGGGTTGAAAGGCAAAGGACCATTAGACTAAATGTCTGATCAACTGTCATGGAGAAATCATTTTGCCAGGGGATCAAACCAGCGACCTCTATATTACTAATCTGATGCTCTCCGTATTAAGCTTACAGGGCAGACATAATGTAGAATTTATTTTCCCATTTTGTACAAAAACAAGAACGTGTTTGTTAAACACAAATGCCCCCGGCTCCGATTCTTGTCAGTAGCAATATTTCAAAAAATGTTTACCCATTCACTCAGTTATGGACAGAAACATTGCCAAAAAATTGTAAACACAAGTCATATAGCTTGACAGAGTCATGGCATTTTGTAATTTTGAAATATTTAAGTTGCCAAGTCATTGCTATGACTTGTGAAGTGATAAATATTCAACTTTATCAAATATATATAAATGTAAGAAATCTATACTTGGCACCCTTGACCTTGACCCACTGACACCTATAGAATATAGCATGCAAGTTATCTTCAAACCAAATATGAAATACACCTGTCAATAACTAAAGGCTGTATGGGCAAAAAATGTTAAAATCTGTTTTGAGCATTGATGACCTTGATCAAACTGACCTCTAACTCCATACAAAGGAAGAATACCATGTAAGTTATCTTCCTACCAAATATGAATTAAATCTGTCAATAAATAAAGGCTGTATTGGCAAAAGTGTAAAAATCTATTTTTAGCACTTGTGACCTTGACCCAACTGACCCCTAACTTATCCAAAGTAAGAATAACATGCAAGTTATCTTCCTACCAAATATGAAATATATCTGTCAATAAATAAAGGCTGTATAGGCAAAAGTGTAAAATTCTATTTTTAGCACTAGTGACCTTGACACACTGATCCCTAACTCAATCAAAAGATAGAATACATTGCAAGTTATCTTCCTATCAAATATGAAATACACCTGTCAATAAATAAAGCCTGTATGGGCAAAAGTGTAAAAATCTATTTTTAGCACAGTGACCTTGACCCACTGATCCCTACCCCAATCAAAAGGATGAATACCATGCAAGTTATCTTTCTACCAAATATGAAATATATCTGTCAATAAATAAAGGCTGTATGAGCAAAAGTGTAAAAATCTATTTTTAGCACTGTGACCTTGACCCAACTGACCACTAACTCCATCAAATTTTATGTTCCTATCAATTATAAATGACATCTGTCTGTAGAATATGGTTAATACATCTGTAAAAATGTAAAAATCTATTTTTAACATTGGTGACCTTGACATTGGTGACATTGACCTTGACCCAAATGACCCCTACCAATACCTAAAGGAGGACCTCCCTTGGCATGTTTGTATTAAACATGAAAGACATCAACCAAAAAATAAATGCTGTATGAGCAAAAATGTTTAAATTCATTTTCTAAACCAGTGACCTTGACCTTGACCCTAGAGACCGCTTACTCCACAAAAAATTAGAGGACCATTAAAGTTACATTTAATAAATTTCATAAAAAACTAAATAGCGACATTTCATTAATAAATTGTGTTTTATATCGACTCCAGGTCTTATTTTGGTGTCCAAACAACCAAAATGAGTTTTATTAACATAAAAATAGGTAACCTCATTGTGGTGAAATGGGAAATACAATTTCTGTTTGCATGAGAAACTCCGCCTTCGGATCATCCGTACATCAATATTAAATCAACAAACATGACTATAAGTGGCAGTCCTAATTTAACGATATATTTCCGCATTGTAACGGATGTTTTCATACAAATTTAATCTTTTTACGAGATTATTACTTTTACTGAACCCCAGGTTTAGTGCACCGTGAAGCTTAAACGGTTAAAGTGTGTTTGCACAAGAAAATATCACATTTGCTGTGTTCCGGATAGCAACTATAAAACTGTGACGTAGCGCATACACGAGCTCATTATAGTCTTCATTTGCATGTTAAAATTCATATACGAACTTTAGTGGTACCGTGGGGTTTCCCGTTTAAAATCCTAATTTATGAACAATATTTGATGAGATTTACAACAATACTATTAAACAGGTTAATAAAACTGTAGAATGTTTGATTTTTAGGCCGACGGCAAAATATTTTCACATATTCATTTAATGTAACTTGAAAGGTTTCCATCTACCAAATATGCAAGATATCATTAAATAAATTAAGAAATTTACGATAAATCCAAAAAAGGGAAATAACTTGGAAATATGGATGACACAGTTATATAACTTGGCAATATCATGTTCTTTGTATTGATAAGTATGTGTGGAAATTATGAAGCCATTAGTATAGATAGAACTTAAGATATTTCCAACTTGCCGTTTTTTAGGTTAACCATTATTCATTTTCTAAGTGCTGAAAAGGGCAATAACTTGGCAAATATGGAAGCCATAGTTATGTAACTTGCCCAGATCATGTACTTGTATTGATTAGTAAGTGTGTAAATACTAAAAGCCATTGTACAGGTAGAACTTAAGAAAAAATCCAACTTGCCGTTCTAGGTTAACCTCGTACGGACAGATGGACGGACGGACGTTCTAACAGGAGAGTAATAATGTGGCTACTCCCATTGTTCTCTCTATTGTTCTTTTTAGCCACACAAATGAAAATAGCCACATAAAAGCATTACGGAATGAATGACATCAAAGAGAAAGAATAGTTACCTATTGTCCCTCTAGCCACATAATTACTCTCCTGTGAGTGCGGATGGACAGACGGACGGACGGTTCAATTACTATATGCCCGGGGGCATAAAAAGAGACAAGGACCGTAGCCTCTCATTTCCATCTTTGTTGACCGAGAGGCGAGACAGTTATTAAACACAAAGTCATGAAATATGGTGAACTAGTTCAATTATATTTTCAAAGATAACAGCCAAGATTTCTTCTGTAATTGCTGCATGTTAATCCACTCATAAAAATTATGATTAAAATTTACTAGTAAGGCGGACTTGACATCTATGGATTCTTAATTATAAACTGGGAATTTTTACTAACCCAAGAGAAAAGTTGTTTTTATTCTGCAGGGGTTGTACTAATTTTGACTAAAAGTCAATGGTAATATCTGCAACTGTACCTGAATTCTGCCGTTGCCTGAAAAGATTCCTGCTCTGTGATTGAAAACACACACAAAGAAAACCCTCTCCACTTCGGAAATAGTTGTCCCTGATGGCCGCATAATCCCCCCTGACCTGCAGTGTCCAGTAATCAATCTGTACTTCTTCCCCGTCAAGCACCACCTTCTTTCTGTACGAATCAGCCTTCGTTGGTTCGAAATCCTCAACAAACTGAAATAGAACATATAAATGTATACATAGGCAGGGATCTTTCTAGGGGGCGATTTCCGCGATTTCTTGCAAAAAAATCCCAAATCTCAGAGAAATTTGTGAAATGAGAGAAAATCTCGCACGGCAATTTAAAAAGCCGGAAAATGTCTAATCACAATCTTAAAGAATGCTAAAAATTACACGAAAATATGATGAAAAATTCACGATTCCCATCAAGAATTTTAATTTCAAATTGTTAATTAATGAAATCGGTGTAAAAAAACTCCAAAAAGCAGTCCAACACTTTGAATTATTTAGCCTAAAATAATTGCCGATCGGAGACCGCAAATTCACTGTACAGAAATACGGTATGTTGGCTAACTTTTATCTCTCTGTAAGTCGAGAATTTACACAAAACACTTTTGATTGATTTTAATAAAAATTGTTAGACACAGACTAACATAAAAATGGACATGTCAAAAACAAATACTGGTAAAATTTGTCTATCAACCACGGTAAATTTTGCCGTAAAGAACAAATTTAAAAATTTTGTTTTACGATTCCTGATGAAATAGCCGATAATAAATATTCTTTTATTGAACAAAAATATTTAATTTTATATAATTGCAATCAGCAACAGCTAGAATTGTGAATAGTTCAGCGGAAAAAAGACAAATATTCATTTGTCACATATTTTCGCGATGTTGTGATTTAAAAAAATACTAAAAGGAAGCTGAGTGTTATTTAAAGGTGTTTTATAACACTAAAAATGATGTTTATGAATAAAAATTACTTTAGTATTGTTTGTATTTGTGGATATGGAGATATTTGTCATTATGTGTTCAGGTCACATATTCAATGAATATTTTTTAATGGAGGGAGGTGTGTGAAGAGAATCATAAAGAAAACAAAATGTAAGGTTATAAAAAATATTCTTGAAATCTCAACAATCACTCCTGTTACAGTACAGTGTTGTCCATTAGGAACATTGGCTGCAATAATAGTTGTAGTAGATATGATATCTATGTATAATTCTTTTATTATTCAGAATAAAGGTGTTATATTTATTATTTTATTATGTTTAAAAAAAAATTCACAAAAGAAAATGCATAGGATGTGTTTAAAAAAGTGAAAACAAAAATCACTGTAATAAACAGAGCTACATTTTCTTATATCCTCATTAGATAAAACAATGTTTATATGTACAGTGATTTTAAAAAGTTAGAAATTTCCATATTTTTAACCTCGCCCATCATGAAAATTAAATCTCTCAAGGAAATCTTATTTCTCTCATTAAAATTTCTCAAATGAGAGAAAATCTCTCACTAACAAGAACCGGTTGAACCGGGTGATGCTCCCCGAGAAGGTTCTGGACACAGGAAAGTATAAAAAAAATGAACAAAGGGCAATTACTCCAAAATTAGACCAGGCTTTGTTTAGGTTCTTGAAGCGTTGCAGTTCTATCCAATTATATCTAGCTACCTACAAAGTTTCATGTTGATATCTCTAATAATTCTCTTTAAAGTAATGTCCAGGACAAAAGTCAAAAAGTAAAAATAAACAAAGGGCAATTACTTCAAAATAAGGCAAGGCAGAGTAATGATTCTTAAGCACTGCACTTCCACCCAATGAGACCTATCTATCTACAAAGTTTCATGTTGATATCTCTTATAATTTTAGAGTAATGTCCCAGACAAAGTTCAAAGTGTCAAAATGAACAAAGGGCAATAACTACAAAAGTAGGCAAGGCAGAGTTACGGTTCTTGTTCACTGCACACCTACTCAATGAGATCTATCTACCTACAAAGTTTCATGTTGATACCTCTTATACTTTTAGAGTTATGTCCCAGACAAAGTTCAAAGTGTAAAATAAACAAAGGGGGATAATTCAAAATTGAGACAAGGCAGAGTTATGGTTCTTGTGCACTGCACACCTTCTCAATGAGATCTATCTACCTACAAAGTTTCATGTTGATACCTCTTATACTTTTAGAGTTATGTCCCGGACAAAGTTCAAAGTGTAAAATAAACAAAGGGGGATAATTCAAAATTTAGAACAAGGCAGAGTTATGGTTCTTGTGCACTGCACACCTTCTCAATGAGATCTATCTACCTACAAAGTTTCATGTTGATATCTCTTATACTTTTAGAGTTATCACCCGGACAAAGTTCAAAGTGTAAAATAAACAAAAGGGGGATAATTCAAAAATTAGGGGCAAGGCAGAGTTACGGTTCTTGTGCACTGCACTTCTACTCAATGAGATCTATCTACCTACAAAGTTTCATGTTGATACCTCTTATACTTTTAGAGTTATGTCCCGGACAAATTTCAAAGTGTAAAATAAACAAAGGGGGGTAATTAAAAAATTAGGCAAGGCAGAGTTACGGGTTCTTGTGCACTGCAAACTTATCAATGAGATCTATCTACCTACAAAGTTTCATGTTGATACCTCTTATACTTTTAGAGTTATGTCCCGGACAAAGTTCAAAGTGTAAAATAAAACAAAGGGGGGATAATTCAAAAATTAGGCAAGGCCAGAGTTATGGTTCTTGTGCACTGCACTTCTACTCAATGAGATCTATCTACCTACAAAGTTTCATGTTGATACCTCTTATACTTTTAGAGTTATGTCCCGGACAAAGTTCAAAAGTGTAAAAATAAACAAAGGGGAATAATTCAAAAATTAGGCAAGGCAGAGTTACGGTTCTTGTGCACTGCACTTCTACTCAATGAGATCTATCTACCTACAAAGTTTCACATGTTGATACCTCTTGTTGTTTCAAAGTTATGTCCCGGACAAGAAAAGGGGACGGACGGACGGACGGACGGACGGAAAGACGGACGGACGGATGGACGGACAAGGCGGCGACTATATGCTCCCCCGAAATTTTTTCGGGGAGCATAAAAATCCTGACCAGAATGATCCCTGCATAGGTATCAGCGGGTTTATCTCCTTTCTTCATCATCACCATCATCTTCAGTAATCCTCACTCTTTATAAAGCAGAATTACATAAACTTTCATGATACCTGGCTAAAACATTTTTGCAAAGAGAAAAAAAAAACTGACTTGTCTAAAAATGTTGGTCATTGACCATTGTTAAAATACACCAGGCATTGTTATAATATATCAGACATTTTTATAGTATACCAAACATTGTTGCATTCCTCAGTTATAACAAAAGCTCACCCTGAACTCTCGGTCTTTGTGAGCTTAAAAAAAATCAAGCTAAATTTACCTCATCATACATAAACTGTAAGGTTAGAGCGGATTTCCCGACACCTCCACTTCCCACCATAATAACCTTGTGTATCACAGCCGGTTGCTGGGCTTTGGTCTTCGACATGACTGTGCTGTTTCTGCTCTTTGGTCGAATACAACTGCAATGAAAACAGTTCATCTATCAGAATCATTTATTAGTATTGTGTTTGGTTAAAGTGGATTGGTCTATTATGGGCACATTATTTCCATATAAAAGCATTTAAAATGCATGTATTGATAAAAAAATAAAAACCACAGAAATGTACCATTTGAATATTATTATAAGATTTTTTAAAAACATTTGTATAAATGATACAGAATATTTTGTTCTTAAACAATTTATTATCAATTTATCTGCTGGATATTGTTATATCGGAAATTTCCCCCAACAATTTTTTTTATTGATATAAATCTCCCCTTTAGGTTAGTCACATAATTGTCAATGTTAAATATTTAAAAATTTAAATTATTTTGGGAAAAAATCGATTCAGTATGGACATAACATGGTGAAGGGGGAGGGAAAAAATATTGGTTTTAGACACAAAGGAAGGGGTCCATTACTCATTTCCCTTTTTTTCTAAAAAATTAGTTGATAGTGGTTCAGGCATCTAATAACAAGACTATCTATCATTGGAAAATGACTATATGGTGATTGGTGAACTATGAAATTGTTTCTCCAGGCTAATGAAAACTGAATGATTGGCAAACAGCTACTTTCAACAATTTGCAGAAACAATCCTTAAGCTTTTAAGTTTAATTTTCAGTGCCTGCTAGTACTAAGTACTGGCTTTAAAGGCGTTTCAGATGAAACTGTCATTCTTATGATTACATATCGTCGATGTATCTAAAATCGCGGTGTATATAAATTCGCGGATTTTGTTTACATTTGGATAATCTCGTAAAATCTCGTCGCACCTGCCCGACAATGATGTAATATTTCTCGCAAAATGTGTCTACATATGTTTCGTGTATCAAACCATCACAAATCACAGAAAAATGGGCAGTTTATTGTTTATTTACTAATAAGTATAAAAAAAACATGATTTTACTTATGCCCAAATATCTACCTTATAAGTAATCCATTTTTATTAACTTAGAAAAGTTTGTCAAACAATTCCCACTTCCGGAAATTTCTTCAAGATGTGAAGGTCAGTCGGCCATGGATGCCTTTTTCCCAAACCGAGGCTATGAATATATTTAATGACCGATTTTGGATACCCATATCAGCTAATGCAAAAAATGTCATTTCCTTCATTTAAAAAATAATTAGGTCTAACTTTAAGCCTATTTGACCAAAATATAATTGACAGAATAACTTTTATGTCATCATCAAACTTTAAGATGTAATCACATGTTTAGATTACAATGTGCAAGCACTTGACCTACTTGAATCTTTTGCCGGAAATGAGGGTCATATGGGGAGATGAAAATCGAATTTATCGCCTGTTTTAGTTTTTTCACTACGTCTTGCATGGTTACAAAATAAAACTGCAAATAAGAAATAGATATAAAAAATCAACATTATACTGAAAAATTGATATTTTCTCAGTTTAAAGTGGCTGGAATTTTTGTCATATGAACTGATTTGACCTACAATGACGTATTTGAAGTCGTCCGCGAATTTACATACAGTTCCAATATGGCGGCCGTCATGACAGACGCTTATTATTTAAAGTTACCACTGACAAATACGAGTGTAAGTTGGTGAAACTTGAACAGACTTGAAATTAGACTTGAAATTGAAAAAGGCAATAGTTAGCAAACATTATGTGTTTAATTTATTATATATCTTTTTTCCACATTATTTCTCACAAATGTGCCTTAAATACCGCGAATATACATCAGTCTAGGATATATTGTCCTAGCTTAAGGTCTTCAGCGTACCCGTTTATATACTATGAGTATGACATGACGTGAACGCTGAAGATAACCCCGTAGGGAAAGTCCACCAATAATCGTGCCAGGAATCTGACACGCTCGTATTTATTCATCGAACATGCCATGAAGTAAAGTGAAGCATACCTTGATAAAACTATATATAATCTGTTGATAAGCCAAGGATGGACAAATAAAAATCTTATTAGGAACAAAAACTACCTAATAGTTTCCGACAGGTAAAAATTTCGGCACTTGGCCGCCATATTACCAAAATGTTTGACCACGTGATTACGAGATTGACCTTTATGAACCCATGTGCCTCCAATATTTTTATACATTACTTTTTTTAAAGATATTGAAAAAGGTGATTTACTGACTTTTATATTCAATAAAATCATATTGAAGAACTGAAAATTTTATGAAAATAAATAAAAACATTATCTTGAATAAAAATATTGAAATCATGTCAACAAAATGTTCTAAATATACATGTAGTACACGACTCTATTCAAATCTGTTCCAGCGAATGATGTCATACGAGGTCTCGCGTGGCACCTGAATGTCATGGCCGACTGTAGTCGGCGTAAATTGATGTTTTACAGTTAAATAGGCAATTTTAATGACGGTATTAATATTTTGATACTTTAATTGGTATAGAATGATATTAAAATAATTGTTTTATCGTAAAATGCACAAGAATTGATTCGGTCAAGTGTATTTGCAAGTGAAAAACAAGAATAAATCAACTAATGTTATTCTGGTTAGGTTTCGTAACGGGTCTAATCCAAAACTTTAATGCCGCATCAGATGAAAAACAAAAATGTTAAAGAGCGGCTTATAAAGTTTTGGAAGCAAGAACTAATATTGTCCATAAAAAAAAATGCTGAAATTTAAACGATTTTTAGTATTTACCACTGATCTTAAATCACAGCTTCAAAATTCATTTAAAAATTGAAGTTTTCATTATATTTTGAATAAGCTTCATTTAGAAGCACAAGTTTGCATATTTACTACTGTTTTTCTTCTTATCTAAAATGAAAATGCAGCACATCTAGCACAACAGGCTCGACACTTCCTCAAATAATAGCCCATGTATCACAATCACAAATGCTAAAGAAACTGTCAATGGTATGATACAAGAGCATTCTAGAATAGATCTATAATAAAAACAGATCTACATTATTTTATTCGCATGAAATTCTTTCAAATCACAAAGCGATGGCAAGTAAAAGCAGAATGATTCATTCAATAACGGATTTACAGTTTAATTTTTACAGTTTAGTTGATTAAACAAAGATACTCTGTAGAATTCAAATTATTCTTCATAGACTTATTAAGTGTCATAAGTTGTTTATAAATACTTAAAGAAAGACGAAACTTAAAATCTGCTGTATTGTTTGTTATACACAAAATGCATGTCAGAAACATAAGATTTATAAATTAAAAGTATAAATAACAGCAACGCATCGTGCGAATGTGCACGACTCGATTGTGCAATAACATAGATGACCACAATACCTTTCGGTAAAAGTCCAATATATATCGCAATGCGTCAGAAAGTTATTTTTATTCTAGAAAATCCAGTTAATCATCTTTCATCAGAACTGGAAGTAGGAAATTGAATTGTGGTATTATTATTAACCAACTTTTAAATCAAACGAAAAATATATTCTATAATGACTTACAGGTAACCTCCATTACTACATACTATTATTATTTGAGCCGCGCTCACGACCAAAACCAAACATAGTAGGTTTGCGACACATGATCACAGACCAGCCTGCGCTTCCGCAAGTCTGTCCGATCAGCTGTTCGATTCTACGCCACTCTATTAAGAATAAGCTGATCGAACATCATGGTCTGTATAGCAGGTGTCTTTCATGCTGGTCGCAAACCCATTGTTGTTTTGTCGTGACGAGGCTCATTTATTGTATCATAGTTATAAATCTCCGATTACTAAACAGCACAGTGCGTAATTGAGTGCAGTAATGGTTACCCGACACTCCAGAGCATGGCCCATAATTTGATTGGCTCAATTTTTTTGGGTGACGGAAGAGAAAGGGAAAGCGACAGAAATATCATATTCAGATGCTCGTTCATTGGTTACTTTTCCCCGGGGTTTCATATTGTGACAACAGGGAACGTATTTTTATGTTTGAGAAAGTGAGCACTCGGAAATGTGATTAATACTCGTACAAATCAGATAGTTGCTCTTTCTATTACTTAAAGTAAACATATCATATCTCATAATACTTTTCGAAAATTTATTAATTTAGATCAATTTTGAACTTTAAAACAATTGCACTGATTATATAAAGTATAAAGAGAAATAATCAAGACGAAACTCGATATATATTAGTGTTCTGAGTGTTATGCCAATTCATATATATTGTGATGTAAAATGGTAAATGCATGCTTGTAAATAAAATATGTTTAAACTAAACATATCTCATTGAAAATAAAATTTACATGATGTAAACGTGGGAAAACGTAAAAGTCTTCCCAGTATAAATGTATACAGTAATGATAAAAAAATAAAATAAGATGTGATTTACATTCGAGATATAAAGACAGGATTTATTTTCATTGAGTGGTATTGCCACTCATGAAATATGATAATTTTCATATCACAAGACGGAAATAGATATTGTCTATATAGATAAGAATTGATTTTCTGTATATCATATATGTTTTCTCTTTTTTGACCTTACAATTCGCGACACTTCGATCTCCATTGAAGAAAGAAGGCCTAGTCTGGCAAGGCACCAGTGAAAAATAGATGTTTACAGTGAAAATACGGAAAATCAATGTTAACGCATGGTTTGGAACGTTTTCTTGGTTCTGACTTATCCATTATATTAGTACACTTTCAATTAGGATTTGAAAACTGTGTTGCTATATAACAGTACATTTTTTTTCATTGATTCATATATAGCAAAAAAAAAAACTCAACTACTTTAGTTTTTTTTTCACTTTGTGTATAACAGTGTAGTTTTTTCCACAGAGGTTCCAATGGAGCAATGCGTGTAACGAACATTCCAAGCAGCAAATAAAGAAAAAAGAAGGGAAAAAAAATGATGATAATGATAAAATATTAATAATATAAACAAAGATGATTGATGAAATTTATTTTCTTTATATACAACTAAACATTAAAAGTTACATCTGCTGAATGAATTATCTCCGCTGAAAAAGCTATTAATTAAAACATTAATTAACATTTCTTTCTCCAGAAGGTCAATTTACAATCCGTCTGTAACATTAGATGTCTTTAGTTTTAAAGGGTTGTGTATGTTGTTATGTTGTTATATGTATAAAATTATTTAAGTGCACACAGTATTTTTTGCTAATTTCTGTATGAAATTGCGATTAAACAGTTATAATATATAAAACTTGTAAGTTACGGGTGTATTAGACTGACTGGGCGAAATCTAATGGCCTAACGGCTAGCCATTTTAACATCCCTCGATGTCGCCCCAGCTAGTCAGTGTTATATCGTCCAACTAATTCAATATCCATTTCTACTTCCCGTGATCGGTTTTAGATCAGATTAATTACTCTGTTGACTTTCCTGTCAAGGTGCATGGATCTCCAAGGACTGGACTGGGTAATTTGTAACAATAAAAGAGCAATGGGTAATTCATGCTGGACTCCAGATTTTTTTATATAAAATTCCTTAGATAAGGAAAGAACAACATTGCTGTACCGGTAAAAGAAATTTCCCGCGGGCATATGGCGGTCATGTTTCAAAGATTTCATGATTATTTACTGGCGATTTTTTTAACGAATTCGAACGAATGGAAAGCTTTCGTTGGACTAAATCACCATTGACACGCGGGTATCTGGAGACCATATTTCTTCAGCCAGCGCCCTATGATTTCCTTTCCCATAAAGAGAAGACTCTAAGCTATCTGTCATGTATTAGTACCAAACCATTGAGTTGGCCACAATTGGCTCCAGTAAATATAGTATTTTATTAACAAAACTGCGATTCACTTAAAATCGCCACGCGCCTATCTGGAGGCCAGTTTTCTTTAGCTGTGCTTAATATTTCCGTAATTAAAATGGGGAACACAAGCCTCTATGGACCCGTTTATTATGCACTTCTCGAATGAAATTTAATGCCCCGTTCTGCAATTTTAGTCACGTTGCGCTGCGGGTAATGAGTACTACGAAGATTTATAATAACTATAACGAAATCCAGCTCCTTAACAACCAGTGGCTTCCTATGGACCTGCATTGCATTAAAATGAATAATCCATTAATTTCAATGAATTCAGATTGTGAATGGAAATTCGAAATGACGTAAGGGCTCCAAGAAAAATACATGTAAAATGCTAATTTCACGCTATTCGGCTGAATGTTGCAACGTAAAGTTTGGCTCTCAAATATGCACTTTTATTTACCATAAATTACGAAGAATTTATAAACTATACAGCCGACATCGCTACTACTTACACAGCGGAAATTTTATGGTCTAGTTTAGTTAGGGATAGTGCACCTTTGCCTTATACTGTTTCAGCTACTGGCTAATGCTGCAATTAAATCAAGAACAATGGTTAAGTTTACAGAGGTGCAACACGCCGTTTAACTCACAACGAGTGAAAAATGTCATCGGTAAAAATGTTGTGCAGCAACTTCCGTTCCTCGTTGTGAGCACCAATCTATGACGAGTGACACGATAAACAATGTGAGTTTTTCATAATTTTTGAAGATTACAGACATTTATGTTAAAAATATCGGAATGCAGTTAGCTAGCGATGTGTTTTCCGAGTATGCACATGTAAAGATATTGCCTGTTGGTGGACAATTTGATGGAAATAACCGTGCGACGCAGTCAACTCGGGGTAGCTGGAAAACTGGAGACAACTTCTCTTTGGACATAATTTAACATTGAAAACGTCGATTCTGGTGACGTTTTTGTGCATTCTAACCTAAAACAGATGCCCCACAAGTCTTTAGCGTAAATTATTATCTGAAAGTCGTCGTAGAAACGAAGGTATACCCTTTTTTGCTTTAATCCTCGTCGTGAGCACCACAACCTCGTTGTGAGCAAGACAAGCGCAGTGCTTGTCTGGTTTTAATATGTAATTCAAATGGCAAGAATACAATTTTCAATCTACCAAAAGCAATCAAAACGTTTTTGTACAATAGTTTTTCTTTGCAATAGTTCTTCTTTTTCTTTTTTTTTTGAAATTGTTCTTCATATTCACAAGTCATCAGATTAACAGAAGAACTAATCAGTGAGGTAAAATCAGGTATTTTATTTCGTATTCTCTAGTGTGGCAAGAGTGAACATCACGGGGTGTTTATGAATATTTCAACAATTTCACAATCTGTGTGATACACACATACATGTGTTTATCCTGAGCTGAAGACTGACCAAGTTGTGTAAAACAAGAACTATCACGGTAAGTTGACAATGCCCCTGAAGTGGTGCTTTGTCCTTTGATTTATGGACCAGATAGATTATTGTTTTTGGACAATTAGATCTTCAATGTGAAGGTTATTCCAAGGTCAAGGTGAAATAAATATAGGTTAGATTGGAAGGTCTTGTCCAAAGGGCATTGTGTCCAAATATGAATTAAATTCCACTTACTTATAAAGAAGTCTAATGACCAATGTTAAAGTTTTTGGATGTTCTAGAAGGTCATTCACGGTACAAAGGTAAAAAAACTACAGATCAGTTTGAAGGTCTTGCCTAAAGGGGGGTTGTTTCAAAATATGAGTAGTAATCCGTACACTAATAAGGAAGTTAATGACCAATTTTTAAGTTTTTAGACAATTTGACCTTCAAGTGAAGGTCATTCAGGGGTCAAGGTCAAAAAGAATATAGGATTAGTTGAAAGGCCTTGTCCAAGATGTGTTGATGCCTAAACATATATGCCAGACATTATGGTCAATCTTAAATGTTTATTTGGACATTTGACTTCAAAGGTAAAGGCCCACTTCAAGGGTCAAGGTAAAAACATACAGGTCCGTAGGAAGGTGCTAAGGGATGTTGTGTTTCAAATATGAATCAAATCCGTTTATTAATAAGGAAGTTATGGCCAATGTTAAAGTTTCGGACTGATTGACAGACTGACAGACGGACAGTTCAAAACTAATATGCCTCCCTTTGGGGTATGCACAACGTCTTGCAAAGAAATTGCTGCTGTGCAAAAACGTTTTAATTGCTGTGGTAGATTGAAAATTATATTTTCACCATCTGAATTACATATTAAAACCATACACGCACTGCGCTTGTCTTGCTCACAACGAGGTTATGGTGCTCACAACGATGATTAAAGCAAAAAAAGGGTATATCTTCGTTTCTATGAAGACTTTCAGATAAATAATTTACGCTAAAGACTTGTGGCACATGTTTTTAGGTTAGAATGCACAAAAACGTCATCAGAATCGACGTTTTCAATGTTAAATTATGTCCAAAGAGAAGTTGTCTTCAGTTTTCCCAGCTACCCCGAGTGACTGCGTCGCACGGTATTTCATAAAATTGTCCACCAACAGGCAATATCTTTACATGTGCATACTCGGAAAACACATCGCTAGCTAACTGCATTTCGATATTTTTACATAAATGTCTGTAATCTAAAAAAATTATGAAAAACTCACATTGTTTATCGTGTCACACGTCAAAGATTGGTGCTCACAACGAGGAACGGAAGTTGCTCACAACATTTTTACCGATGGACATTTTTCACTCGTTGTGAGTTAAACGGGCGTGTGCAAGAAAGAGCGCTGTTAACGAAATGTTCTAGAGTGTATATAGAGAAAGAATATTAGCCGAGCGCGGAAATTCCAGTGACAAGAGGGCATCTTGCGGCTAGGTCCTTGGGCTGCTCCATGAGCCTTAGTTATTATTGCAGTTGAGATGAGACTTGCAACGAATTCACATCAATAGGTAGCCCATGGTAGTTTCTGGAAGATGATATTTTTTACCGAAAAAGGAAGAATCTATATTATGACACGCGGGCATCTGGATGCTATGTTGTTCTGGCTCGCGTCCTGTGCTTTATATTGCCGTAAAGAGGAGATTCCAAGTTATTGCACTGGCTAATTTGCAACTAAATCTGAACAACGGGTAGCCACAGTTGCCTCCAGAAAACAGTGATCTGGTCTTCACGAGTTCAAATAGAGAAGGAACAAAATCTGACAGCCATTTATCTTGAACTAGGACCATAAGCGTTATATTACATTGACGGTGATTATCAAAGTTATGGCACTTACTGATTTTCAACGGATTCCGACCGATTAAAATTGATCCATTCCCGTTATTCAATGATCCATCCACACTTTAAATAGTGTAAGGGAATAATGTTTCTTTCAAGTCAAGTCCAGTAGTCTATGCTAAATGAGAGTCCATGACATAGGACACAAAATGCAACATTCACTGGCGAGTAAGGACCCTGGGACGATGGAGGTGATCTTTCTTTTAATAAGTTTTGCTTTAATTAATACGTCTTTAATACGTCTTTTTTCAGAGTCACAGATCTGACATAGAACAAGTACGATGTTTTGAGGGTTGAGGGAAGGGTCATTAACCTTTGCAGGAGAGTACTAGCAAAATTTAAATAAAGTGAAATAAATATAAATAAAATAAAACAACATCAACAACAAAAACCGAAAAAAAAACAACAAAAACAACAACACAACACAAGGGCTCTTACTAACAGAGAAGGGAGCGGTGATACACTCCCTGTCAGGACTCTTCCAGGCGCAATATATTTGGTATGTATTCAGGACGTAAGTACACGTGCATCTACCCCAGTTATTACGTATGAAACTTCATCGCGAGATATCGAATTAAATATTCACTTGTTAAAAAGAGTCTTATTATCTTCTGATTTTAATAGTTTATATCCGGATTGTAATGATATTCTGCATATGTTGATAGCTTTTGCTGGCGTTCGAGTGATATTCAGTTTGAAGATGAGCGTAGAATGGATAAGATTAGTTTATTTAACTCGTGAAGGTAAGTATGGAATGCCATAGCTGCCTCATGTTATTACATTTCTTTTTATCTTGCCAAGAAAGCGTCTTATCATGTCAAATATACGTGTTGTAATGTCATTGTAATTTGTCGTCTTGTCTAAACATTGCCTTATTATGCGTAACAGTAGTCTTATCTCTTTAAAATATGATGTTGACTTGTGTTAACATTGTTTAATTATTTCAAACAGTAGTGTTATCATGTCAAAATGTCGTTTGGCTTGTCTGAAATGTGTCATATTATGTCAATTAGTCGTGCTATTTGGTCATATTGTGGAGCTGTTTTGTCAAAAGACTGTCTGATCATTTGAAACAGTAGTGTTCTCTTGTCGAAATTTTGTGTTGACTTGTAAAAGCACAGCTTTATTTTTATCAAACTGCCATGTTATTTTGTCAAAATACGGTGTTTAAATGCCTTAACATTGTCTTATTGTGTCAAACAACTGTGTTAATTTGCCAACGTACACTACAGAATTGTCTTTTATATCAAATATTCGAATTATCTTGCCGAATTAGGGTGTTGACTGGGCTAAATCATGCCTTATTATGATAAACTGTATGCTATTTTGTCAAAAAGCGGTTTTGATAGGTTAAAACTCAGTCTTATAAAGTCAAAAAATTGCGGTATCTTGTCGAAATGTGGTAATGACTTGTCTAAACTGTTTCTTTAAATGTAAAACAGACGTGCTATATATTGTCAAAATTTGATGGTTTTTTTGTAAAAAACAAAAACAGACTTATTATGTGTAATATTTGTATAATTTTGTTCAACTTTAGTTCTGTCTTGAGAAAGCGCTGTCTGATTTTGCTAAACTGCCCCGTTATCTTTTTTGCTCTATCTTTTCACGCTCCGCGTGGGCTCTGGTCACGTGATACTAAATTTGGACAACATCGCATCTGGACAGGATAACACGATTATCTGACATAATGAGACGGTATTTAGAAAAGTTCATGTAATAAATTGGCAAGTCAGCACCACTGTATTACATAATGATACTGTGTTTCAACAAGTAAACACCACATTTGAAAAGGAAAAATGATACTTCGCCATAAGAGGACGATGTTTAGTAAAATAACACCTAACCTTGTCAAAATAAAATGACACTTTGACAAAAAGATAGTAATTTTAGACCAGCCATCACCACGTTTCGACAAGATGATATGACTATTTGACATAATAAGACGAAGAAAGACAAGTTAATTCTGCATTTGGACTTAACAGCATGACAGTTTGACAAATTAAAATAGCGTTTTAACAATTCATAACAATAATTTGTATAGATACCACCATTATTTCACATAATAAGACGGTGTTTAGGCCGATTAAAAGAAAGTTTGGATAAGATAGCATGGCGATCTGAGAAAATAAGGCAGTGTTTAGACATGTCAATACCATTATTCGACAAGTCAACAATACTGTTTGACATAATAAAATAATGTTTACACAAACAAACAAAATTTATGGCAAGTCAACATTAGTATTTCACATTATAAGTACAAAAAATGTATATTTTTAGACAGGATAACAACAGTTTTAGACAAGAAAGCATGATGTTTTGGCACAATAAGACAGAATTAAACCACCTCATACAAAGCAACATAACAGTTCGACAAAACAGGACAACACTCAGCCAGGTTAATATAACGGTTGAACAAGATATCACTACTAGCCGACATAATAAGACATGAGCTTGACAAGTTGTCACCAAGTTCCGACAAGATAACACTACTGTTTCACATAATAAGACAATTTATAGACAAATTACCACCACAGTTGGACAAGACAGCATGCTATATTTTGACATAAAAGACATTCTTTAAGCAAGATTACACCGAATTTGAACACAATGACATGGCAGTCTGACAAAATGTGACGGTGTTTAGACAAGTCAGTATCACATTTAGACAAGACAAAACGACAGTATTAAATAATACAACAGTGTCATAACATACCAGGATCAAATTTGGACAAGATGACACCAACTTCCGACAAGATAACACTACTGTTTCACATGATAAGACAATTTCAAGACAATTCAACACCACATTTAAATAACACTTTCTTCAGACATAATAAAATCTTAATTCGAAAAGACGGCGTGCATGTTAGACATATAAAGACTTCCATTAGGCATGTTAACACCGGATTTGCACATGATAACGTGACGTTTTGAAATAATAAGACAGTGTTTAGACAAGTCAGCACCACGTTTTGACAAGATAAAATGAATATTTGACCTAATAAGACTTCGTTAAGACAGGTTCCCATAAAATGTTGGCAAGTCAACACTTCTATTATACATAATAAGACGCTTTTAGGGAAAAATAAAACGAAATGTAACAACACGAGGCAGAAATGGCGTTCCATAATGACTCATCAAGTGACTGATATTTTATCCTTCATAATTTTTGAAACAGCATTGACAGACAAATGATCAGTACACTGTTTAGGTCAAGGAAAATCAAAAGAACGACCCTCGATTACTAAGCTGATGCTTTTGAAATACGTGGACAGAAAAATACTATATGCCATACTGGTTTTACATTTGTCTCCTTCTCCGACCAGTTTATCAGAATTGCAAAATAAAATCTGTCATTCATTTTTTCACATTTCTGACCACTGAATCTTTTACCTGTGTGGACAATTCTGTTTGCATAGAATTATAGTTCTTCAAAGCTGTTTCATTAATATATTTTTTTTTTATCTATTTATTTATTTATTTAATTATTAATATATAATTAACATTATACATATATTAAGCCTTTGATATGCCTACAAGCAGGCTGCTCCTTATGTT
The DNA here is from genome assembly GCF_026571515.1 of Ruditapes philippinarum. Lineage (NCBI taxonomy): Eukaryota > Metazoa > Mollusca > Bivalvia > Venerida > Veneridae > Ruditapes > Ruditapes philippinarum. Next base: position 244,515 of record NW_026859959.1, read on the forward strand.
CCAAGTATGAAGTATTACAACACCATGTGATGACTCAAAAGATAGAAGAGTTTACCTTTATATACCTTTATATACCATTTAAATGCAAATTTATCTAATTGTATTATCAATATGAAACGGTGTAACGCATTGTAAAAACCTCAAAACATTTTTCCTGTTATATAACTGTTTGAATAAATGTCTTAGTTTTGGTTCAGATGTAATACAGACCTGATGGAAATGAACAACAAAGGTTAAATACTTATAATGACCAAAGGCATTTGAAATAAGTACTGTACAAATGTTTCTAAAAATCCTCAAACGATGCCCCCCCCCATACACACAATTGTATTATACCATGTGACAATATGATAGGAATGTCAACAATATTTTTTTGATATGTAAGTTTCGTTTTTATTGAGGTATATCGAGAAGTTTTATTCGCCGATCTGTTTTAGTAAATAGCTAAAAATGCTCGAACCATACACAGTTTTCATTTATCATTACCGCTAATTATCTATCGAATGGAAACTGGCCAGAATGTCAATCAAAACTTTCATTGTCCAATGGTTCTATGATTATGTTCTTGGAAAGAAAATCTCCATTTATGTACACTGATAACATTGAACATAAAACATTCATTTTACATTTTCACATTAATAACGTCATTGTAAAATCTGACTTTTCAGAATAAACATTATCTATCCTAAAGAACGTGGTTCGATTGTTTATTGTTTGATTATGAGCTAATAATGATGAACTTTGATCTGTCTTCTTAGTCGTCTGGTTTTGATATTTGTAGTACGTGGTGATAAAAATGTTAAGTAACATTATGATCGGTAGAAACAAACGAAATTGAATGAAATCTAGACAATGAATATCTAAACATTTCTTGTGATCTTTCTCTATGGATAGTTATCCCTATCTCTAATTACCAACTTTCGCATAACTCGCCCCTTACCGCTGTTGATTCCAATCCTGCTAAGGACGACTTCGGATTTCGTTTCATGTAAGGAAGTTATACACCTAGCTTATGGTAGGTCGGTGGTTCTACCTATAATTTCGTTTGTGTTTGTAAAAATGCACAAAGGGGCAGGCACCAAAGGTCTTCACCGAATAAACCTGTGACTTTTTATTCTGTCGGTTTGATTTACATTCTAACAAAGCAGAGACACAAACCTTGGTATTTCTTAACATGGCTACATACAGGGAATTGCCAGATGCTGTTCACTATGCATTACGTGCCAGATGATTTGTTTATCTAGTATGCTAACTATACCATTTGACTTTTTCTTGCATAGCAGACTGGCGTTTTCGTGAGTTTTACCCATGCCGGAAATTTCATCTGGCATGGGGGTGTCAGATCAGTCGTGTGCCATACAACAGCGTCATTTTAGAACATTTTATGAATGAACCACGTTAAAATGACGTCATTTTAGAAGGGAATTATGTGCTTAGGATGACGTGATTTCACCGTTGTTATTAAAGTTGTAAATTCATACGCTATTGTAAGAAGATAGTTATGGATGAAATTACTTTAATTTCCATGAACAAATATCTTATTGAGATAAACTATTTTTAACATCAAATAATGTGGCAGAATATGATCGAAAAATCTATCTGACATATGTTTGCGGTTCGGTTCGGAATATCCGTCCCTCGGCAACCCGCCCATGGGCGGTAACTCGACAAGCCTCGTTACCGTTACCGTCTTTGTTACCGTCCCCTCGGGACTGATATTCCGATCTGAACCGCACATATGACAGATATTATTAAGTTATCATATAGTATTTATTATTAATATTGCTTTTCCCCAAAGAGAAGAAAAGGTAAATGTTCTTATTGAATACAATTATAATAACTATTTCTTCAAATATCAAGTATGTTTCGATTTTATTCTAAGGCAATTATCCATCTATTTAAAGGTATGTCTGTGCTTATTTAAAATTTCTTCATGTACGCAGATTCATGTTTGCCGGATCGAAATTCACACCTAGGTAGCAATATAGGAGACATGTGTAGGATCGCTAGCGTCTTATTCAAATGGTCCTTTCTGAAGTTGATTTGTTTAGTTTGCACAACTCTTCGCGTTGGATGGAATTGGGCCAAAGCATCTTGAGGAATCTCGAAATGATATTTGAAAGACTTTGAATTCCTTGCATTTATATAAGGGGTATTCCCTCACGTTGGCCAATTGGAAAGAAATATATTTAGGCGAAAGAAATTGTTTCGTTTTGATCATGTAAATATTTAATTTTCTAGTCAGCAAGTATATTCAGCCTCGCGATTTCCCTGTTACCATTTAAATTATTTGTCTCATCACACAGTAAATGCATGTATTAGAAAATCAGAGGTTAACGATTATAAATAAACTTGAATTTTTCAATGAATGGTGCGTGATTTGTTCTTAAAAACGATTTGTTCAATTTTGAAGATTTATTCTTAATTTGATAATTATGCTAATTCCAAGTTCCATGACATTGCTTCGATGATTACCTTGATGTTCAGAACAATTATTTAATAACCTACTAAACTGAAATATGATGACTATAAAATTTGTTTAATATGTATATAAATAGGCAATATAGTGTTAAATTATATAATGATAACATAATATCACAGAACATTTTATTTGAATCTTTGAGAAAAAAAAATTCTGTTGTATCTAAACTAAGAATATAAATGACTCATATCCGTATAATATATATAATTGGTAAAATCCTATTGAATCAAATTATATGATGCGTATTATTGAGCGAATATGCGGGTGTATGTGTGCATATATTAATAATATATGGTTTATTTATATCGTAGACAAATGTTTTAACAGAGGGTTTAAACCGCACGAGCCCGGATGGATAAAGCCCAAGGGGCTTTTAAAGTGTCTATACACGGATTAAAGGTAAATAAGCGTTATTCTGATACGGTAATGTTTCGTTGCGTTTTTTTTACTCCCGCGAGTGGTCTCATTTAGCAGTGAATGTATTTGGGTCAGTATTAGGTCATGCGGCAGTATGATTTGCATATACTAAAGCTTGCAATAATGTCAAAACTTTGAAAGTTAAAATACAATGTCAGCAGACACATTCTAGGCTAATGGCAATGCAAAAACAAAGGCAGAATTTACGATATACACAGCCTGTACCTTAATTCGTTTAGGCACAAATTCTGAAACAGATTATTTAACTAATTATTTTAAACGTAATATCCAGGTTCAAGTCTTGTAACTTATGTTTGTCAATGTTTAACTCGAAGTTCAGGAATACAATTGGTGAAAGATCTCTTCTAAAAATAAAAAGTATTAGTCTCACATCACACATATAGTAATATAGTAACCAAACAAATTAAGTAATGAAATACAATTTGTCGTTGAAGATAAGGTACAAGTACATGTACATCACACAGATAGCTTGACTGTGACATATATTCTTTGCATGCATACATAAAAGGGAAAGGAATGTCTTTTCCATATGTCATATACGTGTGCCTGTTTGAAACAGATCTTAAAAAGAAATAAATAAATTCACCATTTTATCCTTCATTAGAAAACGTTTATGAGACGCGATAATTAGACTTTCATTAGGAATAAGAATAACCAGAGAGTCACATTTGTTTATAATTTATAATTATTTTAAACCTTTTGTGCAGTATAAAAGATTGAAGGTTTATATATTGACAAAAATATAAGTCATATAAACTGCTGTGTACATGATTAGAATGTAACAAGATAAGATACGAAGAAATACATACGGCATAGTACTTATATTAAAGCAAAGCAATGGATTATTTTATCGGTTCACTATCCTTTCATCCAAATTTAACATACAAACAAGAAAAAGGATATTGTTGGTTTATGTCTCAATCTCAATCACCTACTTAAACTGCAGTCCTATTACTCTTTAAACAACCATCGTATTACATTTGAAAAAAAGGACTGTATAGTAATTATCAATATCAATATTCTCAAACATCAAATTTAAGTTATAATATATCTTTACACCAAGTAATATATTTCAAAGTAGATTTAAGGCTTGGAAAAAATGTTCTCTTGAATGTTTGTTTGTTTGTTTTGTTTTTCTTTATTTGCTTATTTAAAAATGATAATTGCAGTTACTGTACGCAATGTAAGAAATCGAAATCCGACGGCCCCATTTTAAAGCATTAATGATGCATTTATATTATGTGAGACTTATAACCTGTTACAATTTGTAATTTCTGCGATATAATAAATTTTTTTTGTAATAAATGTTGAACAAACAGATTTATAGATTCCTGTGCAAGATCAAGTCATCTTTTTACTTTTAGATATACAGGTATTAAACAGGTATTTCCTTATAATTATTATTTTGAAAGATCATTGATTGAAGATTACAAAATTGTATAACCTTTGATATTTTTTTTTGAATTGATGTCTCAAGTATTTAAACTTTTATTTATCGCTATACATGGTCGTTATATTCGTCATATCTCATATTACCAATCATCATATTACCAATTATCATATTACCAATTATCATATTACCAATTATCATATATTACCAATTATCATATTACCAATTATCATATTACCAATTCATCATATTACCAATTATCATATTACCAATTATCATATTACCAATCATCATATTACCAAATCATATTATCATATTACCAATCATCATATATTACCAATTATCATATTACCAATCATTCAATGTTTGTTCTTCTTCACTGCCAAATATACAGTGTGCTTCTATATTCTTTGGAATATATTTATTATATTATTATATTTTATTATATTATATTTATAATATTAAAATATTTATTCATTGATTAAATGTTTATATTGCTTGATTTTAGAGTACATATATTTTATATTAATATAGCAATACGCGACACATACACACTATAAAGACTGAAGTGTATTGTTTATCAAGAATTATTTGAATACAAATACACCTGTGATTTGCCTAAATAAAATAATTGGAGGCTTCGGAATTTTCACATCCGTTTTCAAGTTCGTTTACTAAAATCATTTGAAACCCAAGCTAGTTAATAAAACACACACACATACATTGAATCAAAGATATTTGTCTCTCACCGTTGATCCAGAAATTGGTGAGACTAGTAGTCGGTCATTTGAGGAGACATATGTAATTACTGGTTAGTTATCCAGGAAAAGCGGCTAAGCAGATCAATCGCCGAAATGTGACCAAACAACTGTGTTATAAAACTGGTAGAAAATCTGACAAAGAAAAACCAATCATCTTCAATTTACCTTGATAATTTGGAAATTGGGTAAAATCCTGTAAACGTTTAAGCAATAAGAATTCCAGAAAATGTGTTGTAAAGGTCATTTTCAACACGAATTAAATCGTAAACACGCGAGGTACCCTGAGTAGCATATGCTGCCTCGCCTTGTTGTAAGGGAGTCAACATATCTACAGTTTGACACGAGAGGTGATGCGGGTAGAAACGCGCCCAACTATATAAATTCCCGTCTCTGCGAATTGCCAAGTCAATATCATATCCTACAAGACAGAGCTGTAATACGAAATAGTAAGTTCCAGTAACTGGAGCAATAAAAACACCCGTGTAGTTATCATAGGCATTGCCGTTGTTTTCAGGTATGTTTGTAAATATGAATTTTGCACCACCTTCTTGTTTTGTCATCGAAGGATCTTTAGATCGAAAGAAAACGCCTTTGGATTTCCACGAACCTAATGTAAAAGAAATATAGTAAATATTAGGACGCAGTTTTATATTGTATACATTTTTACATGACATATTAATGAACTTGGATAGCAAAAAAAAAAAAAAAAAAAACAACAAAAAACAACACACATATGGAAATTCCACTGAGTTAAAATACCACATGTCTTCATATGACTCCAGCACTGAAAACGTTCAGGAAGCGGACTCTAGGATGTTTCAAATAAGCATCAAGCTTTCTACATAACCGAGTTTTAAAATATATATGTTGCTTAAACCGGATCTAATTATAAGATAGTTGCTGTTAATCGTCTAAAATATTATTGGAATAAACTTTGAAGAATATTTTTAATCTCAACACATAATAGTAAAACCTACCATGATTAATGTCTCCGTTCAGCACTTTATATTTATGAACTTTTAGTCTAATATCCGTTCTGTCATCTTTTAGTTTATGAATCATTCCCCCAACCTCTCTCTCTGCTTCTTTCAAAACTTTATTTTCCTTTGGTGGAATTTTTCTCTTTAGTCCAAAGTAATGTTGCAGCCAGTCGAATTCTTTACTTTTCAAATCTTGGAGATTTTTTTCCACTTTATTTCTCACTTTGATCATTTCTTGCTTCACTGTCTTTGCTAAATATTCAAGTTGTGTCACTGTGCCTATAAAATCCTCCTCTTGATTCGCAAAGGAACAGTCACAGACACATAATACAAGCAAAAGTGTCACGCAATACATCATTTTTAATTTGTGGACGGGCACATTGTCTAAACAAATTCATATATTTTGACTAGTAAATATTCAGATCTAAAAACGTCTTTCTTTTTCAAGTTGTAAATGTACTGTTATTTGCCTATTTTTGTTTTGGTTTTTGGGAACATTAAAACATAACATAACACAATGTATCTATTACATGTCAAGTGTAAAGTAGTCGCAATATGGTAACAAAAATAAGCAGAGCTGAATAAATAATACCTACTTTGTAAATGTATACGGATCGCTCTTAAACAATTGTCGACAAATCTTTAAAAATAAGTTCTTCTTCTTAATGTCATAAGTTTTGCTTGCGGTTTTAAATTTTTTATTTAATATCAATTTGAGTTTCAGCTAATGTTAAACCAAACAAGTTGTCTTTATTTTTTAACCTTTAAAACTTTTAATGACCATAATAATGTTTAAAAAAGAATATTAGAATAAGAAATCTCATGAAAACAGGAGACGTTTCCATATTAAGTAATGTATTTCAACTGCTACTTGACAAGATCACTGTAAACTAACAGAAATTATTTACTTTAAATCATCAATGCTATGTAAAACGTATAGATTGAAAATATATCAAACATGCAGTATAAGCTTATGGGTGATGATTTCTATAAATGGTTTATCATTGTTACTCGAACAGTTCATCTCAAATTAATACAATCTAATGTGACATCAAATAAAAAAAATTGATAATATCTCCTCACTTTTTGTGTAATGTTAATTTCCCACAGGCTACTGAAAGTTATTAATAATATTATCATTGTTAATGCAAGTGTATCAAGTGACTAAGAAATTTGTACTGCTACATGGTAACAGTAGTTTTTAACATTATAAGATCTTGTCACATGGTCTATTTCCTTAGGAAAGAATATAAAATCACCATTAAATGATAATAATAAAATAAATAACACATGGGTTTGTGAGTAACAGTAAAAATATCATCCCTCGTAAAAATACTGTTACCTCGGGTAACAGTAAATTTATCATCCCGAGGAAAATACTGTATTTTCCTCGGGATGATATTTTTACTGTTACCTACAAACCTATATGTTATTTATATACTGCTATTAATTTATAATGATAGAGTATGCCTCCAGATTCATGCTAATTTTCATGAAAATTTTGAAAATGTATTTAAAAGTAAAATACTATGAAGTATACAAAGATAATAATTTACACAATGCAAACGGCCCTTACAATCCACATAAATTACCAAAAAGAGGTCAAAATATACATAAATACCTCTTACTGCGTTAGTAAAACAGTAGAATGCTATTGATTGATACTGCAAAATCAGTCATAAATCGCACATTACATGTAAATATTTAATTAAATATTGAATCTTTTTACTTTTCTTATGTTCTAAAATATTTTCTAAAGATTGAATTACTTGAATATTTTGGCTCATTTGTAGGCGTGCAGCTTTAAACGTTTAAGAATCCTACATGTACAATATTAACGTATATCAAATTACATAGACATTCTATGTTATAAGTCTTTTTCAGACGTAAATGTTATGAAAACAGTTTAATTTACTGTTTTTTTTTATAGTTCATCACTGTTTTTAGATTTTTATAGTTCATCAGATATAGCTTTATACACATTCATTCAATGGTTAGCTGTTATCAAATCAAGAAACAATGTGAATCTAGTTTCAAAATACATGTCTATTTACCATAGATAGCAGTTTAGAACAAATACTACAAATTTTACTACAGCAACTGAACAAACTCAGTGAAAAATTATAGCACATCATTTCTGATGATGGGGCAATCATGGGAATCGATACAAAATACAAATTCATTATTATTATTGTACAAAGAATACAATCATCAAATTGTGCTGTTTTAGGTGACTGCGCTCGGTATCCACTATATGTTACAACTTACAAAAGAGCTATAAGATATTGGTTGAAAATTATAAAGATGCCTAACGAAAGAAATGTAAAAAAAAATGTTATATAATGATGCTAAATGATGTCTCAAATGGTTATGTCAACTGGGTTACATCAGTGAAAAACTGTTTAGAAAGATACGGATTTGGTTTTGTGTGGCTTAACCAAGGTGTACAAAATGAAAAAAAATGTATTTTTAATTTTTCTTGTAAATAGAGTGAAAGATATAAGCCTTCAAGAGTGTAATATGAATGTTGACGATAATTCTAAGTTAGAAATTGTTTCAAAATGGTTCTCTACGTTAGTGGATCTCGTATATTTGTATATCGCAAATGATGTCACGTAAAAATATATGCACGGTCGAACAATACCATTTTTATGGAGTTGTAAAAGCGGCAGGGGTATGTGATAAATGATATTAAGTAGCTAAAGTATCTCTTAATGTAACAATTTATAAACTGTCATTGCAAAAAAAAAAAAAAAAAATAACCATATGTGATACGTACCGTACCATGGTTCATATGACTTTTATTTCTTTTTATTTGTCATAGATATTTTAGCAAACAGGTGTTCTTTTATATTCGGTTTCAATTGATGAGAGTCTACCATGAAATCAAGCTTTCTTTTTAAAACATAATATGCTTAAAGTATTACATTTTATATACTGTGTAGTGAAAATAATTTTAAGTATATTTTCATTTTCTCTACTCTATATCTGATATTTATTTTATACATTGTCGCCAAATTTACATCTGTGTTTTTAAGCAATATCTATTGAGAATGGATATCATGAAGATTTTAGCATTGTTGTTGTTTTATTGTCACTGCATTAGAATGGAAGATCACCATGATGATCTTGAAGATCGGATACTTAATGTCCAGCGTCGAATAAATGCACTGTAAGAGGACTTACAGGCTATAGAGTCTAATGCTGAAATGACAGAGACTGACTTAGATGAAAACAAAAACTCTGGAGCAGATGTTTACCAACTTAAACAACATATTTGAAGAAATCCAGTTTCAAGATATAAAAGATAGATTTAGTAAGCATTATTTGAAAAGAGAGCGAAGAAAGCTTTTTAAACTGCTGCAAGAGCCAAATGAAATTGAAAGTTGGAGAACAAGAAGGTAACAAAAAGCAACAAGACCAAAAAGATACGATGACGGATCAAATGACAGAAGATGTTGATCAAGATTTAAACTCAGCTTTGAAATTTAAAGGTATACACGTATATTCATAATTACTTTTACAAGTCGTTTGTTGTGTCTGTGTGTGCGCGTGCGTGCGTGCGTGCGTTTGTGTGTTTCTATTTATAGAGATAGAGACAGACTTTACTTTCACCTTCAGGAAAGGATACACATAAAAGTTTAAACAGAAAATATCTTTACTGTAACTGTAAGCCAATGTTTCCGATTTTGTTTTTGTTTATTGATTTGTAAATAGCCATCATTTCTTATTTTGCTTTATTTTAATGTGTTGAAAAGCAGATTTGTCAGTGAGTTATATAATATTAAAACAGAATCTTTAAAGAAAGCCTAACACGGCAAAATTGTAAAATGTTGCAGGCTCGGTTTGATTAATAATAATAATAATAATAATAATAATAATAATAATAATAATAATAATAATGATAATAATATCTTTATTTAAAGAAGGTTACACATGAAGAACATACAATAACAATCATATATATCTTATTTCCAATGTGGCCTTCTGAAATAGAAAACAACAACAACAACAACAACAACAGGACATGCATAGGTAGAAAAATGAATGTATAATATGTACTTTTTAGAATAATACAACTCAAATACTTTCGACAGACACTCAACAATTTGTTTAAACATATACCTTATGCATCATTCGTTCGTTCGTTCGTTCATTCGTTCGTATATTTATTAATTATTTAATGCATTCATTCATTCATTCACTCACTCACTCACTCACTCATTCAATTATATGGCTTTGTATTTTTAAAACATTTAAGGTTATTAACATTACGAATTTTTAAAGGTATATTGTTCCAAATGTGCATGCCAGAATAAGAAAATGTGTCTTTAATATAATTTGTTTTAGGTCATGTCCATAATACAATATCTTTTCGTGACCTAAATCTTAAGTTATATATTTTGTTGTCGGAAAAAGTCATCAGTTCTGTCATATAAGCCGGTGCCATGTTATTTAAAGTTTTAAAAACAAGCACCGCAGTGTGGTATTTACATCTGTCAAGGAACGGTAACCAGTTAAGAGCTTCGAATAGATTTATTGACGGAGATCTTTGTGGTTGCTGTAAAATGATTTTAGCAATTCGTTTTTGTAATTTACAAACATTATTTATGTAGTTTGTGTTTCCTTTACCCCATATAATACAACAATAGTCCATAATGGGCAATATATATGCATTGTAAAACAATAATTTCATATCAAAGTGCAAAAAATACGATAAGGCAATTTTTCCGTTAAGTTTTTTACAAACACTGTCAATTTGCAAGTGCCATTTTAAGTTGTTATCTATGCAAATACCCAAGACTTTTTGATCAGTTACATTTTCAAGAGCTATTTCATTTATCTTAAGATACAATTTACTTTTTGTGTTGTTCCTATTACCATACATTTTGATTTATCTGGATTTAAGGCCATATTATTTATTTTGCACCATTTGTCAATGTTATTTAAATGATCTTGAAGTTTTATTTCTACTTTTGATATATTTTCTCCGGACTCATAAAGAGTAGAATCGTCTGCGTATAAATCAATTTTTATATCATTACCAATGAAAACTATGTCATTTATGTATATTAGAAATAATAAAGGTCCTAATATTGAGCCTTGTGGAACACCGGAAATTATTTTCATTGTCTTAGATTGAAGATTACCTATCTTAACCAGTTGTATTCTGTTAGAAAGATATGACTTAAAAATCTTAACGGCATTTTCAGAAAAAATGATTAAGTTTAAGTTTATGCAAAAGTATCAACATCTTTTAACCAAGTATCTATTAAACTAATGAGTGCAGTATTACATGAATGACTTTTACGAAATCCTGATTGTTTATTATGAATTATGTTCGTTTTTTCAAAGAATGAGTGTATTTGTTTGGCAATATGGCGCTCAAATATTTTGGATATAGTTGACAAAATTGATATCGGTCGATAGTTATTTGCTTCATTCTTATCCCTCGATTTAAAAATAGGTATAACTCGAGCTCTTTTTAAATCATCTGGGAAAATATTAGATTTAATACTATTATTGATAATTGATGCAATGATTGGTGTAATATAATCTCGACAATATTTGATGATGTTTGGTATAATTCCATCTAATCCTGTAGATTTTTTAATATTCAGTTTTTCAATAATAAGTTTTACTTCAAACGGTGTAATTAATTCAATATTAAATTCATGATATATTAGCTTTTGGTCTAAAGTTTCTTTCATTTTTGAATAATTTGTATTTGAAAACTTTGTTTTATGTATGACATTCGAGATATTGACAAAATACTTGTTTAATTCATTTATAATATTTACATTTCTGTAAATTTCTTTATTACCTGTCACTAGTCTGTCTGGCATTGTAATACAACATTTTTATTTAGATTTGAAACGTCCTTTAAATTTTTTCATAAAAATGCCGGGTCTTTGTTATTTTTAATAGTATTGTTAAAGAAATCTCTTTTACTTTTTTTAATCATTGATGATATTTTATTTCTGAGCAATTTGTATTGTTCATGTTTCCCTACTTTATGATAGTAATCGCGTTCATGTATTAGATATTTTATCTCATCAGTAAACCATTCCGGCCGGTGTTCACGTTTGATACGTTTTTCTTTTATTGGTGCATGCTTTTTCAAGATAGTATTTAAAATGGAGTAAAATAAGCTAAGGGATTCATTCGGATTAATTATGTGCTCGACTAATTCAAGATCGGATAAAGCAAGGTCTATCTGAAAATCAATTTCATTGAAGTTTTTAAAACATCTATATTTAATCGAATTATGTTCATTAATCAATCGGGTACATGCTTTCGTTGATCTTGAAATACATATCGGATAATGATCACTTAATGAGGTATCAGAAACGAACGATTCAATAATATATCTGCTACTGTTTGTATAAACATGATCAATAATGTTTTGGGTACGTTTTGTTATCCTAGTAGGATCTGTGATAAGTTGTTTCAAACCATATTTCGTTATCAAATCATCCCATTTTGTATTTTTTTTTTCATTTTATTCATTGGATAAAAGTTTATATTGACATCTCCTAGAATATGATATTCTATGTTTGATATAAATATTATACTTAGTTGTTTTTCATAATTGTCAATCCAAGATTGGTGTACATTTGGTGGGCGATATATAAAATTTAAAAGAAAAGGTTTGCAATTTGGGTAAATAATTTCCAACCAAACAGATTCTAATTCGTCCATTTCTATATCGTAACGGCGCCGATATGGCACCTTGTCAGCAATATATATTACAATTCGACAACTTTTACGTTCCTTTCTTTCGTGTGTGAAATTGTTTATATTTAATTCATCGTCTGTTGTATCATCACCAAGAAATGTCTCAGTAAAGCCGAAAATATCTGGCGATTTTAATTTGTTTAATAGATTGTATTTTATTTCGTCTCTTTTATGCATTAAGTGATTAACGTTAAGGTGTGCAACTATATTAATATTGTTATGAAATTTGAAACTAATCTTTTACTAGAAGAGTATTCATTTAGGATGGTAAATCTGGACAATATTTCTAAGCTGGTTAAAATGTTTATGTTAACTTTTACTCATTTTTGTTGTAAAACAATTGAGTCATTAACAGTCCAGAATATTGGCACAGCTCAGTTATTTTTAGATTATGATCATTCCTCATTCCAAATTTGGAAAGGTCGCGCAGACAAAGGTCGCGCGACACTTAAGGTCGCGCAATAGGAAAGGTCGCGCAGAATCAGCTTTCCCAGGCATGCTAGTTCCAAATATGGAGAGGTCGCGCAATAAGAGGTCGCGCAGTCTAAAAGTACAAGGTTTAAGTTATTTTTAGCCCTTCAGCATCTCAACTGTTGTTAACAAAGCATAATTTGGTCATATCAGATTTTATGAATGGGATTCCTTACTCACAGCTTTATCTATGTACAGGTTACTTGGTTCAAATGTTGAGCTGTATGTTGTAAAGCTGGAGAGATTATATTTCTGTTGTTTAATGAATTATCAGTCAGTATTATAAGTTTATAGAAATGTCAATCAGTAGTAAGTGTATTGGTCTTATAAGCCATATATAGTACATATATCTTTATTACTGCAAGTATATTTTGCACTATTAAGATGCATTATTGGACAGATAATTATTATCCTATTGAGTGTTCAAACATGTAAATTTATATAACTATTATGTATTTTTGTACTAATGTTTGTATTGTACAACAGTCTGTATACCTGAACCAGTTGCAGGCCATTTTGAAACATTGTTAAGGCATTGTCAGCATTTTAAAAAGGTCGCGCAACATTCAGGTCGCGCAATGAGTTGTGTGCAAAACTGGAGAGGTCGCGCAATAAGAGGTCGCGCAACAGTCTACTTTTGCACACCACCCTAGCTGCGCAAACAGAAGGGTATATAAGCTGGGAACTTTTCTAGCTGAGTTAGTTTTGGAGTTTTTGAGGAGTTTTGGAGTGAGTTGGAGTTGGTTGAGTTGAGTTAGTTAGTAATTGCAGAAATGTATTTGTTGAAGTTGTTAAGGATTTTACTTTGGTTTTGACTGTTGATAGAGAATAAAATGATGCATTATTTTGATTTACTGCAATAAATATAATCCTGCTTTCACTTGGACTTGACTTGTTCATTGTACCAGCATAGAGAAATGGTTGACTTTTAAGCGAAAAAAGTGAATAAACAAAGCTTTTCACAAAAAGGAGGAGAGATTTTCGTAACACTGGTGGCAGCGGTGGGATAAAGACTTTAACATGCTTCAGCGCAGGGATAAAGACTTTGACTTTTTCTACTTTTGAGTGTAATGGACTTACAAAATGGAAAAGGAATTAGAATCATTGCGTCAGACTGTTTCTTTGTGCTGTTTAGAAATAGGAAATATCTCCAAAGAACTAGTTAGTCATAGCGAAAATCTAACAAGTGCATTTAGTGATTTTTGTAACAAAGTGAATGGAATTTTAGAAATGAAAAATAATGAAATCAGTGAATTAAAATCATATAATGCAAAATTACGTGCTTCTATGTTAGACGATGACACTCAGGTTTTAGAAGAAAGTCAGTAACATGGGACCTAAGAAATCTGCTAGATCTGCATCAGCAACACGTCTTGAAAATTCAGAACTTACAATGGATTTACGTCAACAACTTTCCAGAAAAATTGATGAAAATGATGATTTACAAGCTAATTTAACTAATGCATTGGCAAATATTGAGAAATTAAATGAAACCGTCAAAATTTTACAAAGTGAAAAAGTTGGATTACAAGAAATTATAGAAAGTGAAAATGAACAATTTCGAAGAGATAAGGAAAATTTGAACAGTCTATATCATACAACTCAGACGAATAGAGACAGACAAATCCAAGTATTGACAAATGAAATTGATGAATTACAAAATATTTTACAATCAAGAGATGTTGAACTTAGTCGCCTGCAGAACATTGCATTACGAGAAAGTAACCAAAGAAATTCTCGGGATTATCATGTTCCACTACCAAACCAGGTTCTTTTTGATGGTAAAACGTCATACACCGCATTCATACGTCAATTTGCTGTGTTGGCTGAAACATGCCAATGGAGTGATAAAGAGAGGGCATTTCGCTTGCTGAATAGTCTGAGGGATGATGCAGCAGAGTTTGTATTCAACCAGGTCAGTCCTGAAACTCAACAATCTTACACACAGCTTGAGCAATGTCTAGCAGCAAGATTTGTAGAAAGACGTTCTACTGCCTCTTATCTGATGGAGCTCGAAAATGTCAAGCTTCAATCAAGGGAAAAACTCGTGGAGTATGTTGCAGATATAAAGCGTCTGGTTCGAAAGGGCTACCCAACTGCAGATGATCATACTATTGGTACAATTTGTTTACGGCATTTTATTAGAGGTCTGGTGACTCCCAGATGGCTCTGGCTATAGGGATGAAGGATCCAACTAGTATCGAAAATGCACGCGAGATTCTGGAGACGTACTATAGTTTGAAGGATGAAACTAAGGCAAACACCAAAGTTCGAATGGTTCGTCAAGGGAACAACAATGTTTCTCAAGAGCAGTTTTTGTCTTTCAAGAAAGAAATAGATAAAAAATTTGATGAAATTCTGTCTGCCATTAAGAAGCAAGATATGCAGCCAGAAAAATTCAAAAGAAGGGATTTATCTACTGTTGAGTGTTATAAGTGTCATAATTTAGGTCATTATGCACGTGATTGCACGAGTCAGCAGAGTGATAAAAATAAAGCGGAAAACTAGGTGGGACTAAGGCAGACGGCCTTGCGTTAGTCCAAAATCATAGTGAAAAAGTGATAAAAATTCATTTTAATGATACCTGCAATGGATTATCTTTGTTATTACCTGTGAAATTTGGTGATATCAGTGCAAATTTAGTAGTAGATACTGGAGCAGTTGTTACTATTGTTTCTTCTAATATCTATCATAGTGTGCCTTCTGATATTCGTCCATCATTGGAGAAAATTGATCCAAATTTTAAGCTTGAAGTTGCAAATGAAGGGTATCTCCCTATTTTAGGTAAAACTGTGATGAGTTTTAAAATTCATAAGGATATATTTAAGTTCAATGTGTTTATTGCACCAATTCAAGAAGATGGTCTTTTAGGTCTTGATTTTCTACAAGAAAATAATTTTGTGTTAAGCGCAGAAAATGGTTTGCGTCTAAATGGAAAGAAGTATCCTACGTTGATGGAATCTTCAGTTTTCAAAGTGATGCGTGTCAAAAGTTCAAAATCAGTCATTGTACCAGCAAACAGTGAGGTGATAATAGAAGGTAGTTGTTCTGGTGGCAAAATTGATACTGAGTTTGGAATTGTTACGCCATTAAAAAAAGGTGATGATAGTGAAAATAGCTTAATTGTTGGCCATACGCTGGTCAACCCTCATTCTAAAAATGGTTGTGTTCCAATTCGTTTAATGAATATTAGCAATGAAAATGTAAAAATTGAAGCTAATACTACTCTTGGATATATTGAGAATGCTGAAAAAGTTAGTTTTTGTGAGAAAAATGAGTGTTTTGTTAATGAAAAGTGTGACTCAAAGCTTCCATCTCATTTAAATGAGCTTTATGAAAATTCAGTGAAAAATCTTAATTATGATCAAAGAGTGAAACTTAAGAATCTTTTGATTAAGCATTCAAATGTGTTTGCAAAGTCACCAGATGATTTTGGTCGTACATCTGTAATAAAGCACAAAATCAATACTGGGGCAGCAAAGCCTATTAAGCAACGCCCTAGGCGCCCACCAAAAGCTTTCGCAAATGAAGAAGAGAAAATAATTAAAGATCAGTTAGCGGCCAATGTTATTCAGGAAAGTAATTCTCCTTGGGCGTCACCATTAGTATATGTCAGGAAACGTGATGGAACAACACGACCTTGTGTGGATTATCGTCAGCTTAACAACGTAACAGAAAAAGATGCATACCCCTTACCTAATATTAGTGATTGTTTGGAAAGTTTAGGGGGATCATCATATTTTTCGTGCTTGGATATTTTGTCAGCCTATTATCAGATTGAAGTTGATGAGGCTGATCAACCAAAGACAGCCTTCACTACAAAATTCGGTTTATTTGAATATTTGGTAATGCCGTTCGGATTATGTAATGCACCGTCAACCTTCCAAAGATGTATGGAATTAGTAATGAGAGGTCTTCAGTGGGAAATTTTGCTGATATACCTTGATGATTTGATTATTTTTGGCCGCACATTTGAAGAACATTTAGATAGGCTTGATACAGTTTTAACGCTTTTGTGTGAGTGTGGAATGAAACTGAAGCTAAGCAAATGTTTTCTGTTAAAAACTGAAGTGTCATTTTTAGGACATGTAGTTAGTAAGGAGGGAATAAGCCCTCAAAAATCTAAAGTTAGTTGTATTGCAAATTGGGAAAGGCCGTACGATTTAACAACTCTGCGATCCTTTCTTGGTTTTTGTTCATACTACAGGATATATATTCGTGATTTTTCCACAAGAGCTAGGCCATTAAATAGGTTGTTGGAGGCCGGACAACCATTCGAATGGTCTGATGAATGTCAGAAAAGTTTCGACGATTTACGCAGTGCATTGACTGGTGATGAAGTCATGGCATACCCTCAAGATGATGGATTATTCATACTTGATTGCGATGCGTCGAATTTCGGTATAGGAGGAGTTTTGTCACAAATGCAGTTTAGTGAAAAACTTGGACAGTGTATCGAGAAGCCAATAGCATATGCGAGCAAAAGCTTGAATAAGGCTCAAAGACGCTATTGTGTAACACGTCGGGAACTGTTGGCAGTTGTTACATTTGTTACTATGTTTAAACAGTATTTGTTAGGACGTTTGTTCTTAGTGAGAAGTGATCATTCTTCATTAAGATGGATTATGTCCTTCAAAGAACCAGAAAATCAGATGGCTAGATGGCTTGAAGTGCTATCACAATATGACTTTAAGCTAGAGCATCGCAAGGGAACTAAGCATGCAAATGCTGACTTTTTGTCGAGGATTCCGTGTGACCCTTGTTCGTGTACTTGTTATAGTGGTCACTCTATTCTAAGTGAGCTTCCGTGTGGAGGTTGTAAAGAATGTGTGAAAAAGCATGAACAGTGGTCGGAACTTGCAGATTTTGATGATGTGGTTCCACTGGTGTCTAAGAAAGTCAAGCGAGTCAGAGGAAAAGGTGTTCCTGCCGACTTAGTTATGGACTGTTCTGCATCAGTGCTGAATTTTCTGTTTGTTTTTGCGTTGTATCTGGGAGCGTTTCTCAGGCAAATTGAACAGAAATTTCGTGGTTGTGAGAAATTTGTTTCTGTGAGAAGACTAAGGGCAACGGAGGAGAAACGTGCGCCTAAGTCTGGTGCTGCGGATAACATTGATTTAAGTGATGCCACCAAAGAGAAGGATATGGCACAGACATCACATGCAGGAGGTCTGTACCCAAATAGTGACATTTCTTCTGAAAAAGTGTATAAGTTCTCAAATTGGGTAGGTTCGTATACCACAAGTGAACTTATAAAAATGCAGAAAGAAGACAGTGATATAGGCAAAATCTTATTTTGGCTGTCTAGTTCTGATATTAGACCGCCACGTGACAAAGTTGCTGCTGAAAGCCCAGCGACAAGAAGTTTATGGTTGCAGTGGTCTCAGTTGTATCTTAAAGATGGAATTTTGTTTAGGAAGTTTATTCAAACAGATAATGTTACCAGTTATGATCAACTTGTGTTACCATCACTTTTACGTAATCAAGTTATTAAAGCTTCACATAATGCTATTCTATCTGGACATTTAGGGGTCAAGAAAACACTGGCAAAATTAAAATGAACTTTTACTGGTATAAAATGTCATCTTCTGTGAAACTATGAATTAAACTATAGTGCAGCTAGCATTCAAGACTATCAAAGAACTTTAACTTCACACATACAAAAAGAAATTAAACATATTCAAACAGAAAAAAAACAAGCAATGAGTGACTTTCTAAAATGTCTTACTGAACTTAACAAAAGTGTGTTGGAGATTGTGAATTAAATTGAAGAGACAGGGAAAAATTGTTATGGGATTTTATCAATTGAACAGTAGAATACTTATGTTTTATATTTCATAAAAATCCGTAATGCCTATTTGTTAATTTGTTTAGTTTTGCTTATGTTTAATCTGCATAATATCATATAACACTTAGTAGTTTTTCACATGTATTGTTTAGTACCAATATTATTCTTTTATTATTATTTGATTTTTATTTCAATTTCACTTAACAAGAGTTTTCAAGGTTTGCTTCAAATTTAAAAACTTAACATGTGTAAATTAATTGGTTTTGCTTCCGGAGTAAGCAAAGTCCAAAGGTGGGAGAGTGTTATGAAATTTGAAACTAATCTTTTACTAGAAGAGTATTCTTTTAGGATGGTAAATCTGGACAATATTTCTAAGCTGGTTAAAATGTTTATGTTAACTTTTACTCATTTTTGTTGTAAAACAATTGAGTCATTAACAGTCCAGAATATTGGCACAGCTCAGTTATTTTTAGATTATGATCATACCTCATTCCAAATTTGGAAAGGTCGCGCAGACAAAGGTCGCGCGACACTTAAGGTCGCGCAATAGGAAAGGTCGCGCAGAATCAGCTTTCCCAGGCATGCTAGTTCCAAATATGGAGAGGTCGCGCAATAAGAGGTCGCGCAGTCTAAAAGTACAAGGTTTAAGTTATTTTTAGCCCTTCAGCATCTCAATTGTTGTTAACAAAGCATAATTTGGTCATATCAGATTTTATGAATGGGATTCCTTACTCACAGCTTTATCTATGTACAGGTTACTTGGTTCAAATGTTGAGCTGTATGTTGTAAAGCTGGAGAGATTATATTTCTGTTGTTTAATGAATTATCAGTCAGTATTATAAGTTTATAGAAATGTCAATCAGTAGTAAGTGTATTGGTCTTATAAGCCATATATAGTACATATATCTTTATTACTGCAAGTATATTTTGCACTATTAAGATGCATTATTGGACAGATAATTATTATCCTATTGAGTGTTCAAACATGTAAATTTATATAACTATTATGTATTTTTGTACTAATGTTTGTATTGTACAACAGTCTGTATACCTGAACCAGTTGCAGGCCATTTTGAACATTGTTAAGGCATTGTCAGCATTTTAAAAGGTCGCGCAACATTCAGGTCGCGCAATGAGTTGTGTGCAAAACTGGAGAGGTCGCGCAATAAGAGGTCGCGCAACAGTCTACTTTTGCACACCACCCTAGCTGCGCAAACATTAGGGTATATAAGCTGGGAACTTTTCTAGCTGAGTTAGTTTTGGAGTTTTTGAGGAGTTTTGGAGTGAGTTGGAGTTGGTTGAGTTGAGTTAGTTAGTAATTGCAGAAATGTATTTGTTGAAGTTGTTAAGGATTTTACTTTGGTTTTGACTGTTGATAGAGAATAAAATGATGCATTATTTTGATTTACTGCAATAAATATAATCCTGCTTTCACTTGGACTTGACTTGTTCATTGTACCAGCATAGAGAAATGGTTGACTTTTAAGCGAAAAAAGTGAATAAACAAAGCTTTTCACAAAAGTGAAATGATTTCGTAACAATATGTAAACCTCGTTTTTCAAACTTAGAATTGAACAATTTATTATCTGGAAAATTTGATTTATGGAGCGTAACATTATTTAGTATTATTTAGTATTTGAGCCTGTTCATGGACGGAACTGGAATGTGCAAGTTACCGTCCACGCCCCATAGCACCGGCTGAAGCAGAATTCAACATTTAACACGAAAATGGTGAAAATTTCTGTGAAATATATTATGAACATCCGCGTCATAAGTGTTCATAACGATTCCGTTAATCTCATTTTATACCTAGTACTCTGACAATATTTTCGTCTTAATTCATAACATAAAGCCTATTAAGTTTGAAGTGCATCGAAAACACTACAGGTATTCCTATAACTCCGAAGTTAACATCAGAAGTGACAATGTACAACTGAAAATTCTGCAGATTTCTGGCGTTAAATGGCAATGATAGAGCCCTGTCCTACAGTATATAACAAAAATCAACTTTTCGGAAAGAAGACACATAACACGATCTCAACAGACAGGACAACCATTTCGTTTTCTATCTAACCATAAAAACAACCATATCTTTGGATGTGTAAGGCACGATAATTAGACTTAATATTCCGGGATCGGTTATTTCTACTCCAAAGCACGCAGAAAAACCAGATCGCCACTAAACTCTGTGCTATCCTTCTAAACAGGTCTGTTGAGATGTAACAGTCGCCAGTATGACTCATATTAACCCTGCTAGTGCCCACCGCTGGGAGTATTAACGGTGAAAAATACTATAGCAATTACGTTCGTTTGTAGTCCTCCTGGATAGATAACAGCATGACTACACAACCCTTTTTGCAAAAGGTAAATAAAACAAAAAACCTGAACCAAGAAGTGCAGAGTGTGAGACAAAATGCACCTAGTGACTGTTTTAAGGTATCGCCACTTATCTCTTTATTTTAATCCCCTGTGGTTTTTTTCAGGTGTTACGTTTTCGACATCTATGCCCGGGCAAAAACGCACCCAGACCGTGTTATAGGTGCGGTTAATTGAGAGGCGAGACGAGTATATCCAGCAGAGCCCAGGATTTTCAGGCGGTAATCCACTAAGTGAAGACCATCGATATACATATCTAACATCATAAGATATTTGTGTCTTAAATGTGACGTTTAATTGTAGTTTTGCCTGCATAATACTCATTATGATACTGTTTATACTTTAACTATAGTTAAGATTGTTGTAACAAAGTAAATTTCTACCATTCGATCTCATTCACAGGTACGAGTATAGTTTTATCTTCGACTGTACGCAGAGATTTGAAAATATTAGTAAAGCATTTAGTTTGACAACACCGTCATGATTGTGTTTCTACATTGTGACCCCTTCTTTGATACGACCATAAATAACCATTTAGCGGTTTAATACATTATTATGTTTTAAAATATGCATTTGGACTTATTATGTAAAGAAATAAATATATCAAAGTTTCTTACTCTTTTATCTTTGAGAAATATATTTGTTACTCTAGGTACATAACCTTGGTTTTTCATTATAAGATCGATCTTCACTTTGTTCTCGCCCTGTTGTCGTTTTATGAAATACCATGTGAACTGTCGGCGAATTAAAAAGATGACTAACAATTCAGTATCAAATGTTACTTTAATCGCCATACGGAGTAAAACGATACATATTTAGTTACATCTTTCAGTGATAATTTATACTATAAAAATGGAAGTAATCCGAATATATCAAAAAAAATTGTACCAAGTCTGACTGATAGACATATCATTTGAGTATCATTTGATATACTAGTCTGAAATAAAATTAAATGTACTTGACTGAAAAAATCTTAAGTTATACTAGTAATTCATACTAGCTAAAATGTTCGAATAATGTGGTATGTAATTTACACAAAGATGGAGAAAAAAGAGACTGTTCCAAACTGTTCACAATATATGACTTATTAAGAAGTCTTGGGCTGGATCCTTAGTCAGATTGTCATTCTTTTAACAATATTGATGGGAAGAGTTTACGGTCCGAGAGTATATTCCCACAAAGCAAGTCTACAAATCAACAATTGTGGTCCATAATTCACGAAAAGAAATCTCTCTTCAATGATTCCTCTGTATCTTGTACTTTGTCTTGAGCTTTATTTATGTTGACATCGTTTCTCGAACTATGCTATCCATTTTCTCCTCAAGAACTGTCAGTCGTATAGATATGTAATTATTTTCTTTTAAAGACCAAACGTAAGTACGATTATAGACAATAAATGCACTTGCGAGTTTAAATCTGTCATCAATTACCATCATTGCTACATATAAAGAAAATGTGTGCAATTTATTTTCATTTATATGTTTTATTAGTTATCAAAAGCTAAACTTTGTAGTTAAAAATATAAGATATATGATTTCTATACTGTTTTGGTGAGCAGAAAACATATTCATCTCTCATACATGGTCCAAGTCAGATCATATTGTAATATTGGCCATAAATTCTATTCATTTTTATATTTTAGGCAATTTTAAATTATACCCTGAACATTTTTCAGTGTAAACTATTGGTGAATTACCAAAATAATAGTAAATCTTTTGCAATATAAAGCTTATTTACTTCAACTTGAGAGCAAAATATGACGATACTATTAAAATTATCGTTTATGTAACATAATTCTTTTAAGATATATTAACGTAAACTTAAGGTTAACTGTCCGCATATGATAACCTATTAACAGAATTGGCCATGTCGTAGGCTCAAATTGAAGTATAGACCTCTATTTCTAAATCTATTTAGTTTATAAATAAACATAAACCGTATGAAATTCAATTTTAGGGAAATATCATCCGCAAACTTGAACAAGTCACTTTAAGAAGAAAAAAAAGACAATTTCCTGTCGACATTTGATATAAAGATTCCATATATACAACTGCGTATATATTTACAAAGTAGGTATATTGATCAGCTGTGCTGAAACAAGATTTACAAAATACCCTATAATTTAAAGTTGACATGAAATAGATACCTAACTTTAATGTTTTAATTTTCACGGACGATAGAAAAGTACCCTTACACAAAGTAATACAAGTTAAAACAGCATAATAACATCTTAATATTAATTGATATTTATCAAAATATTTTTTTATCATTTAGACTTGTATCCCTGGATTTGTTAAAATTTAAAATGGTGTTTTGTATAACAATTTTGCTTGTTTTATGTGTCTGTGACTGCTCCTTTGCAAATCAAAAGG
The DNA here is from genome assembly GCF_026571515.1 of Ruditapes philippinarum. Classification (NCBI taxonomy): domain Eukaryota; kingdom Metazoa; phylum Mollusca; class Bivalvia; order Venerida; family Veneridae; genus Ruditapes; species Ruditapes philippinarum. The sequence continues at coordinate 268,311 of NW_026859959.1, forward strand.
CGGATTTGGTTGAAACAGTGACACAACTTGAACATTTAGCTAAGACAGTAAAGCAAGAAATGATTAAAGTCAGAAATAAAGTGGAAAACAATCTTCAAGATTTGAAAAGTAAAGAATTTGACTGGCTGCAACATTACTTTGGACTAAAGAGAAGAATTCCAAAGGAAAATAAAGTTTTGAAAGAAGCAGAGAGAAAGGTTGGGGAAATGATTCATAAACTAAAAGATGACAGAACGGATATTAGACTAAAAGTTCATAAATATAAAGTGCTAAACGGAGACATCAGTCATGGTAGGTTTTGTTTAATGATTGTACGTAAAATTCTTCATGAATTTATAAAATTAAGAATATGTTCCTTGTGCGACCTACGCACATCATTTTGATTAATGTCAATAACCAGTGCCAATGTAGTTACCAGGTCTAGTTACAAAATAAAGTTTAAACATATTTATTTTAGCTCATTTCATATAAAAGCTTGAAGCTTATTGGAAGCACCGTAGATTTCGCTACCTGGAACTAACCTGTAAGGAGGATTTATGAAGAAATGAAGTCCTGATCATAGAAGACCTCGAACCAATGAACCCTGGAAGAAACTTTTACCACAAAACCATCGTTTACTAGCTTTATTTGGCTGTTAACTATTATCATACTATGAACAGACTAGCTCCGTTGCATTTTCATATATTTTCTTCTTATATTCTCAAACCACTTGCCCCTCACCGCTGTGGGTTCGAATCCCGACAGGGACTTTGGATTCCTTCATGTAAGGAAGCCATCTAGCTAGCTTACGGAACGTCGATGGTTCTACTCAGGTGCCCGTTCGTGCCTGAAATAATGCACGGAGGGGCACCAGAGGTCTTCCTCCACCAGTAAAGCTGAAACGTCGCCAAATGACCTATACAGTGTCGGTGTGACACCCAAAACAAACAAAACAAAATCTTCTGATATTCAAGTCCATAAATGTATAATGTATAAAATAAATCAAACATCATTTTTTAATATTAAAATAAAACCTTTTGATGGTAAATTTCAGATAGTTTCTTAATATTTACTCTGACTTTTTAACATCAGGTTCATCGAAATCCAAAGACGTTTCCTTTCGATCTAAAGAGCCTTTAAAGACATATCTAGAAGGTGGTGAGAAATTCATATTTACAAACACGCCTGTGAACAACGGAAATACGTATGATAACATCACTGGGGTTTTTATTGCTCCAGTTACCGGAACTTACTATTTCGTATTACAGCTCTGTCTTGGAGGAAATTATGTTGATTTGTCAATTCGCAAAGGCGAGAATTTATATAGCTGGGCACGTTTCTTCCCATATTATTTGTCGTGTCAGACAGTAGATATGTTGACTCCCTTACAAAAAGGCGATGAAGTGTATGCTTCCAAGACATCCTCGTGGGATTACGATATAATGCATGTTGGCAATGATCTTTACAACACTTTCTCTGGAGTACTTATTGCTTGAACTATTCTAAAGTTCCAAATTATCATTATGTCATTCCGGGATACAAGGACTTCCCTCACGTTGTACGTTGTATTACACAGCCAATAAACCGGATTATACTAATACAAGCTAATTTGTATTAATTATACATGCATACAAATTTAAATGATATCGTAGTATGTATTTCAATTTTAAAGTTAGAGTGTTCGTGCCGTTTGATATAATAAAGTAAATTTGACTTTGTTATCAAAAGTATATTTGATTAAACAATAAAAACAGTTGAACCAGAATATGACTGACATTTTTAATTCAACTGGGATACCTATATTGTCATCTAGGATGCTTTTGAAACATTGATAATGGTGAACACTTCAAAGCTATTAACAGTTTTAATCAGACAAATCATATACGTATGTATTTAAAAAAATGTTATACATGCTAGAAAGATATTTCATGTTTGTGTTTCATAAAAGGTTTTTTTTTATTTAATTATTGAAAAGGGTAAGGGTAAGCAATATCATTCAGTCATTAATTCGTTCATGCCTCACTTGTTTCAAGCACAACAATATCCATTTTCAGTTGTTGTTGTAATTTTATGGGTTACCGGTGACGACCAAAACTGTGACACAATTAATTTCTTTTCTTACTTTCTTTTATTATTTGAAAATGTTTTAATAAATGAGTTACGAAGATAAAATTATTAACGAAAGTCTTACAGATTTTATGTTTAATAGTTATTAACTATATTTGAAAAGAAAAATTGAATGTTATTCAGTATTTTTCACGTTTTATTTGTTGTGATATTGAGAGACATGTGTACTATACAATGTAGTTATCTTCCGCAGTATATTTTACTCCATTCAACGAGTTCAATAAATTTATGAATAAACATACACGAGCATAATATTCTATTTATCACATATTCAATAGACTATTTAAAGTGAAAAAGAATATTTTTTCTTTGACACGTCTATTATGATACGCTAACATTTAGTGGATCTTTACGTTAGTGGGTCTCTACGTTAGTGGATCTCTTATAATTGTATAAATATATGCACGGTCGTACAATACCATTTTTATGGAGTCGCACAAGCGGCACGGGTATGTGATAAATGTTTTTAAGTTTGGTATAGTATCTCTTAATGTAACAATTTATAAACTGTCATTGAAAAAAAATATAAAAGATAACTATGTGATACCGTACCATGGTTCATATGACTTTTATTTCTTTTTATTTGTCATAGATATTTTAGCAAACAGGTGTTCTGTCATATTCGGTTTCAATCGATGAGAGTCTACCATGAAATCAAGCTTACTTTTTAAAAACATAATATGCTTAAAGTATTACATTTTATATACTGTGTAGTGAAAATAATCTTAAGTATATTTTCATTTTCTGTACTCTATATCTGATATTTATTTTTATATATTGTCGCCATATTTACATCTATTTTTAAGCAATATCTATTGAGAATGGATATCATGAAGATTTTAGCATTGTTGTTGTTTTATTGTCACTGCATTAGAATGGAAGATCACCATGATGATTTTGAAGATCGGATGCTTAATGTCCAGCGTCGAATAAATGCACTGAAAGAGGATTTACAGGCTATAGAGTCTAATGCTGAAATGACAGAGACTGACTTAGACGAAAACAAAAAATCTCTGGAGCAGATGTTTACCAACTTAAACAACATATTTAAGGAAATCCAGTTTCAAGATATAAAAGATAGATTTAGTAAGCATTATTTGAAAAGAGAGCGAAGAAAGCTTTTTAAACTACTGCAAGAGCCAAAAGAAATTGAAGCTGGAGAACAAGAAGGTAAAAAACAACAAGACCAAAAAGATACGACGACGGATCAAATGACAGAAGATGTTGATCAAGATTTAAACTCAGCTTTGAAATTTGAAGGTATACACGTATATTCACAATTACTTTTACAAGTCGTTTGTTGTGTCTGTGTGTGCGTGCGTTTGTGTGTTTATATTTTTAGAGATAGAGACAGACTTTACTTTAACCTTCTGGAAAGGATACACATAAAAGTTTAAACAGAAAATATCTTTACTTTAACTTTAAGCTAATGTTTCCGTTTTTGTTTATTGATTTGTAAATAGCCATCATTTCTTATTTTGCTTTATTTTAATGTGTTGAACAGCAGATTTGTCAGTGAGTTACATGTATATGATATTTCTAAACTATTTTAACCTGTTTATTGATATTCCATTACATTCAACATAGCTTTATGATTGCATCTGTAAACCTACGTTCCTAACCGAGTTACATAAGAAGTACAATGTACACTGAATAAGTCATTTTCTTTGCAGATTTTGGCGTTGTGTTTAGAGCGTCTAAGTTAATAAAGACATCTTTCGGAGAAGACACAGAAAACACTCAGAAGGAAACCATCGTTTTCTCTAACATAGAATACAATATTGGTGAAGGCTACAACTCAACTACAGGGATATTCACAACACCAAGAAAAGGCACATATCTGTTTACTGTCCAAGTTTATATCAAGTTTCATTATCGCATTGAGGCTGGAATATTTGTAAACGGTGAAAATACCATCGCAATAACTTCACTGTCTCCTGGAAATAACGCATGCTACAATTTCGAAGGAATAACGAACCTGGAAAAGGGAGATGTGGTACAAGTAACGCATTTGTATTCTAAAGGTGATCGTGGATTGGATAATGTGTTAAACTCAAACTTCTTTTCAGGTGCAATGATAAGATAACTCGATATACATATCTAACATTATAAAATATTTGTGTCTTAAATATTTTAATTGTAGTTTTGCCTGCATAATACACAGTATCGTACTCTTTGTACTTGAACTATATATAGCATTGTTGTATAATTTTCTGTCATTCGATCTTATTCACAGGTACGAGTATAGTTGTATCGTTCGACTGTACGCAGATATTTAAAAATATCAGTAAAGCATTTAGTTTGACAACACCGCCTTGATTGATTTTCTACACTCTTGTGGTCACATTCTTTTATACGAACATAAATAACCATTCAGCGGTTTCATACATTATTATGTTTTTAAATAGGCAATTGGACTTATTATGTAAATAAATAAATATATCATAGTTTCTTACTCTTTTATCTTTCAGAAATGTATTTGTAACTAAAGGTACATAACCTTGGTTTTTCATTATAAGATCGATCTTCACGTCTTTTTCACCCTGTTCTCGTTTTTTGAATTACAATATGAACTGTCGACGAATGACATTATAGTATCAAATGTAACTTTAATTGCCAAACGGATTAACACGATACATATTTCGTTACATCTCTCAGTGCTAATTTATACAATAAAATGGAAGAAATCCGAATATACAAAAAAATTGTACCAAATCTGGCCGATAGACATATCATTTGAGTATCATTTTATACAATATTAATATTAAGTCTGAAATAAAATTAAGTGCACTAGACTGAAATTTTTTAAGTTATACTAGTATTTCATACTAGCTAAAATGATATGTTCGAATAATGTGGTATGTAATTTACCCAAAGATGGAGAAAAAAGAATGTTCAAAACAGTTCGGAATATAAGACTTATTAAGGAGTCTTGGACTTGGATCCTTAGTGAGATTGTCATACTTTTAACCATATGGATCGGAAGAGTTTACGGTCCGACTGATAGTTTTCTTTCTTTCAGACCCCTTAATTAATCTGTTGAATTTGTGAAAGGCATTAGCACAGCTTTGAATTGGGAAGGGTAATTATAATTGTAAGTAATTTCAATTAAAAATAACGGACATGCAGACTTTCCTGGCTTTATATTGCTGGCGGAGGTATTAAGCAAGCTGTTGGTTAAGGCTTGCAAATTATCATGGTGTGAACTTATTTTATTCCGAACATTTTGAACAAACAAAATTATCATACAATAAAGAATAACACAATACAGTGCTGAAAAGCATCAGATCCGAAAGCATTAAATGCTTATAAAAGCATTTTCCTAAAATCGGGGTATTACTATAAATAAGACGGGTTTTAAAAATGTTTGAAATATTAAACAATTATTAATAACATATAGTAACTGCTCTATCTGAAAGGAGTAGAAAAAAGGGACTTATTAGATATAATGCAATAATTGTCGTGTTAATAAATGTACTAGTATTCACTTTTAGACTTTCATAACTTGAAATAGTAGATGTAGCATAGACTATGAAAATCGTTTGCTATCTCGGATATATATTTGAACTACCTGAAATATACTGATGTTGATGTCGTCACTTATGTTTGTATCGCCGTTAAGTAGTGTATGGAGAGTTATATAACAGTAATTTGAAAGTGTGTGGAAAAGGCTGTCTGTGATAGTAATGTATTGTTTGCATTCAAAGAAAAATGATGGTTAGTTTCTGGAAGTCCACAATGGCATTGAGGTGTGTTACAGTATATTTTCTGAAAAGATGGTTTTTAAGAGAACTACACTCTGTTCGAAGACGAGCATGGTATATTTGCCATTTTCTGATACCTGTATAGAAATATTTCGGATACTTTTTAATGTTTCTATTCAAAAGACACTTTAAAGAAGATAACGAAGGGGCATTTTGTATATCAACTGGTAGTTCATTCAAAATATCATGACAGTATATAGTAGAATTTTAATCAATTTTCAATGTTGAAAACTGATCAATTATTGGTAGGCAATAGTACAATGCCAATTTTGTGCGCAATATGGACATAATGATAAAACACTAATACTTCTGTATTCTTTTCACATTCCTTAGTTGATAATGTGCATTCAAGCGGAACAATGTTTCTAATTTCTTGCCGATTCATCGGCAACTAACTAAACTGCCTTTTACAAAATCAACTTCATGAAATTCAGCTTCGCGACTTCACGTTTTGAACTTTACGACTTAAGTTCTGCATATATATATTTAGTTTATAAATAAATATAAACAAAATGAAATTCAATTTTAGGGGGGATAAAACATTATCCGTAAACTTAAACTTTTTAAGAAGAAAATAAGAAAAAAATCCTGTCGACGTTTTATATAACGATACGTATATACAGCTGCGTATCTATTTACAAAGTTGGAATTATGCTGAAACAAGATTTGCAAAATTCTTCATTTTAAAGTTGACATGTAATAGATACGTAATTTTAATGTTTTATTTTTCAAGGATGATAGAAAAGTACCCGTACACAAAGGAATACAAGTAAAAATACTATTTTTTGACAGCAAAATAATATCTACATATTTATTGATACATTGTATGTATCCAAAGATATTTTTTATTGTTTAGACTTGTATCCCTGGATATTTTAAAATCAAAAATGGTGTTTCGTATAACAATTTTGCTTGTTTTATTTGTCTGTGACTGTTCCTTTGCAAATCAAGAGGAGGATTTGATAGAGACAGTGACACAACTTGAACATTTAGCTAAGACAGTGAAGCAAGAAATGATTAAAGTGAGAAATAAAGTGGAAAAAAGTCTCCAAGATTTGAAAAGTAAAGAATTCGACTGGCTGCAACATTACTTCGGACTAAAGAGAAGAATTCCAAAGGAAAATAAATTTTGAAAGAAGCAGAGAGAAAGGTTGGGGAAATGATTCATAAACTAAAAGATGAAAGAACGGATATTAGACTAAAGGTTCATAAATGTAAAGTGCTGAACGGAGGCAAAAGTCATGATAGGTTTTGCTTTATGATTTCACGTAAAATTCTTCATAAGTTTATATAATTAAGAATATGTTCCTTGTGCTACCTACGCACATTATTTTGATTAATGTCAATAACCAGTAGTAGGTAGTTACCAGGTCTAGTTACTTAATAATGTTAAACATATCTATTTTAGCTCATTTCATATAAAAGTTTGAAGCTTATTTGAAACACCGTAGAGTCCGCTGCCTGGAACTAACAAGTGTGGAGGATTTATGAAAACACGAAGTCGTGATCATAGAAGACCTCGAACCCAAAAACTCTGGGTTTAAAGGAAGAAACTTTTACCACTAAACTATCGTTCACTAGCTTTATTTGACTCTTAACTATTATCATACTATGAACAGACTAACTCCGTTGCATTTTCATGACTTTTTCTTGTTATATTCAAGTCCATAAATGTATCATGTATAAAAAATATCAATCATCATTTTTTAAATATTAAAAAAAAACCTTTGTTCGAAAATTTAAGATTGTTTCTTAATATTAAATACTTTTAACACCAGGTTCATGGAAATCCAAAGACGTTTCCTTTCGATCTAAAGAGCCTTTAAAGGCATATCTAGAAGGAGGGGAGAAATTCATATTCACAAACACGCCAGTGAACAACGGAAATACGTATGATAACATCACTGGGGTTTTTATTGCTCAAGTTACAGGAACTTATTATTTCGTATTACAGATGTGTCTTGTAGGAAATTATGTTGACTTGTCAATTCGCAAAGGTGAGAATTTATATAGCTGGGCACGTTTCTTCCCATATTATTTGTCGTGTCAGACTGTAGATATGTTGACTCCCTTACAACAAGGTGATAATGTGTATGCTTCCAAGACCTCCTCGTGGGATTACGATATAATGCATGTTGGCAATGACCTTTACAACACTTTCTCTGGAGTACTTATTGCTTAAACTGTTTATACTTAAGGATTTCAGTAGATTTCCACTTATCATTATGTCATTCCAGGATGCAAGGACTTTCTTTAAGTTGTATTACACAGCCAATATACCGGTATTATTAAATAAGAACTAGGTCCATTTATTCATATATGTCTTTATTATAATGAACTTTGACCATGGTCAATCTGAAATGAACATATTAAGGATAATTCTAACACTCCTCGTGATTTTGTCACTATCATGACTATAGACAAAGATGAAAAAGACTGCCAATAAACACTGGTTAGGGGCTACTTGTATATGCGGTTGTTATGTTTTCTCCCTCGATAATATAGTTTACAAAGCCTTTAAAAGCAACAATCATAAAGCATTTTTATTTATACACTCAGTTCTTATATTTTTTAATTTTCATACAATACCGAAATAACATGTTATATACACCTACACCACAGATATGATCCATATCAGTTAATAAATATTTTCACAAAACGTCGCCAATCCGTAGGCAGCGTAATGACGTCATCCTAAGAATAAAACTCATCGTCATTTCAAACATACAAGAATGATAAATGGGGCACTGATGTAAACACAATGCAATCCATTCTAATGCATAAGTTTTTTGTTGTTGAAGACTTGATAAAATATTTTTTTCTTATTATCTCTTTTGTTTAATAACTTCTTTATCTTAGCAACATTAGGGTGCGGAATCGAACAGCGTTATACGAAAATCGGCACTGCAAGTCAATCCCCCTTGGAAAAATAACATAAGTGATATTCCTTATTTTATCTTGTTAGAATCGAAATAATATCGGTCTGAGTGTTGTTTATTAGCTATTTTACACCGGTTTAGTCGTTTTACTGCGAAAAAATTAACCACTCAGGCCTACGGCTTTCGTGGTCAATTCCTAAACCGATGTTAAATAGCCGATAAAATGCGCTAAGACCGATATTATTTCTTAAATGATAAATTGTATAGCACAAGCTAATTCAAGCTTATTTGTATTAATTATATATAAATGATATCGTAGTGTGTATTTCAAAATTTAAAGTATGGGTTTTCGTGATGCTCGATATAAATAGTGTTATTAATGTGACTTTAGAACTATCAAAGAACGATAAGTGTGAGTTTCAGAGACGTGCATGATTTATTCACCAAAAGAATTTTCAATTTGGCTGCTATTGTCAAACTTAGATTAGAATTAACAGTCATGGGGGGTAAATATCTAATCTATTAACTCACAAATAGTCCCTAATGCTAGAAAGATATTTCGTAATATGTATAATTCATGTTTGTGTTTCATGAAAAAGTTTTAAGTTTTACTATTAAATAGGAATAAAGTAAGCAAAGAGATAAATATCATTCAGTCGTTAATACGTTTATGCCTCATTGGTTACAGTACCAGTGCTTTCTATTTATCTTTATTTATTCTCCTTTTGATTTTTATAATTTCTTCATTTAGTGAAGTATGTGGTTATAATTACTAAGAATGTCTTTGAGATTTTTTTACCTGGAATTGAGTAATGCCTGTACATATGGATCACAAGTAAATGCTTTCAGTCTCATGAAGCGTGTTGTTGTTCATATGTATTAACGGGGGACGACAAAAGCTGTGACACAAACCTTTATATGTGAGAATAAGGTGCATATTAACAAAACATAAACTTTATTTAGCATTAAACATATTATGCATTGTTTATACCCAACATGAAACAATGGTTTAATTGTATACGATATGAGTACAGGTTAACTTGTGTTCCAGAAGAATAAAGTATCTAATTCATACATAGAATATATTGATGGAAATGTTAATTAAAATAACTCTGGTTCATACTTGAATTGTATAAGAAACATGTTCTTTGAACAACAAAAATGACCTTTTACATAAAATATACCGGTATCTGGTTTAAAAGAGGATACAATCTTACTTTTATACAAACATACAGTACACAAAATATTTGATCTACATAAAGGGCAGATAAAATGGTTTTTGTGTTTGCATATAATAACAATGAACTATTATTTGATATTATATATTAAAATAACACAATTTAACTACCCTTTAGATATCAGGCAAATGGGTAAGCTTTAGATACCTTTTCATTTTCTTTATCCACAATAACATTTGAAGTTAATATGCAGGTTCCTATTTGTTTGTATTCATTTTTGTTTTTAAAACATTTCAGGCGTGTTCAAGTTGCAATACTTTGTATTTTATATTTTATTCACAAAATATATATCCACCGTAAATATTTTGAAAAGTTAAGCAGTTATATGTGTGTTTTGTTACACGGTATACTTTTCATGTTTCCGGTATGTCAATTGTAAACGGGACAGTTATAGAACAGTTAAATACTGTCTACTAGACTACTACTTCAACACATAAAATTGGCCTCACGGGCAGTATCAGTTGTAGCTGCACCTTAAGTTTAAAATAATTTTCGATTTGCTTCACCCCGGTTCCTCGTCAATTTATTGGTCGAGAAAATACTTAGGTTGTTTTGACTCTTGTTGTTCGTTCGTTCGTCCGTCAGTCAATGGCAATGCCAGGGATATATTAAAATTGTATTTATGTACCAATTGGCATTTAGAGGTTATTCATTAAAATCCCGTCATTTTGAGTTTTAAATTTTACTTTGTTTTTTAATAAATTTACTTTGATGTTAAAATACATGTATATCAATCAGTAATTTGCTGTGCTGATTGCTGTACCATTTTAACATAATCAAAAGAAAAATAACCCCTGATGCATTTCTTTTTAAAATAAGTCATTTATATTTTTTTCGCTGTTTTGAAACACACGACATTTATAATTTTGGTTTAGTGACTTGTACTGTACAAAATATTGTTGAGTTTGTGAAGACTTCTCAAAAAATCATTTAACATAAAATATTATAATCACACAAAATGACTTTCTTAAAGGCTTTTCGTTTATTTATTATAATTTTTCAAACAAATATTGATGTATTCATGATTTTATCTATAATCTATAATTCAATTTGTCCTGAAATCAAAAAAAATTTGAATTACTTATCAAAACGATTTTCCATCAAGTTTGATTTTTAAAATAAAATTTACAAGATCTCAGCGTGCGTCTGAAGTATTTTTTCTAGTTCAACAATAATTCTAATGAACTCGGTAAATATCTGGTATGTAATGTGACAATGTTTGATAACAGAGCAATGAATTGCATTTTAACTGACACAAAGTGACACTAAATGTCGTATTAATTGTAGATCTGTTAATCGATGAAATTGATGATAACGACAAGATTTGTTACTAAGATATAAATTTCAAAAATGTAAATCTGCTCCTGTAGAATAAAGAGAACATTTTACACATTAAATGCATCCATGCGTTTCAAAATTGAAATCCATATTTAAACAAGATGTTAATCAAAGTAAAACGATAAACACACTAAGACCACAAACATCGCTTCATATTTCTGATTTAAACTGTATCCAAATCAAGATTGTTTAATGCACAAAATACTGTGATAAGAAGGAAGTCGATTCAGTTGTTTCACGTTGCCATCATGAAAACATATTTAATAATACTAACTGTTATTATTGCATGCTCATCGGAGCCACACTGCTCTATATATCACTATGAGGAAAAATTGCTTGAAAAGATGATCAGAACAGAAATCATTGTTGAAAACATAAAGAAACAAATGGATGACATAGCAACTAGAGTTACCGGGGCATTAGCAAAACTTAACGAAGATACAGCCACATGGAAAGGGGAAATAGAGGCGTTGCAAGAAAACAGTGAGGCAAACCTAATCACATTGCAAGAGAAAGCAAAGAGCGAGTTAGACAAAAGCATGCAAGCAGTGCAAGACCTTAAAGGTAATCTGTCTTATTATGATTGTTTTACTTCATATTTTCACACTTTTCAATGACGAAACTACTTTTTTAAGATTTTCCCAAGTGGTACCTCAATTTTATTCTTACTGACGATTCTGACAAGGTCGGATAATGTGACTTTTTCTTCTACTACAATTATTTGTTTTTAGCATTAAAACAAGCGATCATTCATATTTGGTTGATCAAATGAATAATATCACTGCCATTTAACGGTGATTGTCGAACTTATTTCTCAGCCCAAGACTTTTTGTATTTTATGAGCAATTCGACTGAAATGAGGCCACCAGCAGACCTGGGGTAATCATTAATTGTAATCATTGATTTTTTAATTGATTACATGATTACACTGTAATCATCATGTAATTGATTACCTTGTCCAAAATTGATTACATTAATCGTAATTAATCAATTACAGCTGAAATTCAGTCAGTATTTATGATTACAATTTGATTGACATTGATTACTTTCAGATTTAACAGGAAACTATTTTAATGCAAAGGATGCCTTTATTTCACATGATGCAGTTTATCTTTTGTATTACATTTATAAAGTAAAAGCCCTTTATAAAGACCATCATCTGGGCTGGACCAAAGTGGTCTAGATTGTGGGGTGGTCTTAATTGTGAATATTCTCATCATTGCTTACATACTTATGACCATGATCTATTTCAGTCATTTTAAGCTAGTAGCTGCTACAAATACAATATTAAAGACATTATAAAAGTATGCTATGATATTTGATGAGAGGAAAGGATATTTTTGAAGAAATTTAACATACAATTCTCTGGTCAGATTTCAATATCAATTGTAATATGATGTACATAAATCACCTATCAAATAAAACTTAATTATTCACAGAATAAATTTGCTGAAAGCAACAGAAAACCACTCTAAAATTAACCTTCTCATCTTATTTCATACAATGGCCCAATAATAACAGTTTTTCACACCTGACATTAAGTGTCATGCATTTTAGCAAGAAAAGTTTCAAAATTTATTGGCTATCGACATGTAAAATGTTTTTGGCCATATTTAGAATAAACATAATATAATGGCAGGCAGACATATTGTATAATATATACAAAAGCATACAAACATCATACAAAGTATTACAAAAATTAATATTTCAAACATTTAAGAAACTAATATTTTCCAGGGTTTTGTTTCTTAACGTAAAAGCATCTTTAATGTATTTAGCAATATTACATATTTTTTTTGTTCTTAGTTGACATATAACTATTAAAATATTCTTACTAGGCCAAGGTACATAACAATGATATTGTATTCTAATATTTCTTATTTACTACTCCAAAACATTAAACGATATTCATTTTCAATTACATTTTGATTGCACAGTTTACACAATCGGTTTTCTCTAACTATGCCACTATAACGACCTGTTTCAATTTCTAAATGGTGTGAGTTTAATCTAAAACGAGCTAAACAGGTTCTAAGATTGTCATTTTCAATTACATTAAGATAGTTTTCAAATTTAAACTCATTTTGAAATTACAATGATATTCAAGTTTAGGCATAGATCGTATTGACGCTGACCAATCTTGTAAAACCTGATCGCGTAAATGATTCTTAAACAATGGTAGATATTTACAACTGTCATCAAAGTTAAATCGTATATGAGTAAATCAATGATGATCATTAATAGAATGTATACGAGAAGCCCAGCAGCTATTGATATTGTGGTCAATAAGATCTCTTTACATAACATAAATGGGAGAAGAAACATTTTTCATAATTTTTAGCCAAAATTTTAAAGATCGTTCTTTACAGGTAACAGATAACGGTAATCTACCCAGTTCTCCCAGTACCGCATAGTTAGGGGTTTGTTGTTTTACACCTAGAACATGCTTACAAAATCTGATATGTAATTTGTCCACTTCTTTATAGTTATATACCCCCCAAATCTCTGAACCATATAACATTCTAGCAGATCATAACAACAAATTTAATATCGAGATAGGTGTTGACTTTAATATCAGTGGTCTCAATAGCTGGGTCAAATTAAAAATAAAGCAAAGAATTTGGACCAGGGCTTCCGTTAATGGAAGTTTGGGAGTCATTTACTCCTTGCTTTTTGGCTTGAAACTTCCAAAAGTTAATGTTTTTCCCTCTTAACATATATAGCATGACATTCAACAGTGGGTCCAGAGATTTTGCAGTCTCTGACTTCCAAATTTTGAAACTTAGTTGAAGCCCTGTTGGACTGAATCAGGTGGTCATAAAAGTGGATAAGCAGTTGTTCTTAATTCAGGATCATTTAACCGTTGTCAGGAAGAACATTGTAAAAAATAGTTTTATTAAAGGGGTGGTCTTAATTCAGGGGTGGTCTTAAGTAGGGATTCTACATTGAATGTAATCAATTATCAATCAATTACTCTCTTAAAATAATTGTAATTTAATTGATTACAGAGGCAAGTGTGAGTAATCAATGTTAATCAATTACAATAAAATCTGAAAGTTTTTGTAATTAAATCAATTACTGATCAATGTAATCAGCCCCAGGTCTGGCCACCAGTGGGAAAAACATTTTAATATTAATGTAAATATTAAGGAAATTTCGTTTTTACTTGTTTTTAAGCATAAAATAAAAAGAAAATGTGTTTGTTGTGTAAGATGTAATTTTATTTAATCTCGTGAACTATATAAAAGGATTCTCACTCTTGGCTACGCCACTTGTGAGAATACTGTTTTTAAAGCCAACTCGATGAAATAAAATACCATCTTACACACAATCAAACAAATATCCTCTATATATTTTGGAATTTCAAAGTGAAATTAAAAAAATATAATTTTCAATTGCGGATGAATAGAATATCTCTTGATAAAAGTGATAGGAAACACACATTAATCTGCATTTAAGAAACAAAACAAAAATTGGTAAAATTTTACAGAATTATTTTTCAACAAGAACAATGTGACGTCATGTTTTGTTGACACCATAAAATAGAGCTCATGTTGTTAAGCGGCAAAAATCAGTAACCCTTAAAAACATGAAATAAATAAAATTTGTTTCTTTTATCTGAAAAATCAAATTATATTTCACTCGTAAACACCAGACCCATATTTTCAGTCGTGGCTACGATGAAAATATTACATCTGGTCTTCACGAGTAAAATGTATAAAGGCTTTAAAAGTTTTTTTTCTATGAATTAAGGATCTATTTACATCAAGTGGTATAAGATAAATATTTCACTAGTGGCGAAAGGCACGATTGAAACATGATATTTTTATATCACAAGGTGGAAATAAATCCAGTATATATAGAAAAAAACCCCTGAAGTTTCCGTTTATTATCTGCTTTTCCCCCATTTTTAACCTTAACCTTTAAAATTCAAAAACCCCTCCTATCAATTTTGAAACCACGACTGAAAATGATACTTTTGTATCACAAGGTGAAAATAAATCCTGTATTAATAGAACACCTTGAAATTTCTGTTTATTATCCACCTTTTTTCGTTTTTGACCTTACAAAAGCCCCTTCTTTAATTGTGTGTGTGCGCTCATTAAAAAAAAAAGTTATCTGGTAAGACATCTGTGAAAACACGGAATTATGTTTCAATGCAGTAAAAAAAAAGTATTACAATGGAAATACAAAACATTAAAGTCTGCATTTAATTTATGAATATTTTGAGGATATTTTTTTCCGTTTGAGTGAAATGTGGAGTATACGAGGGGTGTTCGGGAAGTTTAAGGACTTTTGCTGTAGTTTGATAAATAATAGGAATTGAAAAACAAGAAAAACACCATAAAAATATTTCTTTTACAACCAGCTGTAAAAATTACAATGAAATACATCAAACAAAAAGTAAATTACAAATAAAACAAAACATACACCGAAGCATACCCGGAGCACGCTAACGTCACGTCAGTGCAAAATATGTCAACGTCAAATTTCCCCGATAGTCATATCGACTCACTTCTGGACGTGATCTCCATTCACAGCGATACATTTTCTATGTCGTACGTGTCCTCGTACCAGATGTTGTCGAATGCCGAAACTATTCTCTGGGTTTCAATTTGTAATTCCAACCTGGAATAAGAAGCGTCGACCACGCAGCTGTGCTTTGATTTCCGGAAAAACTCGGAAATCCATCGGCGCAAGGTCCCGGCTATAGGGTGGATGCACGAGCGTCTGGAATCCCAGGAGGCTGATTTAAAAACTAGCGATCTACAGCATGTTTTGTTATACTAGATGCTTGAATCATTTTATACGTCTACGTTGGTCTCTTTTTTATTCCTACACAAAACTTGGTGATTACCCTGACTTCAACGTCACCTATTGACGTCATTTTTCTCTTGATTTGTGTAAGCACCAGTGATGTTAAAATCGTTGTTATTCAAACAATTGTAACGATTTACGAGTAGAATTTTCAGGAAATCACGTTGACGTTGAATTTAACGCTCGTGCGTTTTCGTGACGTTATCCATTGTAATTTAAGAACATTATAATCAATTAAATATATCGGTACCATTAACTTAATTTCGATAAAATCGGAGTGCTCAGGGTATGCGTTATGCGGTTCCTATAGAAACAGTTGTCTATTCTTGTTAGTGAGCGTTGTACTAAATATTGAGCACATATTTAAATTACATTTTGTGAAATATGGATAAAAACGCATCATTGAGGAAAAAAATACAGAAAAAGTCCTTAAACTTCCCGAACACCCCTCGTATTTTCACGAAACAAGATAAATTTCATAAAATTATAACCTTCCTACTTTATTTCAATTCAAAAAAGAGAAGAAAATATAATTTGTTACGAAAACAATTTCAATTCAAAAAAGAGAAGAAAATATAATTTGTTACGAAAACACCCATTTTCATCGCAGATGCAATTGTCCAGTAACAGGTAATACATGTACATTGATTATGTATAGATGCATCACGCAGTTAAGCACACAATTTATCACCATTTTTAACTGTATTGAGAAAGATAACCACATAATTTCTTATTTAATTAAAAAACCTAGAGTTCCGGATTGTCACAGGAAAATGACTCCGCCCACTTTCATCTTTGTTTTCATATTTGCTAATATATATATTTATTTTATGCTTTTCAGTGGATTACTGATTTATCTGTGAAAATTATATTTGATAATTTCACAGTGAAAATTATCAAAATATAATTTCACTTTTTTAAATGACGAAACTACTTTTTTAAAGATTTTCCCCATGTGGTACCTCAATTTTATGTTTACTGACAATTCTGACAATATCAGGCTGTGAAAAAAATAGCAAATCTGAAATAGATAAATAACTTAAATGTCAAAAGTAATAAAGAGAGCAAAACTTACTTCTATTCCTTCAAATTCCAATCACAAAATTTCGTCTTTAAATTTTTTTGTTTCGTTTTTACAGTCTGAAAAATACATTCCTTCCCCATGCTAAACTGCTCTTGATGACATTTGGGCATATTAAAGTATCCTACGAGCAATAACTGCCGTATGCTTTATGAAAAATTGAAAAGCATTGACAGCCATCACTCGTAAAATAAGTAAAATAACCCAGCGTTCCTTATAAAGCCTTAGCAAGCTTCCAAGTTTTCCATTTTCCTAGCTCCTTTTCTGAATGTTTTCACTTCTGTCAACACTTATTTTTTGTCTGTTACAATCCTCAAATAAGTTTTCTTTCTTTTAAAAAGGTGTATGACTAACAAATCCAAATTATATCCTTCTGAATCTTACACAATTATTTTCCTCCATGAAATACACAACTTTAAAAAAATGGCTGCCGCTTACATTTTACAAAGCCAGGTCTAATATAAATTCGCAGTAAGTAACAGAAATATGGATGGATGGTTGGACTTTTTCTCCTACAAGAATTGTTTGTTTTTATTATTAAAACAAGCGATCGTTCATATTTTTTTAATAAAATGAATAAATATCACCGTCATTTAACCTTGATTGGCGGACTTATTTTCTAGCTCAAGACTTCTTGTTTTAATGAGAAATTCCCTCTAAATGGGGCTCTCAATGGGGGAAACAGATTTTAATATTAACGTTAAAATTATGGAAATTTCGTTTCAACTTGTTTTAAAGCATAAAATAAAAAGAAAATTTGTCTGTTTGTTGTGTAAGATGTAATTTTATTTCATCTTGTGAGAATACTGTTTTTAAAGCCCACTCATGAAATAAAATTTCATCTTACACACAAACATACAAATATCCTCTATATAGTTTTTAAAGCACCATATTTCTTGTGCAAATTGAATAATTCGCAATATTTCATGTTTAAGGAAATAACAAATTTCGATCTTACATGAAAAACAAACAAATAAACATTTACTGCCTTGTAATGAAAATCAAAGTACGGAATGGTAGACTATGGAAAAACTCACATACTACTGCAAAATCTTTATTATTCGTGCTGTACTGATTTTCGTGATTTTCAAATAAGTTTTAGATCAAGCAAAATTTATTTCGTTGGCTGTTATATATTTTTGTTTAATATCTTATCTGCATTTTACTTCCTGGCAAAAACAGACAATGTACGAAGTTAAATTAAAAAACACGAAACATTCTTTCATGACGAAATCACGAAATTTCATACATACGAAGACAAGTGAATTCGCAGTATACTTCATGTGTAAGAAAAATAAATTAATGTAGCTGAAATTGTCAAATATAAACGCCGTGGTTGAGTTCATGGTTGTTATTTCGTTTCACTACCAGTTCGCAATAAAGACGAAAAACACTTTAAAAAAATATATTTCCAGGCAAATATTTTTTTTCTCAGAAAAGTGTATCTTATTGATAATGTACAATATAAAAACTGTAAATATATAATGTTATACGTACGTTATATTTCGTGTGACATTGTTTCTATACGAACATCGTGGCAAATGAATGAGTACTGGTATTGGTTCTGGAACATATTGTATTCCAAAATAAAAGTACTGGTACTGCGTCAAAATCAAGTATTTTATTTTATAATGCATTTTCATTCATGATAATGAGATAAGATTTCATAACTACAAGATAATTTTCTGGTTGTTGCGAAATACTTTGCAATTATAACGAGATAATACCTTTCCAGAAACACAAGATAATTTTTTTGTTGTAACTACATACTTGATGTCATACTTGATGTCATACTTGACAATATGTTAACTGTCTCTATTCGGTTTTTGTGAAAACTGTTTCATTAAAGTATCGTTTTTTTTACTTGTATTCGCTTATTTCAGATAAAGTTGTGTCACCAAATATTGCATTTCATGCGAAGAACGTGAAAAATAGAAATCCCGTGGCTGGTGATACCATTGTATTCACTGATATTCTCCTTAATCTTGGCGAGAGTTACAATACTGATACTGGAGTATTTACTGTTCCACTTGGAGGCATTTATCTGTTTACTGTTCAGTTATGTATTTATAAGAGTCAACCATTTGATTATGGATTAATTATTGATGGTGTTTATATAGATAAAGCAAGATATCGACACAACAATAATGGAGCTTCCTGCCACAAGTTAACTACAACAATCTCAGTAAAGTCAGGGAACAAAGTTTGGGTAAAGGTGATATATCGATCTGGAAGCGGCCAAATTTTACTTCACAGTGACACAAGCTATTGGACATCATTCTCCGGAGTTCTCATTCATACATATTGATTCAGTATGTTCAAATTAAAGTATACATACAAAGAAGTATAACATTTACTTGATTATATTTTAACGTTTGGATTGTATTACTCAGAGTGTTTTAATTGATTATATTTTATATTCATCCTTTTCCAATAACAGTGCTTGTTTTTTAAAAATACTTCTAAGTACATTTTCTATATTATAATTGCAATAATGTGATATATTTTTACAATAAAATAATGAACAATTTTGACTGCACAATAATACATCATTCATAAACAAATGGAAATTTTAGCAGACCGAAGTATATAAAATGTGAAAAAAGATATTGCAAACACACAAACATTTTATCAATCTTATGTTTACATGTAATTATAATCATATCAAATAGTTTTGATAAGATAATTGTATTTAAATCAAAGAAAACCTATTAGTATTTACCTGTAAGATCCAATTGTACATGTTTTTCACGTGTTAACATCAGTTATTATTCATATTTCACTATGAAGTACCAGTTATGATCCTGAACATCAGTAGTCATTTATATGCCACTCATGAGGACCAGTTGTTACATTTTCAAAAATCATTAAAATATTGTTTCCTGCTCCTCCATTTTCTACTTTCATTTTAATTTGTAATAAAACGTTAGAAATATATTCCTGGTTCAATGGTGGAAATGGGGTAGGAATATTTTTGTATGTATGGTTTGTTACAGCGTGCGAAAAAAATAAATTGGCCGTGTTTATCTATCTTAAAGAGAAGATAAGTAATATAAAATATCATTAATCCTCCATAGGAAAGTTGAAAAATGTAAGAAATATTTTACTGTCTAGCATGAACATTATTTCCGGATATTCAGCTTGATAACGAAAGTTAAAATTGTGTTGTCAGCTTATAATGAATTTTGCTGGGCCAGAATCCCATAAGACTATTATTCGTTCTATTGAAATACTAAAGCCTCAAATGCATGTTATATTTTTCTTTTTCTGGACTTCTTTTTAGAGATGCTGTCCCGAATATCAAATACTCAATGTTGGTTTCAAAATAAATTATGAAAGTTCATTTTGATACAGAGATGTTTCAGCAAAATCACCCACTGACTCACTCACACAAACACGTACGTGCGCCACTGACACTCACTCACTTACTCACTCACTCACTCACTCACTCACTCACTCACTCACTCACTCACTCACTCAAAGGAACATGCACATAATTCATTTTTTTAAACACAGCTAGTTGTTCTTGCACTTGTTATAAAATCTTAAATGCATCAACACTTGATATTAAATTTTAGGTTGAAAGGTATTTGTATGTTAGAGATTTATTTAACCATAAAAAATCAGTCTAATGATAATAATAAATGCCAGTTTAATTATAAATTATAAACATATGTTGTGAAGTGTTTTTCGACCA
Source organism: Ruditapes philippinarum (assembly GCF_026571515.1). Lineage (NCBI taxonomy): Eukaryota > Metazoa > Mollusca > Bivalvia > Venerida > Veneridae > Ruditapes > Ruditapes philippinarum. Next base: position 289,232 of record NW_026859959.1, read on the forward strand.
TATACAACCGCGTATTTACAAATATTTAAACGCTAACATAATATAGCACACACACACAAGTGTTTTGTCTTTAATGCGTGAAGTTCAACGGTTGATGTGGTTCTTTTCTCAGCTTTTTTAAACATATTTATTATTTGTGCTCGTTGACGAAACAAGCTCTTGCAACTGATGTTAATCACGTTCGAGTCCCCTTCCTGATACAAACTAGTACTGATGTCAAATGAAGAAACATCGTCGTGACCCGATTATGGTTCGATCCCATGATCCCTGGGTTGAGAGGCAGACACCTTAACCACTAGGTCTACGCTCCCCTTTTTTCATTGATATATGGCCACACGTTAAGGAGAAGAATTCTATAAGACCTAGTCTTTCGTTCTAATCCTCTTCATTGAATATTGTTAAATTTTGTATGTGTATATAATTCAAATGTTATTATGTACATATTCTGAGAATAAATATGTTTAAACTAAACCGAGTAATATCTATCTACGTATTCAACCTGCTCATCTGGCGTTGTCATCTATAAGTAAATCTTAAAAAGGGAATTTACCTGTGTTACTAAATCCCACCAAAGCATAATACCGAAAGCATGTTATTGTTTAGAAAGGTTTGCCTGAGACGTATAACTAAGAATAACCAGCATATCACTTGCTTTACTAGCCTCAGTGACAAGGTGTTAGACTTTCAGTTACATCCAAATTGAAGATTTTGTGTCCGATGTTTTAGTGGTTTTTTTCTTTGTATGAATTTGATTATATTTTGCAAAACTTAACAATTATGTGTTATTTATGAGAACTTCTATGTAAGTCGTACATATTGATTAAATGAAATGTAAAAGTTTTATATGTATATTTATCAAAATTAATAATTTATGGAATTTAAAATAAGGTAGATTTATCAACTCATGTTTCAAATAATTAAAAGAAATAACGAAAACTCCCTTATGAATAATATACAAAAGATTTGTCAAAGATTGGAACTTGCAACTACGTGTTAACAACTCGTGAGTCTCATGTGAATAATGTCATACAATATCAAGATAAAGATAAGCAATGAGATCTTTTATATATATCTTAATTTAAGTTGACTCTTACTGTTTTATTATGATTGACACGTATAAACACTATTTAGTAAATCAGCTAGTGACATTTTCTTGTTTGTGTAAAATTATGTATTATGCACACACGATGTGTTTATCAAATGACACTGTAAGTTGTTTTGTTGTTATTCTGAAAATAAATATGCATGTTTTGGTTTATTTTATTATCTTATGTATAGCCTTATATCCATCAATTTGTGGTGACATTGAAAAGACACGAATATAGAATACATTATATAAATAATCCTACATCAAACATACGTATCAGTTAAATTAAAGTTACAAGATTTAAGTGTTTTAAGGATATTCTTTAGTTCAGAAATTATTCTCATGAATTCCGGTTGTCTATCTGGTATCCGTACTTTTCATGTATTTTATGTGACAGTGTTATAATGTCCATTTCAATATCAAAGCATTAATTTCATGAAAACCAAGCCATTAAATGAATGATTTACTGCGATCGCAGCAAAAACTCCAGCATTTGCCTTTTGAAATCGATATCAATAACGAAGGAAAACAATCAAAACCATTTTGTCTGAACAAATATAACCGAAGTGTAAATTGCCAAAATTGTTAACCCGTTCGTATAATTTAGCTTAGTAGATTGACATAAACACTTTGGCAACCGTAAACATTCTTAATTAAAGTAAATGATAGGCTTTCTAAAACCACACGTATTTTTTTTTTTAAATCTAAATCCGGGCTCAAACTGAAATTGTTTATAACTAAGATACTGTGCTGAGAAGCAAGTCGATTCAGTATTATTTAGTTGTCATCATGAACACATATTTAATAATACTAACTGTGATTGTTGCATGCTCCTCGGAGCCACACTGCTCCAAATTTCACTATGAGGAAAAACTGTTAGAAAAAATGATCAGGACAGAAATTCTTGTTGAAAATATGAAGAAACACATAGATGATATAGAAGCTAGAGTTACCGGGGTATTAGCCAAACTTAAGGAGGATACAACCACATTGAAAGGTGAAATAGAAGAGATGCAAGAAAACAGTGCAAACCTTATCACATTGCAAGAGAAAGCAAAGAGCGAGCTGGACAAAAATATGCAAGCAGTGCAAGACCTTAAAGGTAATTTGTCTTATTATGATTGCCTTACTCAAAAATGATTAATTTCAATTTAACAAAACCCTTAATTTAAAAGAACGGAAATATTGTACATAAATTCTTATTTGTAAGAAAATACATAAGTCATTGGTTTAAATAATTGAATAAGCATCAATTATCATATTTGTATAAAATTTATTGTAGTATAACATGCACTTTAGTGAACAGATGAATTATATTTTGATAACTTCACAGTGAATATACCGGTATATAATATAAGCTTCACTGTAGCTGGAGTATATCTGAATACGGATGAAAAGAAAATACCTTATTAAGAGGAAAACGGGAAGCATACACATGAATAACTGCATGTATCATTTTAAAAATCTAAAAAAGTACTGAATTACATTCCAACAAGAACAATGTGACGTCATATTTGTTTACACGCAGTAAAAATCAGTAAACGTGATTTATTAAATACCTTAAAGCATGAAGTTAATAGAAAATTTGTTTCCATTGCATGTAAGATCAAATTATATTTCGGTCGTGAACACAAGATCTATATTTTCACTCGTGGCTACATCACTCGTGGAAATTTTACATCTGGTGTTCACGAGTGTAGCAGAGACGGAAGTTTTTTTCTATAAAAAAGGATCTATTTTCATCGAATCGTTTGAGAAATGTTTCATGAATGGCGGCGACCACGACTGAAATATTGTAATTTTCATAGCACAAAAGGAGGACAAATCCCGTTGTTATAGAAAAACGTGGAAATTCTGTTTATTACATACTTTTCTCTTGTTTACGCCTTACAAAAGAATATATCATTTAGTATTTTGTATTGTAATTAAAAAGAAAATTTTCTGACAAGAAATCAATGAAATACAGATAATATGTTTCACTGCAGTAATGAGGTACTTTAAAATTGAAAATATTGAAAGCGAATATACGCATTTTGTTTCATCAATATTTCATTTAAAACTGTAGCTTAAGGTATTTTTGTATTACATTATTTTTTTTTATAATCATTTGGCAGAACAGAATCCTACAAATTTAAAAACACACGGAAATGTCTTTAATGACGAAAACACGGAATTTCATGCCCACGAAAGTAAAAAATTCAGATTACCCATCATATATTAGAACAATGAGATAACGCCGCTGCAATTTTCTTTCAGATATAAACGCCGTTATTGGGGTCACTGTTGATATTTCGTTACTTTTCTAGTTCGTAGTTAAAACTATTAGCACTGATCAAGAAATTTTATTCAGCAAATCCATTTTTTAAGAATCAGATTTTTTTTATAAATACATGATATTAAAATATTACCTTTATTTTATCACTTAACAATATTTCTTTACGAAAACCATGGCAAATTATTGAGTACTTATTGAACTGGAATTTAATGACTGCGGAAATAAAAGTACTAGTACTGCATTGAAATCTAATACCGTACTTAATTGTAAAAACTGTTATATTGACGTATGTGTTTTACATGTATACGTTAATTTCAGATAAAGTTGTGTCACCAAATATTGCTTTCATGCGAAGAACGTGAAAAATATCAGTCCTACAGATGGCGATACCATTGTATTCACTGACATTCTCCTTAACCTTGGCGAGAGTTACAATACTTATACTGGAGTATTTACTGTTCCACTTGGAGGCATTTATCTGTTTACTGTTCAGTTATGTATTTATCAAGGTAAGCGATCAGATTATGGATTGGTCGTTGATGGTGTTAATGTGGATGTGGCAATATACCAGGACAACTATCATGGTCATGCATCCTGCTACAAGTTAACTACAATAGTCTCAGTAAAGTCAGGCAACAAAGTTTTGGTGAAGGTGATATATCGACCTAATAGCGGCCAACTTTTTTTCACAGTGACACAAACTATTGGACATCATGTTCCGGAGTTCTAGTTCAGACAGATTAGTTCTGTATATTCAAATTGAAATAAACATATTAAAGAATACAACGTTGACAAGAAAACGTTGACTTATTTATATTTTAACGTTTGTCCAGAATGTATAAATTTTAGTGTTTTAACTGAATTTTCTTCTATTTTGCTTTCGGTAGATTACAATGCTTATTTTTATATAATACTTAAAATATTATTATTAATTGCAATAATTTAATATAATATGGTATATTTTTCACAAAAATAATGAACAATTGTTTCTATGGCGGTCGGACGAACAATTTTGATAGCGCAATAAGAACATCAATCATAAGCAAATGGAAATTTCAGCAGACCGTCTACACACCATTAAATGTATGTAAAAATGTGAAAAAGATATTTGAAACACACACATATGTTTAGATGATATATCTTATCAAATTATTTTAATAAAATATTTATGTAAAACGATAGAAAACCTATAAGCCAGTACCTGTAAGATCCAATTAAACATGTATTTCACTTACGAGCACCAGTTATAATTCATATTTCATACTTGAATTATAATCTTGAACAACAGTAGTTAACCAGTAAAAATATATTCCTTATTCAATAAAGGAAGAGGGGTATGTGTGTTTGTATGATTTATTACAACGTACGAAAAAAAGCCAAAATAATATTGGCCGTGGTTATCAAACTTCCAGAGAAGGTAAGTAATTTAACAGTAAACACAGGTAATGGTCACGGTTAACAGTAATTATCGATCCTCCATAGGAAGGTTGAAAATGTAAGAAATATTTTACTGTCTACAATGAACATTATTTCCGGAAGTTCAGCTTGATTACCAAGTTAAATTTGTATCGTCAGATTAGCATGAATTACTAAAGTGCATTGTATCTAGTAGATTTTGCTGGATCAGAGCCGCAAAAGGCAATTATGATATACCTTCCATTAAAATACAAAAGCATATTCTTCTAACTGGTTTTATTTGACTATATGATTTGGATCAAGGAAAATATGCGGAAGTTATATAATACATTTACTAAGTTGCTAAATTTAAGCTCAGTTTAAGTTCGCTTGATGGCTCAAGAGTCTATGTATTATTAGATTAAGCGTAAAGTCTAAAACAGACGTTAACAACCCATACAAAATCACGTATGAAAATATGAATCATTCAAGCAATAACAGACATACGAATGTAAAATAAATTCAGTTTCCAATAAAAGATATAAAAAACTCTTGGATGAAAATATTAAATCATTTTAGAAAATGTGGCAACCGCTGTCACGAATGTCAAGTACTCAATATTGGTAACGAGATCAATTATGAAAGTTCATTAGGGTACAGAGATGTTTCTCCGTTTGTTCATATTCTTCTATACATTTACACTCACTCACTCATTTACTCACTCACCAAATCACTCACTCACTCACTCACTCACTCACTCACTCACTCACTCACTCACTCACTCACTCACTCACTCACTCACTCACTCACTCACTCACTCACACACTCACTCACACACTCACTCACTCACACACACACACACTCACTCACTCACTCACTCACTCACTCACTCACTCACTCACTCACTCACTCACTCACTCACACACACACACACACACACACACACACACACACACACACACACACACACACACACATAAGTGAATGTATTAAACTTAACGGTTATTGTTGATTTTTTTCTAGAGATTATTTTTTTTCAAAAAGATTTAATTACAATGTACTACATAAGTGGGCAAAAAGATATCCCCTTCAGCAAACAATTTCATGAAATATCAAGTTATATAATATATACATGTACAAATGTATATATGTGATATGCCTCCGTGAAAATACCGCTTAAGGTAAAATATCTTTTAAATCAGATTAATTAGTTAATTGATATTCAATACTCAGTTATTTTGGATTCATATTCGTAATTAGGTTAACATCTCTGACTTTGGGAATCACATGATTTTTCCAATCTCAAGTGATAATATGAATCATTCATTGCAGCAGAAGTTAAAAAGAACGCCGTCATCCGGAAGTTGTTGGTAACCACACTTTTCAGGCGTCCTTTCGTTATCTATTGCTCAAAATTATGCTTTGTAGATATTTGACACAAAAAGAACACGTTTAATTAGCACATGATTCGAAAGTTAATAGTATCACATAAGAAAATATAACAATGTACATAATGACGTCAGCAACAAGAAGATACCGGAAGATGCCCTGGTGGCGCTGATGTACCATCTGGTTGCGATGGCTGGAAAAGACTGAAGAAGAAATTTCATACTGGAATAATATTTTTTTTCAAAATATTTCTTATCTTTTTTTAGAATGAATTAATATTTAAGCGATTTGATATATAAATTAAATTTCTGTTATAAATTGAGTGCACCAAAATGTTATGGTAATTATATAACTCTCCTTGTCACGAGGACATATATGCACGTACATTTGGCCGGTTAAAATTAATCTGAAATAATATGACTCTTTTCTAACATAGAATATCATAACATAGAATGTCTTTAGCCTGTACCGAAAATAAATATTAAAAACAAAACATTGAAACAACCAACAAAGAAAAAAAGGAAAGAAAGTAAAGACAAAAACAAACTAACTATGAAACTTTAAAAACAAGCAATTATCATAGTATTGCAAGGAATCCATAAGTCCCCTACCGATTAGAACCCCAGCAACATTCTAAAGGGCCATTGGCCATTCACCTATGTTTCAATTTTTCTCTATTATAGGTAAATTTGTTGGAAGTGATCACAGGAATTCCCGTTTTTTATGAACAGACAGACAGACGGACTGATACCCTTCTAAAGTTATTTTTTTAAACATCTCTGTTACCAAAATATAACATTTTTAAAAGCAAAATTCTTAAAGAGGAGATAACTCTTGAAATAAAGAACAAGACGTCATACATGATGTGAGAGTTAACAAAGAACAATTAGTAATAAAGCTGTTCATAATGAATGTTTATTTTGAATTTGAAGTAAAAGGAAGTTACAAGAATGAATAAAGAAAAAATCAAAGTTTAAGGAGAAGATAATTCTGGAAATATGGATACTAGATTTATAAACCTTGTCATATTATTATAATGTGGGGATTTGAAGTAAATCCTGTAAGTAATGAAGAAGTTAGAGTATACCAATTTCTCGAAAAAAATCTAAGTTCAAGGGGGACATAATTCTGGAAATAGTCTTGCTAGAGTATTTAACCTTCTTACAAATCATATATATATATATATATATATATATATATATATATATATATATATATATATATATATATATATATATATATATATATATATATATATATATATATATATATATATATATATATATATGAAGTATAAAGAAGATACATTAAGAAATAAAGAAGTTAAAAAAAACTTTTTTTATGAAAATTGCAAGTTCAAGGGAGGCAATTCTGATAATTTGTGTGCTATAGTTGTAAACCTTGTCACATATGATGTGGTTGATGACCAGAAAGTTATATTTGAAGTTTGAAATTAATACCTTAAGAAATTAGGAACTTAAAGTGAAAAAGCCGAAAAACTAGAATCAGAAATCTTGACGAGGTTGCCGATGTTTGTTAAGTATGACAACTCTCAATATACTTCCTATAGTCAAGATTAAAATGATGTGTAAAATTTCCATACTACCATCTATCCATATTTTAAGTTTCATAAAAAAAATTCAGCTCTTTTTGACTAATCAATGTATTGTTATATTTGCCATGTTTAAGCCTATTTGTTGCCATGGCAACCAATATGTAGTCAAAATAGGAAGAAAAGAAAAATACATGCATCATCTCCAGACTGCCATCTATCCATATTTTAAGTTTCATAAAAATATTTCCGGTACTTTTTGCGTTATCACTGGATCCAGTTTATGTGTATAATTTGACATATTTTTAGTCTTTTTGTTGCCATAGCAACACGAATTTTCAACAAAGGAAGAAAAGAAAAAGACGTGAATAATCGATCTCTATACTGCCATTTATCCATATCTCTAGATTCATAAAAGTATTTTCAGTATTTTTTGCGTTATCTCGGGATCAAGTTTTGTTGACGGACGGACTGACAGACAGACAGACATACAGACAGACAGACGGACGGACGGAGGGTAAACCTAAAGTCCCCTCCGGTAAACCGATAGGGGTCTAACAACCAATGTGAAGTATTTCTGTAATTATATCGGTAAAATGATGATGATGATAAGAATATGAATAATAAATATAGGTACACAACTTCCACTAACAGCCTTACCTGACCGTTCATATATCTGTTTTTTCTCCTATATATCGAAGTTGACCGTCGGGAGTCTTTGTTCGGGCTTGCAGGAGAAATCCCTTAAACTGAGCATTGAAGCGCCCCCTGAATCCTCGAATATGAACTGAAAACACGACAGACATTGTCATAAAATAACATTATAGCTATAATTTAAGAAATAAATAATTCGAAAGCATGCGACGTCTTTGATAATTCCAACACAACTATATAGAAGACAATAAGGTATTTTCACTCTAGGAAGGTGCATATACACGCGTTTATATTCTGTATTTTCGTTATCCTTTAGCTTTTTACTCTACCTCAATGCATTGAGAAGTTACAGCACTTTGAAATCAGATTTGATGGAAAAAACAATATAATAAATAGTGATTTTTCGCAATTTTGAGACGTCCCCAGGTTGCCATTGTAACAGAAAAATTAAGATTGAGCATGCTGTTACAGAGGTTATGGTTCAGTCAACATTTGTTTCATCAGTATTGAAGCATTTTTCTTAGTTTTATAGCAGTATGAACTTGTAACAGGAGGCTTTTCAATGAAAACGGCCATTATTCACAATATGCTCATGTGGTAAAAGGTTAATAATAAAACAGTTTTTTTTTCAAGTGCAATGTATGTTTATCACGGAATATTTACAACAAAAAGCAAATTTGTAGTGTGATGTGTAAACGTGTAAAGTTACAAAATTCCTTGAGTGTCTCACTCCGGCAGAATGGCATATTTGCAAGTTTGTACACTATTTCTCATGGTGGCTGATTTGGTACAATTTGCGCGTTGCGTTGACGATAGCGACAACACAACCTATTTCATTATCGCGTTTTCGTCTTGTCGTCCTGTCACTAGCAAAGCGCACCAAACGGCGCGTTGTCGTGCGGTGCGTTATCGCGATGTCGTTTATCTCATACATATACCTAAAGCCAATCCTTCGATATAAGCCGAACGAAAATGTGACATCGCGACAACAAGCCGCTCGACAACGCGCCGTGTGGCATACATCGTAAGCGACAGGGCGACAAGACGAAAGTCCGATAACGTGCCGTTTGGTGCTTTGTCTTGCTGTCGCTAGCGGCAACTTGTCGCACAAAAGTATTCAAAATCAGCCACCATAATTTCTTTATACTTCAGCTAAATTTTCTGTGCCGTTTGTTACGTATGGTGTCTGATTTGTGCAATTCATGTTTTCGCACCGATACCCCACCAAGCGAATGATCGAGAACAACTTACAATTTAAAACGCTGGGGTCGCGGAGCGAAAATATGCTTATTAGCGAGGGCGCGTAACAAAGTTTAATAAATAAAGCTTCACAAACTAGAGAGATTTGTCGTTTTGAGTTTTAGGCGGAATGCCGCCAATCCGGAAGTGTCAATATTCTTTAAATGAGACCCGAGCTAAGGCAAAGGTCAAGACTAAAAATGTCCGAAACAAGATTTTGTGACATGTATTAAAGTTATGATGTTCTGCAACTAAAACTGATCAACCCTATTGGGCGTCACTGAACGACAAGGACGGCAAGACAATGTAATATGTAAATGTTTCGACGAACTTTCGTTATTCTGGCACATGGACTACTTATCTTATATTGATAAGTTACCACTTTGAATAAGTTTACAGGATGCTCTTTGCAACACACGATTCATTCAAGTTTCTAGATCTTACTCTTATTACAAACAGATGATATTCACGATTTTGTTCGTAAACATGTACCTTATTAAGACGACGCAATTGAACTCATATTTCATACAGCTTGCAGTTTAAGTTCTAATTTTGAGCCAAGGAAACGCTGCTTGCCCTTGATCTTTTCAAGAGGCAGAATTTTAAATATGATTCTCATTGAATGAATTCACATTGATTACACCCGGAGTAACACGTTTTTTAATATTTTATACCTTCTTTGAAAATTTCGGATGAAACCTGCCACATTACATTTCATGCTCGCTCTAGAAATTTATCATCCTCCTTACAATGACAAATGTACTCCGTAATTCAATTCATGGTCATTTTCGAATGTTTTGGTCATGCACACAAGTTAAAATGGTCAATGAAATATTTCATATTATTTACGTTTGTGGACTATTACTGTTACTGACTATAACTAAAGCAACGTTAGTGTGTTTAAATTTCTGTCGCACACATGTATATTTTTATCAGAGTAGGCCGTATGTTACTAAACATTTTAAAACATACATTTTTATTCGTATATTTATAATGTCATGCAAATCTATTCAATTCAAAAAAAAAGAAAATGAATTGCTTCTAAATGACCCATATCTAGCTTGTTTTCAATTAAATTTAATCTACTTTATTGTAGCGTCTTAAACTTATCCTCCAGTTGATCAATACATCATGAATTCTGACATTGCAGTAATGCTCCTTGCCATATCAAAGCAATTCATTTCATTTTCAACAGGTACAAAGTGGCACAAACCTAAAGATTAATTGTAGATATATTATCCTTTGTAGCATTATCCTGTTGAAATTGATAAAAATGTCTATGTTAAAATAAATGATCTTGTTTGTACAAACAATATTGATATATGAATTGATAACAATTTATTCTGCCGTAGAATAAATGAAAGCAACACTAACCCCCTCCCTGTGTTTCAATATTGACATTTTTATTAAAAACAAGATCTTAAAGTAAACTGGCAAACACACCAAACCACAAACATCGCCAAATATTTCAATCTAAATCCGTGTTCAAATCGAAATGTTTTAATGCATAAAATACTGTAATAAGAAGCAAGTCGATTCAGTTGCCATCATGAAAACATATTTAATAATACTTATAGTGATTGTTGCATGCTCCTCGGAGCCACACTGCTCTAAATTTCACTATGAGGAAAAATTGCTAGAAAAGATGATCAGGACAGAAATGTTTGTTGAAAATATGAAGAAACAAATATATGACATAGAAGCTAGAGTAACCGGTGCATTAGCTGAGCTCAAGGAAGATACAGTCACATGGAAAGGAGAAATAGAGACAATGCAAGAAAGCAGCGAGGCAAACCTTATTACTTTGCAAGAGAAAGCAAAGAGCGAGTTAGACAAAAATATGCAAGCAGTACAAGACCTTAAAGGTAATCTTTCTTATTAAGTATGCTTTAATTAGTTTAAAGAATAATTAGTTTTAATATTAAAGAAAAAAAAGAGCTTTACAAGGATATGCAAGGAATGACCAACCTGGAATGTAATCTGTCTTGTTTTACCTTATAATATTTGTTTTACAAAAATGTACTTTATTTAAAGTTACATAATGCCCATCTAAGGGTAAATAGTGAGTAAACAGGTTAAAATCAAAATAAGTTTACATTTGTCATGATTTTTCTTAATATTATAATTCACTTTGCATGAACTATTGATAAACCATATGGCCCAATGAAATTTCTAAAAAAAATCCGTTAAGTTCGATTCATTATTATTAATCATTATTTAGTGAAGCAGTCCTTTTATAATGTATGCAAATTATTATTTTATCCTAAGCATTTTCCAATATTCATTGTTGGTCAATCACCATTATAACAGTCAATCTTATGAAATATATAATGAATTCAGCTCAACTTGACAATGAAAGAATGAGCATAATGTCACTTTAAACTTTCAGTGTCACCAATTCTTGCCTGAAGAACTTCGATTAAAAAAGAAATGAATACAGCAAGAATATTGAATATATATTTTGATTGTGTGACAAAGTGCATTGCATCAGCGATCTTATTTAAATATGCATCGATTATCATACTCGTGAAAGACAGATAAACTGTTTTAATTATCAATAACGAATCATGAGGGAATAAGGTAAACAAAACTTTGTTTCTTTAAAAAGAAACACTCACTGCATAATTGAAAATCAAAGTACATAATGTAATGATGAACTTTGGTCATTGGTTACTGAGTATTTGCCAGACAAAGTAAACCAATTATTCTACATGTATCAGAACATATTAAATTGCATTGGTGCAATGCAATTAAAATTTGCACAAATCCATGGCGGTGTTGATTGAATGATTGAAAGGCTCCATCATGCTACCAGTTCGTTATAAAAACCAACCAGACATGAAGAAAAAAAAATAACACGGCAAATGGTTTTAGAAAAAAGAACAACATGTACCTTGTTGATGTTATACCGTTACTCCGTTATTTATTTTCTTTGACAATGTTTCTATACGTAAAGCATGGTAAATGAATGAGTACTGGCATTGGAACTAAATGACTTCCAATGTAAAAGTACTGGTACTGCATCGAAATCTAGTACTGGAACTGGTAATGCACAAGTTGGCAAATACTTGTAATGGTACTGCGCATGCTGGCAAATGTTGATACTGGTACTGCACAAATCGACAAATAATGGTATAAGTACCACATCCAAAGTTCTGATGCATCTCTAATGTTTAGTGTGACTCACAATTTTTTTTCTAGATGTCTATATTTTTAATTGTGTTCTTCAACGCAACGTATATTTTGTCTTTATGGTGACAGTTGATACTTGTCGTTGGGTCGTTTGTCCCAGCTTTGAAATGTTTAATTCATCGCGCATCATATAAATAATTAAAACCCGTGTTAATTCTTTGATTCAGTTTAACTCACCTATTGCTGGCTGTCCCTTTTGTTGCTGGTAGAATACATAGGTTTAGTAATATCATGATTAATATTTATGACTGCATAACATATAGAAATAAACATACCCAAATGAACGCCCAAAACGGCAAAATTGACAATGTAAGAGGAAGTTCGACTTGATGAGCATGTTCATGAATGGTATTTGAAAGTGCAATTTACCTTCCACACCCCTTACCACCGGCTTAAGCAGAATTCAACAGTTAACATAATAAAATTTTGAATTTAGAAACATCCACAGATGATACTTTATTTATAAATCACATAAGAGAGCTTCCTTAAATATCTCGCGTTTACGTGCTAATTCTATAGTAACTACGACATTCTAATAGAAACAACGAGATTTACCCATAACGCAGTCATAATATTTTCTTGTATATCAAGATAAACCGCCTTTGGAATTTGCATTACCCCATGTGTGGCATACTTTGGTAAAAATCTTGCTTTTGCGCCTATATTTGAAGTTATGTAGTACTAAATTTTATCATGCATTATTTTCATGATAACGTGATAAATATTTCGTTACTTTAAAATAATGTTCTTTTATTTACGAGATGCTTTGTAGTTATTACGAAACAGTAATGTACTAGAACACAAGAGAGTTTATTGTTACAACTAGAAAACTTGATCGAAACAATATGTTTACTTTTTCTCCTCGACTTTTGTGAAAACTGTTATACTGACGTATGATTTTTACTTGTATACGCTTATTTCAGATAAAGTTGTGTCACCAAATATTGCATTTCATGCAAAGAACGTGAAAAATAACAATCCCGTAGCTGGCAATACCATTGTATTCACTGACATAGTTCTTAACCTTGGCGACCGTTACAATTCTGATACTGGAGTATTTACTGTTCCACTTGGAGGCATTTATTTGTTTACTGTTCAATTTTGTAAAAATAAAGGTCAACGTATTGATTATGGATTGGTCGTTGATGGTGTTAATAGGGATGCAGCAATATACCAGGACAACTATGTTGGTCATGTTTCCTGCTTCAAATTAACTACAATAGTCTCAGTGAAGTCAGGTAACAAAGTTTAGGTGAAGGTAATATATCGCTCGGGAAGCGGCCAGATTTTACATCATTATGACGCACAATGCTGGACATCATTTTCCGGAGTTATTATTCATTCAGAATAATTCAGTATATTCAAATTGACGTTTACGTACGAAGAAATACAACTTTTACTTAATTATATCTGAATTTTTGGATTGTATTAGTTATTGTGTTTTTAATTGCTATATGTTTGTATTCTATTTTCTTTGGATAACAATGTTTCATTTAGATATATCCTTGAAATATTAATTAGAATAATGATTTTGTTTACATTTACTACACTGTGAAATGATGACTACATGTAATTTTAAAAAAGTAGACGAATTATGCGCAAATTTTGTCAATCATAAACAAATGAAAATTTTACCATTCTACACTCTATTACAAGTAAAAATAAATATTAAAGATAATTGCAAACACATCCACATATGTGAAAGTTTATGTCTAAAAGTAATAAACAATTTTATATATTGTCCTTTGTAATATGATTATATATATATGTAAAAACAAGAAAGTCTATTAAATTTATTACTTGCAATATAATTATACTCGTATTTCACTCGGGAGTAAAATAGAATTATATTTCACGTTTTAACACCAATTGCTATTCAACACCAGTTCTTATCATATTTTACCCACGGAACCAGCTACAATTTCAATTTCGCCCGTGAACGCCAAAAGTTATCGATACATGTATTTTTACATATTTTATTCACGCGTGAAAACAAGCCGCTATCAATAGTTATTTTCTTGAACACTAGCTTGCATTCATACTTCACTCGTGAACACCAAGATTTGTTTATATTTCACTCATGAACACATATTTAACTTTTGAATATCAGTTGTTACGTTATCAATACTCATGAAAGTATTGTTACCGCTGCTCCCACATTAAGTCAAACTGAATAGAAAAATATTCCTGCTTCAATGATGAAAGAAGGAAAGTCACTATTTGTGTATGTATGGCTTGTTACAAAGTACGAAAAACAACAAAAACAATTAACATTGCTCGTGTTTACCAAACATCTACTGAAGATCAGTAACCAAAGCAAACATATTAAATGCTTAATGGTCAACAGACCTCATCAATCGTTCATAGGTCATCAAACATTCACAGGGGAGTAAGTATGGACTGTCTGATTTCCTTACAGTATGTAAGCCTATAAATTATAAAAATATTTTAATGTTTAACTTGTATCAGTTTGTGTTTGCTGGATCACAGTCTCAAAACTGTGTTATACGTTCTTCTACAATTGAAAAAATGAAACACAAGTACTTTATATTTTTCTTTTACATTAAACATGGCTAATATCTTAAACCATATGAATAATTTCAGCTAAGTTTATATTAGTTTGAAGCCTTATTAGTCTTTGTGCTATTAAATGAAATGCAAATAGAAATAGACGTCTGAAATAGACGTGTACAAATATCTTTTATCAACATACCATACAAATCATGTATATAGAAATATGAATCATACAAACAATAACAGACAAACGGGTGTTTATTAAATTCAATTTCTAGTAAAAGGCATTACTCTTTGATTATATTTAATCATTTAAGAAAATGTGGAAACACGTTATTTCATTTTTTTTCTGTGATGAACGTGTTATATTCAATTTCGTTATGGCATTAATTTTGATTGAAAATTCATTTTGGTACAGAGATGTTTCTCCATTTATACTCTGTCATATGATATCCTTGCCACACTTGTACACTCACCAACTCACTCAAATACTCTCACACTAACACACTAACATACTCAGGCACAGGCACTTCCAAATTCTTTAGATATTCAAATAAAATATAGCTAGTTGTTCTAGGTCTTGTTACAGATACTTATGAATTCAGAACTAAAACATTTCGTTCACTATATATGTCATTCCTTATTACCAAAATAAGTTGTGAACTGTTTCTTGGCTAGATGTACGTAAGTACGAAGGCAAGCACACCGAACACATAAATGCTAACATAGAAAGGCACATTTACACAAGTGTTTTGTCAAATCGTAAAGCTCAAAACGTTAATTCGTGAAGTTAAATTCGTGAATATTAGGAGCTGAAACTGTTTAAAACAGCAAACGAGAAGCCTAATTGTCCAGATATTAATTTATAGATGAATAAACTGCTTATTACATGCAAATAAATGTATTTCCAATTAAAGTAATCGAACCATTCAGTTGATACTGTAGATGAGAGAATCATAACATTGAATACATGCTTAATAAACGTTCATACGCTAAAGGGAGAAAGAGCTGTAGTAACTTTTTAGTGTGTAAGCCTATGTACTGAATGTGCTTATTTTGTCAAAGTTAATTAATTTTTTAAATTGTGAAAATTGACACAAAAATGACAAGCGTTTAAGATTAAATATTAAATAAGAATAGGTTAATAGAACAAAATAAATTTTAAATTGCAATATATATACACTTAAAGACGTACATTCAGTCTCTTATTCACGAAGTTACAACTGTTCTAATAATTAAAATTAAATATATATTCCTACATTTTGTGTAATGTAAATCCATTGTAACCATTGTTTATATAATTATAAACTATACGAACTTAAATGCATTACTGTTAGTACATAACTGAAACACCATTAAAGTTTTCATACTCTACGCTAAAAATGAATAAAAGTTTTAATATAATAACTCTATTATAAACTAAGCAAGTAATGATCAATTTGGGAACTTTATGATCTAACGCATACACTAATAACACAAGTCTGCAAATCAACAAATGTGGTACATAGTTCACGAAAAGATAGTTTGTTGTGAATGTAGCATAAATAAATTTCAAAAACAAAGTACTTTGAATCGAATATATACACCAGAAAATGTATTAAAGAATTTAACCTTGTAGCTATCTGATAATGTAGTTATAATTTGTTTCACGTAAACGACGACACCCAGATTCAGATTTGCAACAACTGGTAAGTTCTTACATGAATCTTATGTTGGTGATAGCTTGGCCTTAGCAATACATTCGTCATTAACATAAATCCTAATGTCTAATGCTCTTCCGCTTAGAATATACAGTTGAACCGTTAAGTAATATATGCCAGCTAATATACCTACAAATGAGCCATATCTTGGGTTATATCAACTTCCAGTGTTGATTTTACTTCAGGAAATATTATAGTTTCACCGTCAGAGTATCGACATTTATTCAAATGTACATCATAGAAGATAATTCTAGATTTTGAAACATAAATTGAGAAAAATTAAGACTTTGTGAGAATTTTGCTACAAAAAGCAACAGATAATTTCACATACATCTTTACCGGATGATGCAACCTGTCCTGGCCACCATCAGTGTCAGTCAAATGTCTAGTCTGATCATCTGCTTTTCTTAACTGAATATGTTCAATGCTGTGCATCATTTCATTGAGTATGTCGCTATCATGTTTAAATTATTTTCTGACTTATTTCATAATCAGTCTAAAATGTTTCATTGTTTCCCTTTCAGCAGAATAGTATATAAGAGAATTGATTCCCCTGTATTTCGTGCTTTGTCTCGAGCTTTGTTTACTTTGATAATTGTTTCTCGAACTATGCTCTCCATCTATGTAAGCATGTGCTCAAAAACTGTCAGTATTATAGATATGCCATTTGTTTTAAAGATCAAACATAAGCACGATTTAAGACAATAAACGCAACGGCGAGTAAAATCTTACATCAATTACCATCATTGCCCCATATGAAGAAAATGCGTGCAATTTATTTTCACTTAGATTTGTATTAGTTATTAAAACTAAACTTTGTACTGTAAAATATAAGATATGTGATTTCAATACTGCTTTGGTTAGGGTGAGCAGACATGTTTTTTTAATACATAGTCATCTCATCCGTTGGTTTTTAAGAAATTTGATTTAAGGTAACCCTGACGGACTTAGATATATGTTATCAACCTTTAAGCGAAACTAGCACACCTGTGAGTTTTGAAATTTTTTAGATTGTCATGATTCTAATCTTGTAAAAAAGAATATTTAATATATTTCAAAATGTTCGAGACCTTATAATTTAAGTATTATTAATGCATTATACTTAAAGATATATCTGTGAAGGCTTTACAAAAGAAATGATTGAGTGGATTAGAAATACGAAATATATATAAAGCTATTAGAGATTGTTCAATTCATTAAGTTGATATCGTATTATGTTGTACACTCACTAAACAAGCAATTAGGTCTTTAAATAAACGTTCGTAGAATGTTAATTATGACAATGTATGAACAGAAGAAATTATCCTGTACTTATCATATTGAAACATAGACCATTAGTTCTATTCAATTTGTTTTGTTTTATGTAGTTGTAGAGGAAGTCCAAAACGAAAAGAAAAAAACGTGAGTCCCTTAATTATCACAAACATTTTTAGTATACAGTTATTTCATACGTGATTAAGGAACAGTCAAACTGTCGGCCTGAGTTGGGGGATAGTGTTTTGAACTCCTGCCCGAGACCGTAGGCTATCGTCGACATCAAGGGACAAGGGACAACTGTTTGACTGTTCACAAATCACGTATGAAATAACTGTTTTATTACCTGATCAATTAGTGTTTTTACGCTTCAAGAGGAAATCTGCTATGACGTCAAGCACGCGAGGGAAACAGTCGAAACTATTGACTGGTCAACAATTCGCGTAAGTGGATATTTTTAGAATTTCAGAAAACGGTATAAAATACCAAATTACATTTATTTAAGGTATAAGATAAAGAAAATAAACTCGAAGTCAATAACCATAATATATATTAATATTTTTCAATGTTCAGCTAATTAATTTCAGCTTGACAGCAAAAAATGAACATACTAGTATATCGGTCGTTTATGTAACATAATTCTTTTTAAGATATATTAACATAAAAAATAAGTTAACTTAAGGTTAACTGTCCGCATACGGTAACCTTTCAACATAATTGGTCACGCCGTAAGCTCATTATGAAGTATAGACCACTATAATATATATTATAAATAAACATAAACAATATGAAATTCAATTTTAGAGAAATAATATATCATCTGCAAACTTGAACGAGACACTTTAAGAAGAAAATAAGACAAGTTCCAGTCGATTTTATAGCAAAATAACATCTAAATATTTATTGATGTTTATCAAGATATTTTTTTATTATTTGAACCTTTAAAATTAAAAATGATGTTTTGTATGATAACTTTGCTTGTTTTATGTGTCTGTGACTATTCCGTTCCAAATCAAGAGGGGGATTTGTTAGACACAGAAACACAACTTGAACATTTAGCAAAGAAAGTGAAGCAGGAAATGATTAAAATGAGAAATAAAGTGGATAAAAGTCTCAAATATTTGAAAAATAAAGAATTTGACTGGCTGCAATATTACTTTGGACTAAAGAGAAGAATTCCAAAGGAAAATAAAGTTTTGAAAGAAGCAGAGAGAAAGGTTGGGGAAATGATTCATAAACTGAAAGATTACAGAACGGATATTAGACTAAAAGTTCATAAATATTAAGTGCTGATCGGAGACACCAGTCATGGTAGGTTTTGTTTAATGACATCTTGAAGCTGATAAAATTCTTCATAAGTTTATGCATTTAAGAATATGTCCCTTGTGCTATCTATGCACATCATTTTGATTCATGTCAATTAGCAGTGCCAATCTAGTTACCAGGTCTAGTAACTTAAAATAGTTTAAATACATTTATTTTAGCTCGTTCATGATAAAAGCTTGAAGCTTATTTGAAACACCGTAGAGTGCGCTGCCTGAAACTAACTAGTGTGGAGGATTTATGAAAACACGAAGTCGTGATCATAGAAGACCTCGAACCTATGAACCCTTGGTTAAGAGGACGACACTTTTACCACCAAATCATCGTTCACTAGCTTTACTTAACTCTTTACTATTATCATACTATGAAGAGACTAGCTCCGTTGCATTTTCATGTTTTCTTCTTCTTATATTCAATTCAATAAATGTATCATGTAGAAAATATATCAAACCTCATTTTTTAAATATAAAAAAACCACTTTTGTTCGTAAATTTCGGATAGTTTCTTAATATTTAATCTGACTTTTTAACATCAGGTTCATCGAAATCCAAAGACGTTTCCTTTCGATCTAAAGATCCTTTAAAGACATATCTGGAAGGTGTTTTACAAACACGCATGTGAACAACGGCAATACGTATGATAACATCACTGGGGTTTTAATTGCTCCAGTTACCGGAACTTACTATTTCGTATTACAGCTATGTCTTGGAGGAAATTATGTAGACTTGTCAATTCGCAAAGGCGATTATTTATATAGCTGGGCACGTTTCTTCCCATATCATTTGTCGTGTCAGACAGTAGATATGTTGACTCCGTTACAAAAAAGGTGATGAAGTGTATGCTTCCAAGACATCCTCTTGGGATTACAATATAATGCATGTCGGCAATGACCTTTACAACACTTTCTCTGGAGTACTTATTGCTTGAACTGTTTATTCTAAAGTTCCAAATTATCATTATGTCATTCCGGGATACAAGGACTTTCCTCACGTTGTACGTTGTATTACACAGCCAATTTACCGGATTATACTAATACAAGCTAACTTGTATTAATTATACATGCATACAAATTTAAATGATATCGTAGTATGTATTTCAATCTTAAAGTTAGGGTTTTCGTGCCGTTTGATATAATACAGTTAATTTGACCTTATTATCAAAAGTATATTTGATTAAACAATAAAAACAGTTGAACCAGAATATGACTTTGACATTTTTAATTCATTTGGGATACCTATATTGTCATCTATAGGATGATAATGGTGAACACTTCAAAGCTATTAACAGTTTTAATCAGGCAAATCATATAGTTATTTTTTACGTATCTATTAAAAAAATTCGTTATTCCTGCTAGAAAGATAATTCATGTTTGTGTTTCATAAAAGGTTTTAAGTTTAATTATTTAAAAGGGAAAAGGTAAGCAAAGAGATAAATATCATTCAGTCGTTAATACGTTCATGCCTCACTGGTTTCAAGCACAAGAATATGCATTTTCAGTTGTTGTTGTAATTATATGGATTATCGGTGACGACCAAAACTGTGACACAATTAATTTCTTTTCTTACCCTATCCCTACTTAATAATCGAACTTTTAACTTTTGATAAAAAACAAACCTTTATGTTTGAGAATTAAATGCATATAATTACAATGAAATGTTTTTTAATATTAGTTTTGAAATTCCACATTTTAACTCTTCTCTAGATCTCATGCAAATAGATGAGCACAAATATTATCTTTTATTATATACTCATAAATGAAATATTGAGAAATATTGATGAAATAAAATGCGTATTTTCATTTTCTGTATTTTCACTGTAAAAATTTATTTTTCACTGCAGTGAAACATATTTTCCGTATTTTCACTGGTGTCTTGCCGGACTACTTTCTTTTAAATTCTGCCAGTACACAAAATTTAAGGGAAAGTCTTTTAAATTTTAATGTCAAAAAAGAGAAAAATGTATATAATAAATAGATGTATATAATAAATAGAAAATTCACGTTTTTTCTATAAATACATGATTTATTTTCATCTTGTGGCATGAAAATTACCATATTTCACTCGTGGCTACCGCCACTCATGTAATATTTATTTTCATACCACTCGATGAAAATAAATCATGTATTTATAGAAAAAACTTGAATATCCTCTATGAGATACATCATTTTTATTTTACCCATCAACAATAATATTTGAAGTTAGCAGGAGTGGATTAAAGGGGCAATATGCCCTGTAACACCGCATGGCCAATGTGAACTTATTTTGACTTTCATCTGTTTCATCACTTTGGGGTCAAACGCACTTTGGTGTCAAAGTTTGACACCAAAATGCGTTATACAGGTTCATATGCATATCTTGACATCAGACAAAAGTAACATACTTTGGGGTCATAAAAATTGAATAAATAAGATCGAATTATAGTGATATTTTTAAATAATATCTTGTACTTGATGCCAATCGTAAAACGAAGTAGGCTAAATGTATTACGTGTGCTAACAATAGCAGACGATTGATTGTTTTAATTTGTTGTATCTAATGGTTGCAATTTATTATGGTTATAATATTCAATTAATTGTCTCATAGGATATTATCTTAAAAGTTATAAGATATTTTGATATGATTGATGTGTATTGTGTGTAATTATACATAAGATGACATATCCATGAACTAGCGATAATTGTACAAATTGTGTGTCATACATATTTCCATCTACATGTTGTAATTAAATTCCAGTCCCTTATACGATATGATCTGTTCAGGACCCATTAAAATATGTTGAACGGAGGTTACCTTTCTAAATTGATTAATTATAGTTTTTTCTATGTTGAATGTTGTAGAAAAAGACTTGAATTGAAGGTATTCAGGCTGTGTCAATTTGCCCCTACTGGAAAAATGTACCATTTAATATGGCTTCCAAGATGGATACAATATTATAAGAATTCGCAATGCTTAACAAGATCTAAGTGTATAATTATCTAAATGAAAATCCAATTATGGTAGGAATTATTTTCAATCCCGTATATTTTGTAATTTTCGGAAAAAAAGATATCTCGTCTCATTTCAAAATGGCAGCGGTTTTAGGTTGTTCATCAAACAGACATGTTTTTCAAAACCTGAAGTATTACCCAAATTAATACGTAAGTTTATTTTGTTTCAAAGTATAAACTGTCCCGTGCTATAAATAAACATTTTCATCAAATGGCCGCCGTCATGACAAAATGACCCTTCGGGCAATTTTCTTTCGATTTTTTGGTTTCATAATTTTCATAGAAACCAATTATTACAGATGATTTTACTTTTTATTTGACGAAAAAATCTTGAAAAATGTCAAAGATACATATTTTTATGTACATAGACCAATGTGTTGCTCCGACGTCGACGACGACGTTTGTTTAAACGCTAAAAGCAAGAGGATGTCGGAGGCTATTTAACACTTGTGACAATTTATAGTAAGTCATGATGTTGGCATTTGAGGTAAAAAAATGAACAATTAGGAAATCAAAAATCCATTTAGAACTTCAAATATACTGTTAAAGCGATCCTATAAACACTTGATATTCACATTTTAAGTTACTCATATCTCAAAACAGGCATGTTATACTATTCGTAAAAGTGTTCTATTTGAAATATACATGACCAACAAATTGCTTACATGAGTCATTTATGGGCTAAACTTAGGCAAACAAATAAGGGCCATCCATATGGGATACTGATGGGAAAACATACAAAAGTATGATTGTATTGAATCCATATAGGAAATTTGTGTAATTTTACAGGTTCAATGTAAGCATTCAAACATCGTACTGAATCTTAGGAAGTACACATAGGGGCAAGCTGGCATCTAAATGAGTGAAATATACACTAAATAAATAATAAAGTATAATTTGTAATGACTTCAATTAATTTCACATGAATGTACGTGTTTATGTTTATTTTCAACATATGCATCAATTTTTAGCTCCATGATTCCCTAAATGGATCGATACGAGCAAGCCTTGCTGTAATTATATTCAGGACGGACATTGTTTAGCAGTGTTCAGCCATAAACTATAAATAGATTTACACATTACCTCCCTTTCCGGATGCGATAAATTTGTTTATATTGGTTACTAACTTTTACTTGACATGGTCTTACAGCGTAAAATCTTTTTTGTGTCTTGCGTATCATGTCTTCCCGTGGGAACACCACGAACTGGATAATTAAAAAATATGATAAACAAGATCATCAAGGAAAGGCAGCGTTCACATTGATCGCATGTAAGGGGAGATTTTTTACAACCGCCACACGGCCCAAACAACACGGTTGTGAGCATAAAATATGATAAACAAGATTATCAAGGAAAGGCGGTGTTCAATGAACGCAGCCCCCATCCAACCCAGTAACAAGAGCATGAAGACTGGACAAGGAGGGGGGCACCCACATTGAACGCCGAACAATCCCTTTAGGATGAAAATATAACAACATTGATTGCATGTACGGGGAGACTTTTTACCCGACTTTTTACAGCCGCCACACGGCACAAACAACACGGTTGTGAGCATAAATATGATAAACAAGATCATCAAGGAAAGGCACACTGTGACTGGCAAAATGTTTTAACGGCCCGCTCTTGAAACCCCATGCACTTGTGCAATTACAATATGATGAGCATTGGACGCAAAAAATTACAAAGATACAAGAACTGCCAGAAGCGGTGGCAGTGCATGGGAACGTTTCGTCTCCCTCCTCATATCAATCAAACCAACTATCCTCAAGATGATTTGAGGAAAGAAGTGAAAACGTTCCCAGATTTCCTCACTGCTGTAATTATCTAGCGGGTTCGAACGATCCCGAAACACCCGCTGATCAAATGGTAGGCTACTCAAATAGCGCAACCGACGCTGCCGTGACACATACTCAGCCATTTTTCAGAGTGTATTGTGGGATTGGTCACTAATTTGATCCAACTAAATACGAAGATCAAAATTTGGATCAATTTGATCCATATTTTCGGATCAAATTTGATCGTAATTCTTTGTGAACACCAACTTTGATCTTGATTCGAAAATTGATCCAAAAACTTGATCTTGATCCAAATATAAGGATCAGAAATGTTAGTGAATACGGGGCCAGGTCTAATATAAATTCGCCATAAGGTCGGATGGTGTGACTTTTTCTTCTGATAGAAGTGTTTCTTTTATTACTTGTATTAAAACAAACAATCATTCATGTTTTTTGAAAAAAATTATATCACCGCCATTTAACGATGAATGTCGAAATTTTTTTTCAGCCAAATACTTTTATTTCATGAGAAATTGGACTAAAATGAGGCTACCACTGGGAGAAAAACAAATTTTAATATTATGTTATATTAAGGAAATTTCATTTTAACTTGATTTTAAGCCTAAAAAAAAAGAAAATTTGTTTGTTGTGTAAGATGTAATTTTATTGCATCTCGTGAACTTTCAAAACCTTATTCTCACTCGTGGCTACGCTACTATTGAGAATACTGTTTTAAAAGCCCACTTGATGAAATAAAATTTCAAACAAACAAAAATTCTCTATATAATGAACGAAAAATTATATTTATTTCCATTCTAACACGTCTAGAAAAAATACATGTATAATAATTATTATATAGTTGGACTTTATGTTTGGTGGTTAAATTGTTTTCGCAACAGAGTTTCCAACAGAAACATTCTTTAAAGGTTGAAAAAAACACTGTCTAATAGAATAGTAGAATAACAAATTTTGAAATCGTTGATAAAACTTTGTTTGTTTATTGTAATTCTCAAGCGGAATACAAAAAAATAATCGTGAATTAATAGTGAAATTTAACTCGTTTGCGACATTGCAATAGCATTTTTGATTTGCTTGTTTGTGCACGTGCTGTTTCGCGCTACATTGTGACGTCACGTAAACAAAACTTTAAACGTATGTACAGTGTTAACGACTAAATATTTGTGTCCGGGTTCATTTTCTTGGTTAGGCCATTTTCTTTCATTCTAAATAGTTTTCACAACAAAATTCGACAAACAATTGTTTTGTTTTCTATTTATCAGATTTTTCAAAATGACGCCGTCAATGTGTCGGTTTGAAAATACAGAGGGAGGTAATAAGAACGGCGAGTGCATTGTTATAGAATAATGCATTATAATTTTGGCCTTCTTTTTCTATATAGGACAATTTCATTTAGTGTTAGAATGTTGTCTCTTAATACAAGAATAAGATTCTTTTCCAACATCCAACAATGTGTCTTATCGTTTTATATTTATACTCATTTCATCAGGCGAATATCTGAAAATGTATGATTCACAGATTATCAAATTCATTTATCTCTCTCGTAAAATGGTGAGAAGGAAGCCTTAACTTTGCGATTGATTTTTCTCGATTACGTGCTTCTCAGAAATAAGTCTACATGCCATTTAAAGTCTTCCGAAAAAGAAAATATCTTTCGAACACATCGCCAATTAAAAATAATCCGTAGTTAGAAGGATAAGGCCGATAATTTGAAATGGAGACATAATTTAACAACATCGCCATTGAAGTGTCCTAGAGCTGGGCGTGACCTAATAAGGTCACGTGATCTGTGTCCCATCAAAGAGTGCCAGAGAATGAAAGTTAAGGTAGAAAATATCTTTAAATGTAAAGAAGGGATAATGTAGGTAAAGCTATGGTTTAAATAAAAAGGTAGATTCAAGAGGGAGTCTACAAAATATTTTTATGTGAAATATATACGTTATATATTCTGTTTGTAAAATAAATCTTGAAATAGTGTGATCCCTTTAAAACACTTAAAACAACAAAATAACATGAAAATCGAAGACCCGGTTTGGTTGAGTTTGTACATGAGGAATTTTGAAAAATGCAACATCTGTCACAGAACCTAGCACCGGCTTGAGCAACTCTTAATTTTCAACAATTAAATGCGCTT
This sequence comes from Ruditapes philippinarum, assembly GCF_026571515.1. Classification (NCBI taxonomy): domain Eukaryota; kingdom Metazoa; phylum Mollusca; class Bivalvia; order Venerida; family Veneridae; genus Ruditapes; species Ruditapes philippinarum. The sequence goes on from NW_026859959.1 coordinate 315,719, forward strand.
CTTTCAATGATATCGAATTACCAGAAAGATATAACAACACTGACGTGAAGTACTGGACAACTTTTTACAGCTGCCACGAAGCACTTGAAATCTGCTGCTGTTAAGTATAAAAATCTGGAAAAAGGGTTATCCCTCTCAAGCATTAAAAATCAACAAAATACATGAAAACTGCGGATTCTGTTTAAATGAGTCTGTACATGAGGGATAATGAAAATGAGCAACATCATCCTCAATGCCCATTAGCTCCGGCTTGAGCGGCACCCAATTTTCAACACTTAAAGATATACTATGCTTAAATTTGCCATTATAAATTATTGATAATTGCTACACAGTCTTTTTGTAAAAATAAAAAGAATTTGTTTGACTAAACAAAAAGTAGATATGTTATGTTTAAAATTCTACACACTGTAGGTGGTCACAATAGGAATATATCGTATCATCAAGAAAAGCCTTGTAGTTTTTTATTTATATTTTTTTAAAGAAAAAAACAGAGAAAATAAGAATCCGGAAAAATTGAAAATGTTGCAGGCTCGGTTTGATTGAGTCTGTTCATGGACAGTACTGTCAAGCGCAAATTTCACTTGCCCTGTGATAGGGAACGCAGCCTTCCATACATAATTTAATCATTCTTTTATTCATATTAGAAATATTCAGCATGAATTTCAAAGGTGTCAATCAATTTCTGTGATTAATATATTTAACTGAAGAATGAGCATGGTATATCTTTAATGTACTGCAATCAATAATCACGACGGACCTGCAATATTACACGAAAATTTCAGAATCTTAGTTGTCCATACATTTAAACCAAGAAATATTATGTTTTTGGTCCGGAAAAAAACTGCCATAACTAAACTGGAATATTTATTGCATCAGTGATATTCTGTTTTGTTTTACAATTACATCTTAAAATTATGCATATTGACATATAAGGTTGACATTTTATGCTGACAAACAGTTAGACAACAAAGTAATGAATATCCTGATCTTATTAGATGTGTTCCAGGCTGCAGATACGTATATGCTATATTATTGTTAAGAAGTGATGTAGAACCTGCGAAAACACTTTTTTGAAATATTTATCGCACAATGTTTCCTTTATCAGTAATACATTTACGAAAATATCATAGCATTGTTTAGGATCAATATGTTCTTTATTTACATGATCAAATCGCCTTAATTCAAAATACTTATTAAAAAATATAGTCATTATATACATGATACGACTGCTTTGAAGTAAGGCATAAATGCACGCTTGTAAAGTGTTCACTTAAACGAAATAGCTAGGAATCAATCTGCAATATTTGACACAGATTTCATATTGGTGAGTTTTAAAGTTTAAAAGAACAAATACAAAGAAAAATCAAATAAAAAATAATGATTTCAAAAAGTATTCAGTATACATGTACATTATATACATTTTCTTTGCTTCTGATATATCCATGTGCTTAATTTACTTTTTTCGAATCATATTTCAGATAATAGTGGCCTTACGTCATATGACGTCATATTACATAATCATTGCATATATCGTATATTAAGCATTTCCAATTGGTATAAAGTAAGAAGACGATTACGACTTTTTATCATTGACCCGGTTGCAGTCAAATGTTGTAGATTATAATTACAAATATTTAACAACAACATAGTACATTTAATTACTCTCAGCTGAGATCTTTTTATTGCCGTTTGTCCGTCTTTACATGCCCAGAGACATTAAGGAATTAATATCTTTATAAAAATATTAAATCAATTCAGGTAAAAAGTGGGTGCTGTGTTTGAATTAACTCATTTTGAGCTATATTAATCTAATCTGTGTAGATTTCTTTTTCAACCTTGCATATATTTTTACAAAAGAAGAATGGCCTTGCAAATTTTGTCTGCTAGCAAGAGGTCCTTCAGCAATTTCGTGTAAACCCTTTTGAATCTCAACACTGATATTATTCAAATATTTTATCTTAGTCAGACCATGTTAGTTTTAACTTGTTTTCGGACGGGCCACTTCATGATCAAGGTCGCAGATAAAGAACAAAGACTTAGACTACAGATACTATAGATAAGTTTTCCACTCTTTAGCACTTGAGTGAATACCATGACACTTGAATCAAATGTTTACCTCGTTAAGACAACGAACACAGCACTTAGATTAAAGACAACCCAATGTAGCTTAAAGCTTGCATTTAAGACAAAGAAACACCGAATCATCTAGTTCTCCAGAACACAGAAATTTTATGTCATTTAAATTTTTAACCATGCTGAAAATACACATAATTTGCAATAAACCTGTTACGGTCAAAGGAATGGAACCAGGTAGTAATATGGCAGGGTACTTCAATAAAAAAATATTGAGATAACAACGCGAATTAAAGAAACTTCATGTTGCAGATCAATGTCACAAATGATGGTCAAATTCTTTATTCACATATCCACATATCGCATGATGGTCAATGTCAAATGTTTTTGCCTTACACAAATATATATCTGGTTCCTGGCATCTGTATGCAAACCTTTTTAAAACTTTTAACGAAACTTATTTCAATGAATAAGAAACTATCACAAATATTTCTTTGGATGCACTTGGATGCACTTATCTAAAAGTAGTCCTATCTATATCTACTTTTGAAAGACGCTGTACGAACTAAGCTGTGTCTCTGATACTATGCATTAATAGCAATAGGATGTTATTAAGTCAAACGTGAATAATCACATATTTTTCTAGGACTCAAGTTTGACAACAAACAGATGACAACATCAACAAATCATTTATATTCTTTTTTTGTTTGAGGCAAAACAACATCAAAAACATTCCATTTGTAATCTTTTATTATTTAAAGCCATAAAACTGGCGGGATTGGTCATGACAGGGCGGAAACGAAGATCCATTAGACAAGCACATATGCAAATAAAGAATCTCTAACCATACACAGTTATTATTAGTATTTAGTTATTTCCCTAAAACCCTTACAATTTAATTGTCGCATTTTTTTTGTCGCAAACTGGCTCATTATACATATTTCATTTTAAAATGGAGAAAATATGAATCCCTATAGAAAGCAAAAAACGAGAAAATTGAAAAGGATGCAGGCTAAGTTTGATTGAGCTTGTTCATGGGCGGTACTGTCAAATGCAAACTACCGTCATCGCCCCCTATCACCGGCTTAAGAAGAATTCAAAATTTAATCATGGAAATGGAGAAATTTTAGTTTATAAACATCCGCAGTTGTGTTTATACAGCGGTAAGCGTGGAACATTCAATGTGACACTTTTGTGCTATTCCGTGAAAAGCGGCGTATGGTCTCCAAGTAAAAGAATGTGTGTGCCCGAAACGAGAAAACAAGTCATTGCGGTATATACGTATCAAATTACGAACTTTATAAAAGCATTATACTTCCAAATTCCTGGTAATTTTTATGAATTTAAAAACGAATTTAAAAGAAAAGTATTGTGAAGTAATCCAAAAATAAATATAATTTGAAAACAGCACTTATAATTTACGTCAAATATGCTAAAATAACGCGTACTGCATTAGTCACGGTGATAAATACTGCAAATAAGTAAATAATCGCACAAAGTATGTAGATTACTATTTGAATCGTGTTACTTTTCTAAAATCATAATACATTTTCATAATATTTGCTTGAAATATTTTAGCTCATATGGAAGCATGCAACTTTAAAGGTTTTATGAACATGCAGCAATATTTCAGAGGAAATCCAAGTATATCAATTATCTAGATCTAAACTAAATCATCATTATTCTGAGTAACAACCGATTCTGAACATTTGTCCCCATACGTGGCATCAGCGAAAAAGGTATGCATCCTACACTACATTCATCTGGCGGTACACATGCGTTATTGCGTATTTTTTTGTTTTGAAATACTTCTATTTTAGTGTATACAACGATATGGATATGGACATTTCTGCTAAAATATTTTGTTTCAGTTTTGAAAAAGTATACATACAATATCTATATGAAATTCATGTCGTCACCTCAATGCAGTAACGTAATAAGTTCTTCTAAATTTAATAGGAGTTAATCAGTAATTGCACTAATGGTAGAGCGAATGGCGCATGCACATAACAATCGATAAATAGTAAAAACCCTTCTTAAACTAGCAGCATTACGGAACATTTATTCTGTTCAGGTGCAATATTCATAGCAATGTCATTACAAAGTTTTCAAGAATCGACAAGTGTTATGGAAACAATATGACTTTTCTGTTCAATTTTGCTTTAACACAGGCATGGACATTAATCTTGACAAAACAGTGATAATTGTATTTCGAAATTGAGGTCGTCTTTGTAATCATGAATCTTGGTCTTTTCGCGGTCAGCCTGTAAATACAACTACTGTTTATAAATATATGGGTTTGTTATTGACGCCACAACTATCATGGAATATAGCTCATGATAAATTAAGCTTCACAAGCCCAGAGGGCAATTTTTGCCATCAAAGGTTATGAAAAGCCATTTGGTAATTTTCCCATAAAGGAACACTTTAAAATATTTGATGCAATGATCAAACCGATCACAGATTTGGGGGTATGAATTTAGTCCAACAATAGAATCTGTTCATAAATATTCTGCAAAGGTTTATTGAATGTTCGAAAAAATAAAAATACAAGCATGGAGTTAGGTGAATGTGGTAGACTCCCACTTTTATGGAACAGAATTAGTGCATTTATTCTTGGTGATTATTGCTTGATGATACTGGGACTTACATTATGCTTTCTTCTATACTTCGTTATGACAATGGAAACCTACGTTTTGCTGAACACAATCATGCATTATGATTATACTGAATGCTCGATCATGTAATTGCAACTTTATGTGTTCCTTTCTGAACCATCAAACTCACATAGTTTAATAAACTAAATGTTTAATCGCATTTTTTAAATACAGCGTATTATGTGTTTAAGATAACATTCTTTGCTTGTTCTTGATATAAGAAGATGTAAAATGGTATTCTCCTGTAAGTACCAATATTTTGCTATAAATCTGCCACTTACATTGTCGACACTATTTTACAATAAATAATTGACTTTGGTCAATACTTGGCGAATTTGAAGTGTCTTAGCATTAATATGCTTCAATATATTCACTGATTACAAATATAATGCAATACATGATCACTGCGCATCGACAACGAAGATGACAACGATAGCAATATTAGTCGCATGTGACAGTACGCACTAAGCAGTTGGCGGTAAGCATAATGCAATATTTGTTTTCATATTATGACAGCAGGTGTCGCTTTGTCGGTACATCCCGTTATTTTCCGGATGGTCCCGCTATTTTTGCACGTTCAGTAAACAAAGTTACGTCCCTTTTATATGGGGGACGTATACCGAACAGTGTTAGTTGGGGGCTGCGCCGCGCCTGACCAATTTAATTTTGTAAATACGTACTAATGTACACTTTAACCTACACTAAGTGGGCACTATGAATAGATAGTGTTATTACAAGAATATGGCAGTTTTTTAAGAAAGGCACAACTTTACTGGACCATAATAAGGAATGCAAAATACAAATAGTTATCGGCATGATAATATTAACAATGCCAGTAGATGTCACTATTAAAGTCATTTTAAAAGCTTATTAAATGTGAAACGCTACTCCTAATAGAAATACTTGTAAAACATAAGAAAACATATGCTAAATTTTGATGTTCAATTTTGTCTCCAAAATCATTTAACTTATCATGATGACTGTGAATATCATGCTTTTTCCATTGTAACAAATAATTAGAAATTAGAAATTACATAACTTTTATGAAATACTTTCATCAAATGATAATTTAATAATTAAGAAAAGCTGCTTATATTTACCACCTTAGGATCTCTATAGCACAGTAGTAATAATTGTAATGAGAATTTGTCAAAACTTGTAAACGACACAACTTAAAAATGTTAAATATCACAATTTGTATGATATGTATTTTGGGTCGGTGGCCTTTATATACTAAATAAATCTTTTGACTTGCCTTGCCTTGTTTATAGATTTAAAGAATACTTTATAAGACATAGCTTTACAGTCACGAATAGTGCAGATTTCTCTACGACTTCGAGGGTTGTTTCTTGATCATCATTCTTGTTCATCATTACCTCGAAATCTAGTTGAAGATTAGTAATACTCGGGGCGGGCCATTGGTAAAAACAAAAACTTCCGTATAACATAAAACCAAAACCAGCGAGTAGGGAGTCTGAAAGCATTTTCAATATCAATTATTCAGGTAATAATTTCACCCAAATCTAGAACCTATATATATATATATAAAACCGGGCTCAGTTTTTTTACTTTATTGAAGCGTCTTAATACTAATCTTTAACTGTTTAAAAGTTCTCTTGAATTCAAACTATTCAGTAAATATCTTGTATGATTTTATAAAATTACATGACGGATAAGTTGTCGCCTTAGCCTTTTAGCATTGATAAGAATGGTTTGAAAAGACATCATCTTGCTTGTTTGTACAAACACAAATGATAAATCAATTGATAAAAATGTGAATATGCTCCTATTTAAATACAATGAAATAAAATCAGTACTATGAGAACACTTACGGCCACAAAATGTTTGATTACTGATTTATCTTTTTTAAGTACATGATAACGACACCGAGACCACATGCACAAACAGTATTTAAATAAAAAAATATTTTATAAATACTGTGATGAGGAGCAAGTCGAGTCAGTTGTTTTACGTTGTCATCATGGAAACATATTTAATACTACTAACTGTGATTGTTGCATGCTCATCGGAGCCACACTGCTCTAAATTTCACTATGAGGAAAAATTGCTTGAAAAGATGATCAGAACAGAAATTCTTGTTGAAAATATGAAGAAACAAATGGATGACATGGAAACTAGAGTTACCGGGGCATTAGCCAAGCTAAACGAAGATACAACTACATGGAAAGGAGAAATAGAAACAATGCAAGAAAGCAATAAGGCAAACCTTATCATATTGCAAGAGAAAGCAAAGAGCGAGTTAGACAAAAATATGCAAGCAGTGCAAGACCTTAAAGGTAATCTTTCTTATTAAGTATGCTTTAATTAGTTTGAAGAATAATGAATTTTAATCTTTAATAAAAAGTCGAGCTATTCAAAGATATGCAAGCAATGGTTTAGCTGGAAGGTAATGTGTCTTGTTTTACCTTTTAATGATTGTACGTTACTTGATTTAAACTGTTCTTCTATGGACTCAGTGTCACCAATACTGGCCTGTAAAGAGTCTCGAATTGAACAGCAATACTATTGTACATATATTTTTATTGTGTAAAAAGTGCATTGCATCAGCGATCGGTTTAAATATGCATCGATTATCATACTCAAGTAATATACTAGATAAACTGTATTAATTATCACAACGAACCATAAGGGAATGAAGCAATATATTTGGTCTTTAAAAAGACACACTTACTGCATTTCAATGAAAATCAAAGTGCATAATGTAATGATGAACTTTGGTCATCGGTTGCTGAGTGTTTGCCAGACAAAGTTAACCTATTATTCGACATGTATTAGAACAATAATAGGATAAAAGATATTCATCTGCAATGGTGCAATGCAACTGAAATTTACAGATAAATGGAAGTGTTGATTAAATGATTGAAAGGCTTCGTTACACTACCAGATCGCAGTATAAAAACGAACAACCCAAGAAAAGATAATTTTATACGCATTTTTTTTTTTAGAAAACAGAAAATGTACCTTGTTGATAAATGTAGATTATAAAAACTGCTTTAAAATATAATATACATGGATAGAGTTATACCGTTATATCTTTCGTTTGACAATGTTTATTTTCAATAAATGAGTACTGGCATTGGAACTTAATGACTTCAAAAATAAAAGTACTGGCACTGCATCGAAATCTTGTACTGGTACTGCACAAGTTGACAAATACTGGTACTCGTACTAGTACTACATCCCTAGTTCTGATGCATCTCTGACTTTTATGGTCACTTTTTTGTGTTCTTCAACGTACGGTATTCCGTTTGGACAACCGTATTTCGTCCCTACTAGTGATGCATAATGGTACGATGTTGAAAATGCGATGGTACGATGATACGATGATGAAAACACGATGGTACGATGGTGAAAACACGATGGTACGATAGTGAAATCGCGATGGTGCGATGATGAAAACGCGATTAAACATCGCGTTTACACCTTCGTATTATCGAGCCATCGCAATTTCACCATCGTACCATCGCGCTTTCTTCATCGTACCATCGTGTTTTCACCATCGTTCCATCGTGCATCGCTGGTACAGACTAAATAAAAATCACGATTGTCAAAACAACGCAATATATATTTGGCTTCACGATGACAGTCAAAAATTGTCATTTTCAAATGCTCAAATTATTTGCTGCGTCATATCTCCCTGCCTGGTAAAATGAAATAAATACAAATGTATCTCGCTTTCACATGCTGACTACGACATGCATAAATTGTTACAACGAGATTTAACTATAACGCAGTCATGATATTTTCTTGTAATAACTAGATATACCGCCTTTATAATTTGCATTATCCCATATTTGTGGCATACTTTGAGAAAAATCTTAGTTCCGCGCCTGTATTTGAAGTTATGAAGTAATAAATTTCATCATGCACTTTTTTCATGATAACGAGATAAATATTTCGTAACTGAAAGATAATTTTCTGGTAATAACGAGATGCTTTGCATTTCTTACGAAATACTACTATACCAGAAACACAAGATAGTTTTTTTTATTGTAACTAGATACTTGATCGAAACAATATGTTTACTGTCTCTATTTGGCTTTTGTGAAAACTGTTATGCTGACGTATGTTTTATTTTACTTGTATACGCTTATTTCAGAGAAAGTTGTGCGACCAAATATTGCCTTTCATGCGACGAACGTGAAAAATAACAGTCCCGTTGCTGGTAATACCATTGTATTCACTGACATTGTTCTTAACATTGGCGAGAGTTACAATACTGATACTGGAGAATTTACTGTTCCACTTGGAGGCATTTATCTGTTTACTGTTCAGCTATGTATTTATAATAATAAACAAATTGATTACGGATTGGTGGTTGATGGTAAATATAAGGATGTAGCAAGGTATCATGACAACTATGGTAGTGTTTCCTGCTTCAAGTTAACTACAACAGTCTCAGTAAAGTCAGGTAACAAAGTCTGGGTAAAGGTGATATATCGGGGGGGAAGCGGAGTTATTTTGTATCACTATAAAAAAAACTATTGGACATCATTCTCCGGAGTTCTTATTCATATAGATTAATTCAGTATGTTAAAATTGACGAATACATATGAAGAAATATAGCATTGACTTAATTATACTTAAACGTTTGGAATGTATTAATCATAGTGTTTTAACTGAAATTTCTTCTATTTTGTTTTCGCTGGATAGCAGTGCTTATTTTTATATAATACTTAAAAATATTATAATTAATTGTAATGATTTAATTTATGGTATATTTTCACCAAAAAAAACAATGAACAATTGTTTCAATGGACGAACAATTTTGATAGCGCAATAAGAACATCAGACATAAACAAATGGAAATGTAAGCAGACCGTCTACACTCCATTTAATGTATGTAAAATGTGAAAAAAAATATTGCAAACACACACATATGTTTAGATGATATAATAATTTTCAAATCTTATCAAATTATTTTAATAAAAATATACATGTAAAACAATAGAAAACCTTTAAGCCCGTACCTGTAAGATCCAATTATACATGTACATGTATTTCACTTATGATCACCATATTATTAAGGAACAGAATTAATGCATTTATTTTATCTTGCTTGATGACATTGTAACTTTCATTATGCTTGATTCCATCTTGCTTGATGACATTGGAACTTGCATTATGCTTGATTCCATATTGCTTGATGACATTGGAACTTGCATTATGCTTGATTCCATCTTGCTTTATGATATTTAATTTTTGCATTATGCTGGATTCCATTTTGCATTATTTCAAACTGGCGAAGCGTTGATCACAAGCCATTTATCGTACTGTTTTTTTTAATTAACGTCATAAACCTTTATGCATAAGTTACTTTTCTTTACGATTTAGTTCATTTTTGTATTAGTTTTATGTTGAAGTCATTCAAAATCGAATATATTTTATACCCTACTTCCTTTTGTACACCAAAAAATTACCACGATGGATTTTGTTAAAGTGTGCCTTATACGATTTATAGCTCGCATGGCGTGATAACTGTTAGCTTTCGCTTTTTTCCATTATTCAGTGTTTATGCTAACTAAAGTTTGCGTGTCTGGTGCTTTGTGGATTATGTTTGGTCATCTGACATTGTATATATATAAACAATTTAAACAATTGTGACATGTGCATAGCCAATTACAAATAATGATCATATATGTGTACGAATATAGTACACAGCCCAATGGGCCTATAAGTCACCAATAAACTGTGTCGTAGACACCCCTAACACACCACCACATTCACATACATTTATGCTTAAAGATATAATATGCGCATCTTTCAGTAATATATTTTTATTACAGAAAATTATTATTATCTGAAAAATTCCTACTAAATATGTCTTATTTAAATAAAAACACATACAAACAAAGCGTGGGAATCTGTGTTTCTTATAACTGGTCATTTAAGTAAAGTTGTGCCTTTCTTAAAAGAAACTGCCATATTCTTTCAATAACACTATATATTCATAGTGTCCACTTATAGTGTATAGAATTTAAAGCAAAACAATAGTGTGAAGCCAAATGATGTTTATTTTATATCACACAAAGACTATGACGCAATTATCGATATTTTTCAATATTTTCAAATATCAAGTTTCAGCATAGTATATATTTAAATTCAATTTCTCTATTGCACATACGACTAAGGCATACGCTCAAGAAGTAGTATCACGGTGCATATCCATATCGGTACCCTCTTTGCGAAATATGCTCAAACGGTACCCTCCTTGAACATGCACAGGTCATTCTCTGCTAAAAACAAACATTCGATGGATAACAATCCAGTAAAATTTCATTGTAATAAGGAAAGGAGGTATGACACGTAGAAAAGATGTATACCACGGAACACTAGAATGTTTTATTTATGTGCTGATTTGTCATGTGCCCGTTTTTCATGTACTGCAACTTCACAATAAGCTACAAAAAATCAACATGTCTTGCCTCGCCCATCACATCTACATATTTTTCGGGCTTAAATGAACCTATGGCTTGATTATATATGCATCATACATATTTAATATGTTCATATACATATCCTCTTCGGACAAATGGCAGTATATTGTCAAAAAGAAATGAAAAATTCATAAAAACACCCTACTTTCGGTTTTGCAGCTGCACGGGCTACCTCTCTTCATTTGAATATCACAGGTACCCTCTCATTTTTTAACACATAGGTACCCTCAAAGCACGACATATGCTTTTATTTGCGTTAATCCCTAAGTATGTAATATTAACATAAAAGTATGAAATATTACATACATACTTAACGATTCAAATGAAGAGAGGTAGCCCGTGCAGCTGCAAAACCGAAAGTAGGGTGTTTTTATGAATTTTACATTTATTTTTGACAATATACTGCCATTTGTCCGAAGATGATATGTATATGAACATATTAAATATGTATGATGCATATATAATCAAGCCACAGGTTCATTTCAGTCCGAAAAATATGTCGAGGTGATGGGTCGAGGTGATGGTAGAGCGTTGGACTGTGAATCGGGCGACCCGGGTTCGATTACCGAACGGCGCAGATCACTTTCGTTGTGATTTATCATGAAATCCTTTCTACGGTCACTCGTACTGTACCTCTGCTCTGGCATGTACAGAAGTTTCAGTTCCTTGCGATAGTGAAGGCAACTAGTACTGGTAAACTGCTTGACAGCCTGCCCAAGAACTATGCGGTGGTTGAACTGTGCTCTGGTGAATTCAATATGTGGCTTATAGTGAAAACTACCACCACCACCTCCACCACTATACTCCACGAGCCAAAATAGCGGGACCATCCAAAAAATAACGGGATGTACCGACAAAGCGACACCTGCTGTCATAATATGAAATAATACAGTCATAATAATAAATACTTAAATAATTTATTGTTTGCTTTTTTACCTATGAATTCACTTATTTTAGGTGGACATTTAATACACATATTGGAAATAAACTTGTCAACAACTCCCATCATTAAATTACTATTTGTTTACATGTTTAGTTTAGACCCGTTCTGTACGGAATACCGTTAGGGCCATCGTGATTATACGTTAAAATACAGATGGCGACAATGCAAGAGTGCGACAGTGCGATGACGACAAAACGACAGTGCGATGACGACAATGCGACAGTGCGATGAAGACAATGCGACAGTGCTATGGCGACAATGCGATAACGCGATAGTACGATGACGGCAGGGCGACAGTGTTATCGCACTGTCGCCATCGCACTGTCGCATTGTCGTCATCGCACTGTCGCATTCTCGTACTGTCGTCATCGCACTATCGCACTGTCGTCATCGCACTGTCGCATTGTCGTCATCGCACTGTCGCACTGTCGCATTCTCGTACTGTCGTCATCGCATTATCGCACTGTCGCCATCGCATTGTCGCACTGTCGTCATCGCGTAATCGCACTGTCGACTATCGCCTTCTGGACGGTTCTAAACTGCTGGCGAATAAGCTGACGGTATAGATTATGGGATAATTTTACTTTTGTCAATATTTTTTTTTCTTGTTTTTTCTTTTCCTTTTTATTATTTTTTTGTTTGTTTCTTTTCTGTATACTAATAATGTTTAGATAAAATTATTAATTAATAATAAGAATCATTTTATATATAAATACTGAAAGAGTTATACATTTTTTTATTTAATCATATTTATTAACTATCTTTAAGAAATATAAAAGAGCTATGTTCACCAAGCACCAAAAATGGCTCGATCTTAGATATTGATAAAAATCTAAAGAATCTTCAATTTGATAGGTAGTTGGTAGTTGGATATTCAAATAACCTACTACCTACTACCTGGTAGTTGGTTGTCCTTAATCCCCACTACCTACCGGCAGGTAGTTGGTAATTCGAATTTTGCATGTTTCCCTTAAAAAACAACAACAAACAACAAAAATAAACAGTAAGAATTTTTCTGGATTAGGTATAATGGATAGATGTGTTTTTCAACATTGAAACACATTGTCTCACAATGTCCACCAGCGAAATCAGTTGGCCAGTTAAACTTATAGTAGGATTTGCTGTTAAGTTAATCTTAAAGTGAAAATTGTTGACCACTTATGTTAGATATATATAGAAAAAAAATTATGTGTTGACGTTTTTCTAATTACATGTATCTTTAATAAACAATGATTTTATTTTTTTTTTTTTTTTGCATCTTTTAAATATCAACATAAGATCATTTTTATCTGAGATATTTCTATTACATTGTACATTAAAGTTTCACACAATTTATTACATTTTCCGTCTATGTATAACTCTTTCAGTATTTATGTATAAAATGATTCTTATTATTAATTTATGATTTCATTTAAACATTATTAGTATACAGAAAAGAAACAAACAAAAAATAATAAAATGGAAAAGAAAAAACAAGAAGAAAAAAGATATTGAGAAAAGTAAAATTATCCCATATTCTATACCGTCAACTTATTCGCCAGCAGTTTAGAACCGCCCACCAGAAGGCGATAGTCGACAATGCGATAACGCGATGACGACAGTGCCACAGTGCGATGGCGACAGTGCGATAATGCGATGACGACAGTACGACAATGCGACAGTGCGATGACGACAATGCGACAGTGCGATGGCGACAGTGCGATAACACTATCGATCTGTCGTCATCGTACTATCGTGTTATCGCATTGTCGCCATAGCACTGTCGCATTGTCTTCATCGCACTGTCGCATTGTCGTCATTACACTGTCGTATTGTCGTCATCGCACTGTCGCACTCTTGCATTTTGGCCCTCTGTATTTTAAAGTATAACCACGATGGCCCTAACGGTATTCCGTAGCTATGTGTAGTTCGAGGTCCTTATCCGAAGACTGTCAGAAAGGGCCGAGTAGTTGCGATTGCTGCTTAGTGCGTTCGGTAACATGTGACTATAATATCGATATCGTTGTCATCTTCCTTGTCGATGCGCAGTCAAGGAATAAATTGAATCATATGAATGCTAAGACGTCAAACTCGCCAAGTATTGATTAAATTCCATTATTTATTGTGAAAAAGTGTCGACAATGTATGTGGCAGATTTATAGCAAATTAAATTGACAGGTACTTACCATTTTACATCAAGCTATTAAGAATGTCCTTTAGACACCGAACATAATAAAATTGAATATTAATTAAATATATAGCATATTAAAATATGTGAGTTTGATGGTTCGGAAAGGAATTAACACATGAAGTTGCAATACATGATAGTGCACTCATAATGCATGATAGCATTCAGCAAAACGTAGGTTTCTATTATCATACTGAAGTATGGAAGCAAGCATTATGTAAGTCCCAATATCATCATCAAGCAAGATGGAATAAATGCACTATTCTGTTCCGTACCAGTTATTTTTCATATTTCACACTTAAGTTATATCCTTTAACAACAGTAGTTAATTATATGCCACTCATGAGCCCCAGTTATTACATTTTCAAAACTCATAAAAATATTGTTTCCGCTGCTCCTTTTTCTACTTAATTTCTTTAATTTGTAAACCAGTAAAAATATATTCCTGATTCAATAAGGGAAGAGGGCTATGTGTGTTTGTATGCTTTGATACAATGTACAAAAAAATATTGGCCGTGATTATCAAACTTCAAGAAAAGATAAGTAATTTAACAGTAAACACAACTAGTGGTCAACAGTAATTATCAATCCTCCATAAGAAGGTTGAAAAATGTAAGAAATATTTTACTGTCTACCATGAACATGTGCATTATTTCCGGAAGTTCAGCTTGATTACCAAGTTAAATTTGTACGGTCAGATTATAATGAATGACCACCACCTCCACCACTATACTCCACGAGCCAAAATAGCGGGACCATCCAAAAAATAACGGGATGTACCGACAAAGCGACACCTGCTGTCATAATATGAAATAATACAGTCATAATAATAAATACTTAAATAATTTATTGTTTGCTTTTTTACCTATGAATTCACTTATTTTAGGTGGACATTTAATACACATATTGGAAATAAACTTGTCAACAACTCCCATTATTAAATTACTATTTGTTTACATGTTTAGTTTAGACCCGTTCTGTACGGAATACCGTTAGGGCCATCGTGGTTATACGTTAAAATACAGATGGCGACAATGCAAGAGTGCGACAGTGCGATGACGACAAAACGACAGTGCGATGACGACAATGCGACAGTGCGATGAAGACAATGCGACAGTGCGATGGCGACAATGCGATAACGCGATAGTACGATGACGACAGGGCGACAGTGTTATCGCACTGTCGCCATCGCACTCTCGCATTGTCGTCATCGCACTGTCGCATTCTCGTACTGTCGTCATCGCATTATCGCACTGTCGCCATCGCACTGTCGCATTGTCGTCATCGCACTGTCGCACTGTCGCATTCTCGTACTGTCGTCATCGCATTATCGCACTGTCGCCATCGCATTGTCGCACTGTCGTCATCGCGTAATCGCACTGTCGACTATCGCCTTCTGGACGGTTCTAAACTGCTGGCGAATAAGCTGACGGTATAGATTATGGGATAATTTTACTTTTGTCAATATTTTTTTTTTCTTGTTTTTTCTTTTCCTTTTTATTATTTTTTTGTTTGTTTCTTTTCTGTATACTAATAATGTTTAGATAAAATTATTAATTAATAATAAGAATCATTTTATATATAAATACTGAAAGAGTTATACATTTTTTTATTTAATCATATTTATTAACTATCTTTAAGAAATATAAAAGAGCTATGTTCACCAAGCACCAAAAATGGCTCGATCTTAGATATTGATAAAAATCTAAAGAATCTTCAATTTGATAGGTAGTTGGTAGTTGGATATTCAAATAACCTACTACCTACTACCTGGTAGTTGGTTGTCCTTAATCCCCACTACCTACCGGCAGGTAGTTGGTAATTCGAATTTTGCATGTTTCCCTTAAAAAACAACAACAAACAACAAAAATAAACAGTAAGAATTTTTCTGGATTAGGTATAATGGATAGATGTGTTTTTCAACATTGAAACACATTGTCTCACAATGTCCACCAGCGGAATCAGTCGGCTATAGTACAATATGTTGACCAGTTAAACTTATAGTAGGATTTGCTGTTAAGTTAATCTTAAAGTGAAAATTGTTGACCACTTATGTTAGATATATATAGAAAAAAAATTATGTGTTGACGTAAATTTCTAATTACATGTATCTTTAATAAACAATGATTTTATTTTTATTTTATTTTTTTTTTGCATCTTTTAAATATCAACATAAGATCATTTTCATCTGAGATATTTCTATTACATTGTATATTAAAGTTTCACACAATTTATTACATTTTCCGTCTATGTATAACTCTTTCAGTATTTATGTATAAAATGATTCTTATTATTAATTTATGATTTCATTTAAACATTATTAGTATACAGAAAAGAAACAAACAAAAAATAATAAAAAGGAAAAGAAAAAACAAGAAGAAAAAAAATATTGAGAAAAGTAAAATTATCCCATATTCTATACCGTCAACTTATTCGCCAGCAGTTTAGAACCGCCCACCAGAAGGCGATAGTCGACAATGCGATAACGCGATGACGACAGTGTCACAGTGCGATGGCGACAGTGCGATAATGCGATGACGACAGTACGACAATGCGACAGTGCGATGACGACAATGCGACAGTGCGATGGTGACAGTGCGATAACACTATCGATCTGTCGTCATCGTACTATCGTGTTATCGCATTGTCGCCATAGCACTGTCGCATTGTCTTCATCGCACTGTCGCATTGTCGTCATTACACTGTCGTATTGTCGTCATCGCACTGTCGCACTCTTGCATTGTCGCCCTCTGTATTTTAAAGTACATAACCACGATGGCCCTAACGGTATTCCGTAGTTCTGTGTTAGTTCGAGGTCCTTATCCGAAGACTGTCGGAAAGGGCCGAGTAGTTGCGATTGCTGCTTAGTGCGTTCGGTAACATGTGACTATAATATCGATATCGTTGTCATCTTCCTTTTCGATGCGCAGTCAAGGAATAAATTGAATCATATGAATGCTAAGACGTCAAATTCGCCAAGTATTGATTAAATTCAATTATTTATTGTGAAAAAGTGTCGACAATGTATGTGGCAGATTTATAGCAAATTAAATTGACAGGTACTTACCATTTTACATCAAGCTATTAAGAATGTCCTTTAGACACCGAACATAATAAAATTAAATATTAATTAAATATATAGCATATTAAAATATGTGAGTTTGATGGTTCGGAAAGGAATTAACACATGAAGTTGCAATACATGATAGTGCATTCAGTAATCATAATGCATGATAGCATTCAGCAAAACGTAGGTTTCCATTATCATACTGAAGTATGGAAGCAAGCATTATGTAAGTCCCAATATCATCATCAAGCAAGATGGAATAAATGCACTATTCTGTTACCAGTTATTTTTATATTTCACACTTAAGTTATATCCTTTAACAACAGTAGTTAATCATATGTCACTCATGAGCCCCAGTTATTACATTTTCAAAACTCATAAAAATATTGTTTCCACTGCTCCTTTTTCTACTTAATTTCTTTAATTTGTAAACCAGTAAAAATATATTCCTGATTCAATAAGGGAAGAGGGGTATGTCACAGTGTTTGTGTAATTTGTTACAACGTACGAGAAAAAGCCGAAATAATATTGGCCGTGATTATCAAACTTCAAGAGAAGATAAGTAATATAACAGTAAACAACAGCTAGTGGCTTACAGTAATCATCAATCCTCCATAAGAAGGTTGAAAAATGTAAGAAATATTTTACTGTCTACCATGAACATGTGCATTATTTCCGGAAGTTCAGCTTGATTACCAAGTTAAATTTGTACGGTCAGATTATAATGAATGACTGAAGTTCATTGTATCTAGTAGTTTTTACTGGATAAAAATCTCAAAAGGCTATTATAATATGCGTTACATTAAAATACAAAAGCATAATCTTCTAACTGGTCGTATTAATATATGATACAATGTACATGCTTTGGGTCAAGGAAAATATGTGGAAGTTATATAGTACATTTACTGAACTTGCTAAACGTAAGCTAAGTTTAAGTTAGCTGGATGGCTTATGAGTCTATGTTTCATTAAATTTAACGTAAAGTCTAAAACAGAGGTGTATAAAAAGCTTTTATTAACAAACCATACAAAATCATGTATAAAATATGAATCATTCGAGCAATAACAGACATACTGATGTATAATAAATTCAGTTTCCAATAAAAGATAAAAAAAACATTCTTTGATGAAAATATTAATCATTTTAGAAAATGTGGCAACAGCTAGCTGTCACGAATGTCAAGTACTCAATATTGGTAACGAAATCAATTATGAAAGTTCATTAGGGTACAGAGATGTTTCTCCGTTTGTTTTTATACTCTTCCATACATTTGCACTCACTCACTCACTCACTCACTCACTCACTCAATCACTCACTCACTCACTCACTCACTCACTCACTCACTCACTCACTCACTCGAACACCGTTCACTCAAAGCTTCCTTTATATTCATCCACTTTTTAAATTAAAACTGGTTGTCATATAATCCCTATACACGTTAATACTTTCTACTGATTTAAGGGCGATTGCTTATTAGAAATGCAATCTACAAATAAAGCTGCTTATTAACTCAAAACTGGAATAGATATAACATACGTGATAATTTACAATAATATTCTGTGAACTATTACTTACCACATACACTCACCCAGGTGCGCATACACGGACATTAAAACACACACACGCACGCACGCACACATAAGTGAATGTATGAAATTTATCGGTTATTGTTGTTTTTTTCTAAAGAATTTTTCTTTTCAAAAAGATTTAATTACAATGTACTACGTAAATGGGCAAAAAGATGTCCCCTTCAGCAAATAATTTCATGAAATACCAAGTTATATGAATATATACATGTATATATATGATATGCCTCCGGGAAAATACCGCTTAAGGTAATACATCTTTTAAATCAGATTAGTTAGTTAATTGATAGTCAGTACTCAGTCATTTTGGATTCATATTCGTAATTAGGTTAACATCTCTGACTTTGGGAAACACATGAATTGTCCAATCTCAAGTGATAATATGAATCATTCATTGCAGCAGACGTTGAAAGGAACGCCGTCATCCGGCAATTGTTGGCAACCACACTTTTCAGGCGTCCTTTCGTTATCTATTGCTCAAAATTATGCTTTGTAGATATTTGACACAAAAAGACCACGTTTAGTTAGCACATATTTCGAAAGTCAATGGTATCACATAAAAAAATAAAATAATGTACATAATGACGTCAGCAACAAGACGATACCGGAAGATGCCCTGGTGGCGCTGCTGTACCATCTGGCTGTGTTGGCTGGAAAAGACAGAAGTAAAAATGTACTTGTAATGCTCGATCTAAGAAATTTCATACTGGAATAATATATTTTTTTTTTCAAAATATTTCTTATCTTTTTATTTTTATACTCATTTCATCAGGGAAATTATACTAAGTTTTAACGATATTCTCAAATTCATTTTTCGCCGGCGTAAACTGATAAGAAATGAAATTAAAATGAATTAAAATGTCAATGAGGCATGGAATTTCTGACTGATTAATCTACAAAAGTCCGAGAAGTTTAAATTGAGAGATAACTTACCAACACCGCCATTGATGAGTCTAAGAGCTGGGCGTGACCTGATTGCACGTGATCTATGTCCCATCCAAAATGTGTTATAGTCTCGCACCACTGTCGCTCTGAGGGAGAAAAATCACAATTGGAATGAATTAATATTTAAGCGTTTGTATATAAATTAGATTTCCTGTTATAAATTGAGTGCATCAAAATGTTATGGTAATTATATAACTCTCAACCTTGTCACGAGGACATATATGCACGTGCATCTGGAACGATTGAAATTAATCTGAAATAATATGACCCTTTTCTATATAAATATATATCAGTTTATAGAATAAAAAATCACGAAACAAAATATTTCTATAAATTCATTACTTTCGTCTGGATTTGAAATTATCATTTTAAACTAAAATTTATGAATTTGCTCATTCATTGCATGTAATTTGATTACATTGGTATTACTCATAACAAGGCATATCTTCATGTAAAAAATGCAAAGTATGAATATAATAATATGTAACCCGGAGTTGAAAAATATGATGACAAGACTACTACTTACACAAACTGAACTGGCCTGTTGTAACCCACGGGCGGTATCCACTGTAATTGCACCATATTTTTGGGCGAACTTTCGGTGTGGGTCACTCCTGTGCCCCGGTTACACTGCATCCTCTGGCACATTACATTGCTATAAATATGCAAACAACATTAAAATGTTTTAGAATAATATTGACAAATTTAACGATTTTAGACTTGCAAAATAGAATGAATAGTACAATTCAATGTTAAATAAACGAAATAATTTGATTGCAATTAGCTACATTGTATATAAATGTTGTTGTGTTTTAAATTTTATATGATAAACAGAAATATATGCACTTTAGTAGAAATAAAATTAGCAAATATCACGTGTACATGTGCACTAAATACTAGTCAGCTTTATCAATTTCATCAGAAGGAGGTCCCATCTTAAGGCTACGAGTGTAAAATATAATAAAATCTTAATATTTTGATACTTAAGATGAAACTGGAATACCACGAATTTAACTATCAGGTATTCGACTTACTTGTTTATTTGGTTAGCTTGATTTCCCATAAAAGGATTATTTGGGTTAAAGTTGGGGTTGAATCCTGGGGGCACCTGTCGGCGACCTCTCCCGAACTGACCTTGCATCTGCATAACATTTGGATTGGCCCTTCCAACAACTTGCTGTTACGAAAGATATGCATGTAATATATTTAGACTTCACCGAAAAATAACAACAAAACAAGGCAAAAAAAAAGAACTTTAAAACTTTTAAAACCTTAATTGATACATATACATACTGTCCATAACTATTATATATTTCAGGAAACTGCTGTTGAAGTATGACTATGTTGGCAGTTTAATATTTCAACTTGTAGTAATCCGACAGTTGAGAAAAATGTGTAAAAAAATGCACGAATTGTAACAATATACTAAATCATCGTATAGTTTTGGATTTTTATCAAGTCACAAAATTACATACAGAAATGTAATACAATATCAAGATAAAGTTGATTGTATTGAAAATTAAACGTTTATTGTAATTGAACTAAAATTGCGTCCCATTTATGAAATTCGGATAGTTTGTAAATCTGTATGAATAACGAATATGGATATAAAACTATCACTAGCAGCCTTACCTGACCGTTCATATATCTATATTCTCCTATATACCGGAGTTGACCGTCGGGAGTTTTTGTTCGGGCTTGCAGGAGAAATCCCTTAAACTGAGCATTGAAGCGCCCTCTGCGTCCTCGAATACGAACTGAAAATACGACAGACAGTATGATAAAAGACAAGGTCGTTGATGATGATTTTAAAAAAATGAGGAATACAACATCGCAGGGCGGTCTTCGTAATTCTAACTCGAAAATGAAATGTAAAATTAAACATAGGACCATAGGCATTCGTTTCACAAGGATTTTTTTTAAACATCGATAAATTATTTTGTTTATATAAAAAGCTGTTATCTTATGTATACAAAATAATTAATCGAACAGTTCTTTTTTTTTTTTTGCATTTGAAAGTTAGTGCCTATGCATTGGAACATAAGATATTTTCACTAAAGGCAGAAAATTATAATTATGTTGATCATATTAGAAATGTTCGGGATGCGACCTTTAAATGTTAAAGAGAAAAAACGAACGAGTCTCACCAATAACACCGCAGTCCCGTTGTCCGTTCTGGGTACAGGGTACATAACCGTCCAAGTTTGTATCAATAATGTACGGAGTTGCAGTAGTTCTTCTCACGTTAGCACCGTGACCCGGCTTCATAGTATCACATGCCATTGGGTTGGCTCCAGTCCTGTGACCACTCACTGAGGTCCATACAAATATTAAACATATAAAGCTTAAAAACATTGCCATTTTTTCACGAAATTATAATCTTAAATATTCGTCGAGTCCTTTGAAAAGTATACGTACACACTTCGAGAAAACCTGTAAATTCACAAAGTACCGAAATTCATATTATATAGTGTTGATTTTTTAAAAACAATTTATCCTGTGCTCCTGCTCGGCGAAAGGTTTGAATGAAACTGACGGTGGACAGAGAAAGGCTGGTCCATTTTAACGAGTTTAGATGAGGGCTGCATATTTGATGAATGCGTTTATCCTAAGGTATTGAGTAAGGGTATTTCTATATCTCATCCATATGAAATGGATGGAATGTGTCAAGAGCGTCTATTCGGCGGCCTTCGTAATTTGCCGGCTTTTTCCGTCTCAGTTATAAATAAGACACACGGAGTTTTCCGACTACTCACGAATGTCACCGTACTCATTTGTACATCGCTTAGCAATGTCTCAATTAAATACTGAAACTGTCAAAAATTGATTCATAACTATTTTGTAACACCAAAAATATTTCGTTAACTTCCGGCTGTTTTTAAAATGATATAATAATTAGTAAACCCTGTTAGTGGTTTAAAAAATAAAAAATAAACATGTGTAATAAAGTTTATTAAATGATCATGGTCAGAAAGAACACCTTTAAAGATTTCTTATCAGATTTTTGTGCAAACTTTACACAGTTTTGATCAGGTTATTATTCTTTGTTATATTCACTTGCTTGGTATGAATTAATCCTTTGCAGTCTCGGAAATTTGTCGCCTGCTTGTTTTTTTATTTATTTAACCGAATTTCCTTGAAATCATGTTTTTCATTCTTGACATAATTTTAACTTAATAAATACGGTCATCGCTTTATTCTCGAATAAAAAACAATATTTGTAAAGCGGATACATCGTAAATATTTAACCTTGGCCTCTTGGCGGCAACTAAATCTAATTAGGATGGCTAGGAAGTGCCGTCTGATTATGGCATGTACTGGTCAGTCAGTTATTGTTTAGATCTTCTTCCTCAGAATGATAGTTTTGTCCAATTTGAAAGATGGACTTGCAAAAATGAACAAATACATTTTATATATACATAGCGTGGTAAATGTTAAAGTTAAAGTCGTGTAACGGCTCAAAGTTTTAAGCCTATAGATTACCGAGTGCAGAGTCATTCAATTTGAAGATTTAAAAAAAAAACTACATCTACATAATCTTGCCTCTAGTATGGTATATTCTAGTTAAAAATATAGATGTATAATTAACTCCATGACTTTGCCTTTATTTTCACAGTTACTGTTTGTTTCAATTTTCTGAAATGCATTTTGTATATAAAGATATCTATCATTGATGGCAAGGTTGCTCAATTGTATCTTACTTCGACACACTAAAGAGATGTTTTGTTTCTAACTTTACTCCTTGAGGAAGACCACCTTACCACTTCTTGCATTATTTCAGGCACGAGCCGGCACCCGAGTAGAAACACCGTCGTGCCGTAAGCTAACTATATAGATAGCTTCCTTGCATGGAAGATTCGAGTGTCCCTGACGGAATTAGAACACACAGCGGTAAGTTGCAAATGAACAACCACTGGACCACGGAGGCCCCAAAGCGTTTTTATAGTACATAGCATAAAAGTGTCCAGCTTAAAGGCAATGATCTTTATACATAAATAATATATTATCCCTAGATGTTAAACTAACAAGCAAATTCGTTGAATTTATATCCCCCGCCGAGTACTGGTTATTATTAACACAACAACTGAAGACATAAGGCTTTATTTATATATTAATCATGGCATAAACAGTAATATTCTTTGAACTTGATAAATATTCAGGACAATAACAGAGCCATAACTTTGTGTTAAATAGTAAAATCTGGAAATGCCAATGAGATGTATGCATACTACATAACTAATCAAGGGCCATAAATCTGAGTTATAAGTATCTGACTGGAACAAGGCGACTATATGCACATCTCCTCTTAGTATCCCATAAAGTTTCATTGAATTCCAGCCAGTAGTAGCGGAAACAAATATTTTTCTATATGGATACTGCATAACTAATCAAGGGCCATAACTCTGAGTTAAAGTGTCTGACCGGAACAAGCCGACGATATACGGACGGATGGACGGAAGTTCTAACAGGAGAGTAATTATGTGGCTACTCTATTGTTCTCTCTATTGTTCTTTTTAGCCACGCAAAGAAAATAGCCACATAAAAGCATTACGGAATGAATGACATCAAAGAGAAAGAACAGTTACCTATTGTCCCTCCAGCCACATAATTACTCTCCTGTGAGAGCGGACGGACGGACGGACGGACAACGCCAAAACTATATCCCCCTCCCGATTCCATCGGCGGGGGATAATTATTATACTGAAAAGTTTATTTTGAATATATGTAAACATTACTGTTTACCCTAACCTGGTTTATAAGCGGAGAATACTGGATGGGTACAAGCGGAAACACGTGCAAGTTACCATTTAGTTCCCTGAGCAGTATGATACCAGTATGAAGGGTTGTATGTAATAAAAGCATCCCCAGGCATAGTAAATAAATGTCCATAATAATATTAAAAATCTCGTTTCCAAAGTTTGCATATTTAATCAATAAATGCCATGAAGTTTGGTCATGAGTCCGTTGGGGGGAAAGACTATGGAGAATCACATAACTATGTACAGCCTTCACACAAGATCGGCAACAGTCTAGTATGTAGAGATTAATGCACTTTATTGGAAGAAAAAAATCCAGGCATTTCCTTAAATTTTTAGCCGTACACTTTCCAGAATTTTCCGCCGTGCACTTTGTCATGAGTCGTGTTGATTTGCCAGCCATATCATTTCATTAACATCTTTCTTAAACAGGAGCAGAAAGTGTAAAATAGTCAAGTTCATAAACACTTGTGTACTTGCAACTTATTTTATTTATGATAGTCACTCATAAAGTTATAAGAAATGCAAATGTATACTTGTATATATTTATTTTTGCAAATAAAATTGAGACCTTCACCGTGAAATTCAATATAATACATGGTTATCATTTAAACATACATGTATTTATAACAATATAATTTTCAACATACATTTTTTTCTGTTTACAAAAACACCATCTGAATTCATGTACATTAAAGATACTATACATCCAAATATTTTAAACAGTCATATCAATACAAATGTATTCTACATAATCAGGTGAATTCCATTTGAACATAAACATTGTAAAAAATGAACAATGAATTTTGCAAAATTAGTAAAGACAACATAAAATTAAAGCTACATTTGAGCAACAAAAAAAAAGAACTTGGACAACTGGTCTTGCTTATCTCAAAACATTAGATCTACATTTTAGCCGCGCCACGACAAAACCAACATAGTGCGTTTGCGACCAGCACAGATACAGACAAGTCTGCGCATCCGCTCAGTCTGATCTGGATCCATGCTGTTTGCTGTCAGTTTCTCTACTTGTAATAGAGTTGGTAAGCGAACAGCATGGATCCTGATCAGACTGCGCGGATGCGCAGACTGGTCTGGATCCATGCTGGTCGCAAACGCACTAAATTGTTTTTGTCATGACGCGGCTCATTTATAGAAAAATATAACACATAAACAAGAGCTGTCAGTAGGACAGAGTGCTCGACTTCTCTCAGTGCTTGATAGTAAAACAAAGAGCCTTAGTAATGTAGAATTTTTTATGTTCTAAAAGGGCCATAATTCTGTCAAACTCCATGTTAAAGTTAGGGGATCTCCTATTATGCTCTCAAATAAGTGAAAGTTCCTACTCATTCTTTACAGTACTCTTGGGGAAAACACTTTGCACACAAAAACCTGAGAAAATTAACTAGAGTGAGGCGGACACCAGTGTTGGGTACAATAATGCTACCTATTCTTCCACTAGTCGAGCTTAAAGGACTAGAACACATAAAATACATAAAAGACAACAAAAAAAACAAAAACAAAAAAAAACACAGTTTATATCCATGTATCATTAGAGAAAGCATCACTTTTGTTACAGGTGAGATCCTAAAAAAATACATCTGACAACAGCTGACAACTGACAACAATGTTTCTGACATTACATGATATGAACTTAGGCAAGAGCTAATATGACAGACAGATACATGTGAGAGAGTTTTCAAAAAAGCTTTTTTATCTTCCTACTTAATCGGTGAAGTTTATTTTATGTACTGTGCACTGTCAGCCATCTTTAATTTTCAACAAACTTTGTCTCTTAACTTCATTTGATTCATGGTAACAAACTCCCCCCTCCCACCCTTGCAGGCTTAATTTGATAATAAAAAAAAAATAATTAAGAAAAATATAATTCAGTATCAGAATGTTGAAAAAAAAAAATTAAAAAAAAACAACATGAAATGGGAAGGTTGATGAACAATTGCTCTCATTATTGCAAACAAAATTACTTGTGAAAGTTTATGCCTTAAATCTATAATTTATGAGAATATTTTTCTGAAAACCAAAAGAAGAAAATTAAAGCACAGAAGAGGCTGAATTTGTTTGGGTCTCAGGATGTCAGAAAGATGAAGGTTGTGAGATTATAAACCAATTTGTTTTTGTATTATAGTGCCACCAATGCTGTTTCCAGTGTTATAAATGTAGTTAACTGGCTATAAGGCTAATTGCAACACTAATATTCACTTCAATGTTTATTTGGCTTAAACAATTAAAAAAAAAACAACAACATAAAAAACAACAAAAAACATGAGTTGCCTAGGATTTGAACTCCAGACCCTTGCTTCTTAAACGAGCGTGTAACCCCTCTACCATGGAAAATTTTAATATAACAGATTGAAGAAAATCATATTATTCTAAATTAGGGTTTGTAACCCTTATTAATTTCAAGATATTTTGTTCATGGTAAACCTCTTGTTTAACACTGATGTAAATAATCATATAGCTTAATGTAAGCATGTATATCTGTAAAGAAAAATGCAATATTAGAGATCTTCCCAGAAAAGGCTTGAAAATTAATGTGCCTGTCATTTGACAATCCTTACGCAGTGATCTCCCCTTAATTTTTCGGCGTTAGTGTACTTATAAAGGGAAGTAACCGCTTTGAGGAGTTCGGACTACTTTCGGATTTTGCAAATAAGAGAACCAGGGTCTGAAATTTCGCTACCATCATTTGTTTGGTCTGACGACCCAAACAAGTACGTTTAATACTAAAGTTTTTGAACTTTAAAATAAGAATGGTAAACTGTTAAAAAGAGTCATTTTAATTGACACGCCTATAGTGCGACGCTAATATTAGAGCACTTTAATGCTATGTATGTATATAACGCAATTGACGTCATGTAAAGTGTTATTACATTAGTGTGATATTGTTGTTATTAAATGGCTTATTACACTTCTGCGCCACGGTTTAAATGATAAACATGCATAAATACAGTAACTTTAGTAAAGAAGTGACATTAATCACCATCAACAAAAAGCACAGATATACATGATATAAAAAAGTGAGCAATTTGAGCAAAAGCAATGTTATTAAAGCCAACTGTAGTAAAAAGAGCACAAGGATATGTTTTAACATCTTCTATCTTTATCAACATGGCACATGGATTAAAGAACAATAATAATGATAATAATAATAAAATCACCAAGTGTTTAATACTGACTATCTGTTATAAAGTAAGTAAATATAGTAGTGATAATCCACATAATATGAGTCATAATAATACATATAATATTGATGCTGATTAGGCATGGTTACAAAATTCTAAATTTTTGAAAAAAATTCTCCAATAAATAAGTAGATTTCTTCTTTATAAATGATATCTAAATACATGTAACAATATATTGACCATTTAAATATATGTTCATTTGTTGCTTTTTTTTAATATGAGAGTAAAAGAAAATGGAATGTTTCATAAATTCACAGCAAAAACTGTAATTTACAGTATATTTGGTCTCTTTACAAAAATTGCATAAAAATGTTCAAACACACGCACACAACTATATATTATAATAACATAAAAAATATACACATATAAATTATTCTATTTTTACAAAAGCATTTTTTGTCTTTAAGATTTAACTATAAAATTATCCTATAAATTCAATTAAATAATGTTGAAAATAAGCTACAAATGGATTTCTTTAACAAAATGTGTAACTCTAAAATATGGCACTTATTGACGAGTTATATAAAGACATTTAGTACTAATCTAAAATGCTAAAATATTAAAATAATACTGTTAAAATTATGATATCTTTTTATGATTACACAAACCCATATATTGCTGAATTTTACAAAATGAACTGGCAACCAACTGTTATACAGAAACAGTCCATTATTAAATTTATGGATATCAGGATACAAAATATATTTGGATAATTGGTCGTACAGCAGTTTGGAGCCTGGTCTGACTGTATGGATGTACAAGCTGGTCGTACAGCAGTTTGGAGCCTGGTCAGACTGTATGGATGTTCAGACTGGTCAGACTGTATGGATGTACAAGCTGGTCTGACTCTATACTGATGGCAAAGGTTTGAACCTTAAATTTGAACTAATATTGTAGTGCAGGAAATGCTAAAAAAAATCATAATACCATACAGGAGATGTTAAAATCATACAACAGTTGCTAAAATTATTTCATAGTACCATACAGGAGATGCTAAAAAAAATTTGTTGTACCTACAAATGCTAAAATTCTTTCTATTTAATAAAATGCAAAACTCTTCTTTTTTTTCCTTGAAAACTTGAAATTGCAATTATGGCCAAAAATCACAAACTATGAATACAAGTTGAGTTAATCAAATATCCTAATTAAGCAACTAATTGTAAATAAAACAATAACTGGATATGTATTGGTGATAAATTTTAAATTAAGAAAAACATGAACAAGAGCAATCAGTGACCACCTGTTTCGCATGATGATAAGACAATACAGTTGTTGTATTTGGGGGGTGATAAGACAGTTTGTTCCCTTAATGTATATGTTGCGACTTTGTAGTATGTCTCTGCTACTGTGAAGCAGGAGACACAAAACGTTCAATCACATTTTTTATTCTAACTCTAAGAGCTATAACTCAGTCAAAGATCATTCTGAAAACACATTAAATATTGAATAATTAGTATAAGAGAAGTAGTTTGGGCATAACATTGAACTGGAAAATGCTGACAAAATGCACAAATTAACTTGGTACTGATCATGATGAAATTGCACCAGTTAATTTTGGATGAGTAGTCAGGACAAGTTTGTGACAGATAGACAGATGATAGAAAAGTGATCTTTGTAAGTACTGTATAACTAACATATTTTTTTATAAATGGCCAAACCTCAGCCAAAAATCATTCAACCAATAACACTAGTAACATTCGCAAATACATGAGCTACTTATCATTCCTGTAAAGTTGTATATATATATATATATTGCACCAGAGATATAAGAGAAGTATTCTAGACAAGTTTTAAAAAATAAAATCATTAAAGGGCCATAACTCTTACAAAAATCATTGAACTGGAAAATGCTGATTATATAAACAACTAGATTTAGTACTGATCATTCCTATAAAGTTTGGATGAAATTGCACCAGCAGTTATTGGGAAGTAGTTCGAACAAAGTCTGTAACGGAAGGACTGACATTCTCCCTGAGTTGATGTTACAGATTTTTTCATCGTAAAATTCTCATAAACAATGTATTTTCATCCCATAAGCAACTTTTCCCCACAAATACAAGCCTGCACAGAATGAACATGGATATTCATCCTATAATGTCACTTGAGTCGCTATGGACAGACAGACAGACGGACAGATTACTGAGAAGCGATTCCTACAGTCGCTGTTACTCTGTAGCAGGCAACATAACAAGGTTTAGATAACTAATGTTCTATACATCACACATGATACCATAGTATTTCAAAAGTTAACAAATGATAATGTACAAGTGTTGTATCACAATTTCAATAAAGACACATTTAATTTTTTTTTATTTGAATTCACTTTAGAATTAGCAAAATTATCATTCTTTAAACTGGAAAAATTTACTTACAAAATATCTTTTGATGCATAAGTAAAAGATAAATCAGTGCTAAAATATATTAGAAACATAATACTGAATGGTTTTTGCTATATTTGCGACAAAATATTTTAACTTTAATTACATGTATTAACAAATTATAAAATACTTTTTTAAGCATATTAGGCTTTTATGAATTGGATCCAGTAATTCAATCATTATTTAAATATATGTACCTGTATATTCCAAAAACTCGTACATAAAACTAAAAGATTAACATCTTACCCGCTGACTGTGCACTGGACCAATTTGTCTATTACATTTTATAAGGGATTTCAATAACAAAATACTAAAACTGAGCAACCATAAGTAGAGAGCCTCGGCAGACTGTACAAGAGTAAAGGCTGGCCTGAAACTATACTAGTGGCAAAGAATAACTTTCTGATCCAGCAGATTAAAGTTTAAACATCATTAAGTATGTAATTCAAAATTACACATTATATACAATATTGTACAAGATGAACTTTGCAATAAATGCGATTGTGTATATAATGAGTGGGCATTGTCAATGGTTGGAGTCTGTAGAAAATCTTTCATGATTCTTGGACTGCACATTTTTTGTATTTCATTACTTTAATATCTTAATATTATACCAATACAACTAAATAATATCTTTTTTCCACATACTTACAATATGCTATATTTTTATAATTACTTATTATGCGAAAAACATAGAAATTAAAGTCACATGGCTTGGGTACACCTTTATCACAGAGTTCACCTTGTCCTACACTAAAGTATTTATATTCTATATTATTTTATTAATACATCTTATCTCGGACATAGTTCACTCATTTATATTTTGTCTGCAACTCCATTAATTATTGTAGAACTTCCGCTTTCCATTCTTCTGTTTTTTATTGTGTCCATTGACTTGTGTTGAGCCATTAACATTCTGTTTATCTGACTGCATGTTGCCATGACTACGAGACTTTGAGGACCCTTTCACTGCCTTTCCCCTGAGACTGAACCTGAAATTAATTAACAATGATGATGTCTTCATAAATAATAGTAATGTCTTCATTAGCAATGGTAATGTATTCATTAACAATGACAATGTCTTCTTTAACAATGGCAATGTCTTCTTTAACAATGGCAATGCCTTTTTTAACAATGATTATGTCTTCTTGAATAACAGACATGTCTTCATTAACAATGGTTATAATTTAATTAACAATGACAATGTCTTCATTAACAATGACAATGTCTTCATTAACAATGGCTATGTCTTCATTAACAATGACAATGTCTTCATTAACAATGACAATGTCTTCATTAACAATGACAATGTCTTCATTAACAATGGCAATGCCTTCTTCAACAATCATTATGTCTCCTTGAACAACAAACATGCAAACATGTCTTCATTAAAAATGGAAATGACTTTAATAACAATGGTTATGTCTTCATGAATAAATAGTAATGTCTAAATTAATAATTTTAGTTCTAAGTTAGTTTGCAGTTTATTTGAAGCACTCTGGTAATAAATACTTCCACTCTCATTGAGCATACATTGTTGCGAACACCATCCACAGAACTTTAACCAACAATATAACTTAGCTTATGGTCATGGTTACCTTAACAACTAGGCCGCCTATTCTGTTAGCCAATGAAAATTAAAGATTTTAATGCTTGAATATAATCAAAATTACCTTTTATTATCATTACTATTATTTTTGTTTACCTTTTCTGAAGATGATAACTAATCCATGTTCCAATGATTGGCCCCACCCAGTAAATAAGGATATGTGCTGCCCCAGAGGTGTCCCCACAGCCCCAGGTATGCCCTGTTGCCATTGCCGGGTGAATATACATTCCAGTTAGATGAACACCTGGAAAAAAAATCTACATCCAGTAACAGGAGAAATCTTGACAGGAATCTTTACAGTTCATTTCATTAACAACATATAATGATACATAATATAAAATTATTTTTTTTTAAATTCCCCTACCTAAATTTGAATAATGGACTTGTCTTGGAATTGAATTTGGATTGCTGATGTAAATGTTTTTGATATCTAGCAGTTAACAGTAAAGCACACAGTCGATTTTGTTGACATAGACTAATCATTATCATCACAAGCATTAAAGTGTTTTTATAGAGCTAAACATTAAATTTTGATGTTTGTGAACTGTTAAATAATTGTTTATAATGTGATTAAAATGATTTATAAATAATGAATACCTAGAATGAAAGAAATTTATCACTGTATTTATTATAATTGAGTTTGGCATCCCTGTATTCATCTCCAAACTTACTAAAAATAGCAGCTGAATATTTTGTTCTAGGACATTTTATTCTGGTTACGTATAATATTCATGTATATTAAATTACATATAGTCATTCTATGTAACGAATTAGCCAACTATGGGTATAAAAAATAATTTTTTACTGTTTTTAAAATTTTATAAAATATTTCATCAGATATAGCTTTAGAGCTCTGTTTAAATTTTCTTTAACATATTTTATTAAGCAATTATATTTATTATACAAATTTCAACTGAACCTGCAAATTTTTGTTACAATGTATTAAATAAACTTATTTGATACAATGCAAATATCAAATTACTACATCAGCTAATTGATAAATAAATAAAAAGTCTACAAACAAAACACTTTGACTTTCCTTGTAAGGTATTGTGCTAAAACAAATCTGTTGCTTATTCAATCTGCTTAAAATGTTCTAAAATCCACTTTTTTTTAAACTAAAGAATATTCTTGCCTTTAAAGCTGATTCATGAGCATTAATCTCTTGTACACCAAAATATCAAGAGTATTAAAAATTGTTTTACCTGATACGACAAGTAGGCCACTATTAACCACCTTGATGACAGTATCAAAATAAAGGTTCCTTGTAAAAGTCTGGTTCACGAACCAGCAGTCATAGATCACTGCACAAAATTCAATCAAGAATCCAACATATACAGGTACATGGAGATCCGTGGAGCAAAACTCATCATAGTACTCCTTGACACGTGCTACATACATCGGATGAAGTTCAAGCCCAAGTATGTAGATGCCGAGACGGTATGCTGCAAATCCTGCAGCGATCTGGATTAATGTTTTAAGGATACATTTCCAAAGTGGAATGATTCTCCTGTAGTACTGAAGCCAGACAGATATTGGGTTTCCGTCGCCACCTCTTAACGTCATCAGCGACAGAAACATGGTTGGAACCATGGCACTCATGTATCCTGATTCCCCGTAATTTTTTCTCATAATGCCATGCCCAAAGGGGAATGTACAGAATGTCATTGTTTTAACAAAGTCCAGAACGTATATTCTAACCGATGAAGGTACGACCATTCTCGTAAAAGTGTGCAGTAAAAGGCCAATGATATAAGCAGACATGTATATAAATATTGCCGCTGGCAGTGCTGGTAGAAATTCCTTTCCAGGGTCCCATCCTGTCACTGATTCAAACATTTTATTCCAGCCAAAGGCATATTGTTTGTCCTCTAACAATGTCTCCATTTTCTAGAAGTTGACCTTGAGTGCTTTGTTAGATCTGTAAAAAAAAACACCACATTTTTAGACTATATAAACATATTGATAATTCTGTAAAATATATATATTTTAACTTTAAGTATTTGGATTTATGAAAATTCATGGCACTGGTATAACTTTAATTTGCATTGAAAAGTTGTTGGTGCCTCATTTTTTAATGGTCAAATAAACAACAGTTACTGATCATTTGATTTTTACATTCAACTAATATTTAGTGATTAAATTAATCATAGTTTTTTCGGGGTTGATTAGGTGATAAGATTACTATTTAAATACCATAATTGGAAGAAGTCTTTTATTGATTGATCAGTACTGTAAAGTGTACTGCGATAATTAAAAGCATACATGTGAACTCTCCCACTATTAGCGGGTGACTCCCACTTTCTGCAGCCATACATGTATTTTGAAAGATTTTTCTTAAAATAAGGGGTATTTTCATAAATTTAAGAAATCTCCCTCCTTTTGATGTCCGAACTTTCTTCTTTGTTTATAGCAAATTCTAAATTCTCCCTCTTTTTGAAGAAAAATCTCCAACATGATCATCAAAAAAAGTTCACATGTATGATTTTGACAGGAAAAGTACATTTTATCATTTGATTGCATTTTTTATCTTCAGTGTATTTTCTAACTTCAAATCAAATCAAAATTTATTTATTGTCGGTATATATCCTAGAGTCATTAGTTTTGACGCCCTTAAGCTGTTTAACTAGTGCAATTTTTTTATATTGAACTTGATCGTTAAATAATATACAATGTAAAGTTACTATGGCATGTTGTTTATCACTGCAAACCATTTTTATGTTTGTTAAAAATTCAAAATCAGTTAAGTTTTGTACTTGAGTAAACAGACCGTGGAGGCATCCATTGCTGTTTACAGTCATATGAAATGACGCTTTTTCATTGGGTGGTTATTTTAAAAGGATATTTCACTGTAACGTAATATGAACAGCAAAAGAATATTTTTAATGAGCAAACATGCAATGAAACAACATCGTGAAAACTTAAAATTATGTTTTATTTCATATAAAACTGTCCATTATTTAGGAATGCCATACACCCTAGCAGTGGTCTTAATAGGTGCACCTGTCTCTTTCACTTTGAATGTATTTACCATTAATCTTGATGAATAGCATCTGTATTTGGCTTACAGGGCTGAAAAATATATCTAAAATGAAAGATGTTGCAAAGATATGTATATGTTGATTTGAAAAAATGATTTTTTTCTTTCTTTTTTAAACTTTATATACAATAGTTAACCTATTATGAATTTTACTCAGTATCAATTAAAAACCAATTAACGTTTTCAAACAATATAAGCTGTACACCTTATGCTACAGTGAATATTAAGGACACTTTGCTGAAGTTTTGGTCACATGACACTCATAAGACATTTTAAAATGGAGGATAGAAACAGAAAAGGGCAGGTCAAGATTTTTCAAAGGCTTTATTTGCAAAATTATTGCTTGCATGAACATCGATTGAATTTGCATTAGTAAAAAGATGAAAAAATACAGTAAATTTGATAAAGGTGAAGTATTTTCAGTGAAATGTCTCTGTCTTTCCACATGTTTTAGTTATACGTTGTAAGTACATGCTTGCAGTGCAGTCAGCAAATTATGACGTCATGCGAGGTCGTTTTCGTCATTTGTTAGGTCAAAACAAAAATGGCGTCAAAATAGATGAGCGTCAAAACACATGACCGGACGATATATATAACATTTTACATAAATTTTCGGACATCGTAACTGTATTAGCATTCACTTTTAGATATTGATAATACATTTTACAGTAGCGAATGTACAAATAGAATCTGGGACAGAAAGATACATTGTTAGTCCCAAATAAAATCTATCAAATATTTTGTGTTGATCTATTTGACTGTGTTAAGATAGATCTGCTAAAGGTGTTATCTTTTCTGTCAAACATCTGGAAATAAAATAATTGGGAGTGAATCGTCTATACAATTGACAAAAGTGGGAGTGAAACATCTAGATTTGAACCATCTTGGGGGTGAAACGTCTCAATAGTGAAATTTTATGTCTTCAACTCTTGTGTAAGTTGTGGATTGAACCGTCTGGCATTTCCCACAGTGACACCAAAAAATTGTGGAAAATGTACAGTCCACTGTGGCAAGCCAATGTTGGGCACTTCAATGTCATTTGATGGTCTCTATAGAGCAAGATTTTACGAGGCATTTTCAATATTAGTCGTAGAAAAGATATTCAGATCTACCTGTTTCATAAAAGTAACTTTCTGACACATCAAAGTCTTACAGAGTGCTGCCCCTTGGATTTTAATCTCAATCAACAAACGCACTTAATCAGACAACTCGATTCAAGCGTCCGATTACTTAGCACGTGAAAATGGAAAATTTACCTAATTTTAAGAATTTGACAGCCAGCGATTATGGCAGACCAAAGGAAACACAGAATCAGGTTTTTTATTTTTATAAATATCACATATACCACTAATATAAGGTTAATAAATGTATGTGTCTACGAAAAAACATTTATATCACTGGTTTTCGCGACTAGTCAACATTGTTATTTAGTGTTGATTTTGTATAGCAATTATAATTTGACATTAAAATAAAGTCGTCACGTTACTTTTTAAAAAAGAATTTAATTTAATAACTGTTCTCCTTGCAACAGTGTTGCAGAAGGTCTTATTGTTTGGTTTAAGCAGGGTCAACTTGGCTAAAAAATCTTTAAGAAGTTCCATTTACTTTTTTCTTTTAAATTTAACATACTGGGATCCTTCATATTTACCAAACAATCAGTTTATCAGACAAAATCTATTCCTGTCAAATAGAACTTAATTTTTTTAAATAAAAAAGTCACCTGGCCTGAATCACGCAAAAAATGTCCATTTTGAAGTAAATAACAACAAAACCAGTCACAGGTAAATATTGTTGATTCAGTTCTTTATTTACTTACATGCCCTATTGTTTACTGTGCAATTTCATGGCCTGGTCACATGGGAATTATTTTTTTCTGTGCATGCCTGAATGTTGAGGCTCTTAATGGGTTATTTTTATCAGTTTTACTTTTACATATTCTCTGCATTATCTTAATAGCAGACAATCATAACATATTTCAATGATAAAACATATATTTAAATTTACTTCAAACAGTAATTCGTTGTTGTCTTTTACAAAGAAATGCATATTAAAAACCATATAAACCGGTTATGACAAGGGTCGAAACTCTACATGAAATGTAAATAAAATGAATCATCTGGCTTTTACAGGCTTCATGATGACCAAAAGGAATCTGTATGACGAGGAACAGAATTCAAAATGAATATCAAAAATTTTAATTCATTAAATGACTTATGAAGAATCAATCAATATATGGGCATCTTCGTAACACTGAGCATGACTGCCATACTCAGTGTCTATTTTTAGTGACATCTTGGCGTTTTCCAATATCTTAACCTTGCCATTTAACAGTCCTAGTTCCCTGGCTGATTGTTTAAAGATTAATTTCAATGAATGCACAACTTCAAAATATTTTAAAAAAAGGGCTCCTGGCCTCAATGGGGAAAAATTGTGTAGCAATTTGGGAAACTTGAGAATTTTTCCATTGTTGTCAAAAAACTACAATATACAGGACTTATAAGTTTTATTCATGTATAAGATCATATTATTATTTTAACAGGCAGGTTAAAATGAAAAAATAAATATCATATTTCTAGAAAAATAATAATGATATTTCATTTAAACGTTGTTTGTTCATTGATTATAATATAATGACATAAACAGATAGAAAAATATTTATTTATTGTCACTTTTTTGATAATTATTTCCCCTTTTTAACCAGGTTTTCACGAAAACCGGGTTATTGAAATGCAGAAGTCGGCAGGTGGGCGGGCGTCAACTTTTGGTTTCCGCTCAATAACTTTAGTTTGCTTTGGCCTATTGACACCAAACTTTGTGTGTAGCTTATATCAAGAGTCAGCTTGGGATTGCTAGCCAGGTGTCTGTGATCAAGGTCAAGGTCACTGTTACTAAAAATAGAAATTCAGTTTTCGCTCAATAACTTGAGTTTGCTTTGGCCTATTGACACCAAACTTGGTGTATGGATAGCTTATATCAAGAGGCAGCTTGGGATTGCTAGCCAGCAGTCTGTGATCAAGGTCAAGGTCACTGTTACTAAAGATAGAAATTCAGTTTCCGCTCAATAACTTGAGTTTGCTTTGGCCTATTGACACCAAACTTGGTGTATAGATAGCTTATATCAAGAGGCAGCTTCTGATTGCTACCCAGGTGTCTGTGATCAAGGTCAAGGTCACTGTTACTAAAAATAGAAATTCAGTTTCTGCTCAATAACTTGAGTTTGTTTTGGCCTATTGACACCAAACTTGGTGTATGGATAGCTTATATCAAGAGGAAGCTTGGGATTGCTACCCAGGTGTCTGTGATCAAGGTTAATGTATTTAGTTTTCATGTTATAACTTTAGTTTGCTTTGACCTTTTAACACCAAACTTGCTGAGTGGCAGCTTTGGATTGCCATTTAGATATCTGGGAGCAAGTTCAAGGTCATTTGCTGACAATAGAATTTTCAGCTGCTACTCAATAACTTCAGTGCACTTTGACCTATTGATTGCTGTCACATCAAAACTTGGTCGTTGAAAACCTGGTTTTCGTCGCATTGTGGCGCTTCTTGTTCATGTTTTATAACACATAATTTTTGAAGTTCTTAAAAAATATGTTATATATGCAAAGTATAAAAAAAGATAGGTTAAGTAACTTCTTTATTGCGCCAACAACTGTCAGCATACATTTCAGAGAAAACTTCAAATGTTCAGTGTCAAACTATTGTCAAAAAATATAATTGCCAAAAACAGAATACTTAATCCAAATATATGTAAAATACAATAAACTTGAGCAAAATTAAGATGTTGGTCACATTTCTGTTAAGAACTTTAAGTAACAACATAATTTTTATGAACTTCAAATACATTGTATATTGTTTCCTGAATATAACTAGAGGGGAAATTTGAAGTTGAGCAGGACTTGCCTTTTGGTAACTTCATTTGAAAAATTATACCAGTTGTTTCTAATTAAAACACCCAAGCATTAATCTGGATTAAATCAACGTCATGTGCATATCTGTCCGTACACATGATACTGTAGTGTGGACAAATTTAGGTAATTTTGATACCCTCCTTGACGGGCCTCAGATATATGTGCCAACATAAATACTTATATAGAAATAAACAAATTAGTTACAAGGAGAACCTATCTGTACTGTGTCATTTTTTAGAACTCAAGCTTTAAAATAATGAAATCTGTATGGAAAAATGTTCAAAAAGTGTGCAGTTGATGGTCCCCTACCAGTATACTTACATTTTTTTTAGTGGTGATTTGTCATACAATTTTACAAATATCGGCAATTTTTTTATTTAATTTATAGAACAAGCAGCGGTTAAATACTGAAGGGGGAAATTAATATAAAGCTATAAAGCAGAAAAAGGGAAAATCTGCAATTTAACAAACATTTGATGAACTGTTTATTAAA
Source organism: Ruditapes philippinarum (assembly GCF_026571515.1). Taxonomy (NCBI): domain Eukaryota; kingdom Metazoa; phylum Mollusca; class Bivalvia; order Venerida; family Veneridae; genus Ruditapes; species Ruditapes philippinarum. The sequence goes on from NW_026859959.1 coordinate 355,005, forward strand.
GTTTTAAAGGCAAGATACATGTACATTTGTATTAGACATCTTTTGTAATTTATTGTTTTAATTGCTATAGATATTTGAGCAATATCATTTAAACATTGATTGTGACCCTCAAACATTAAAGTCTTTGACAAGTGCATATGTCTAATATTTTTGGTTTATATTGCCTTAACAGACATTGACATTCTTTTTTACATAAATTATTTCTTGAGACGCTTATAACTGCTTTCAGAATCTTCAAGATCTTGTTAGGCCGCACATTGAATCTTTCAACTGTATTTTACATGAAGGATTGGGAAAAATCATTGAGGTAAGTCATTTCCTCTATTTGTTCTTTATGTTATTGAAAAGGGCTTGCCGTGGAAGTTTTGATATCAATATAAATATATCATCAATTTTCAACAAGTGATTCAATATTGATTTGCAATTTGGAATATAAATGCATCAATTTCATAGCATATCTCCCTTTTTTTGTCTGAAAGGAGAAGTCACTTCAAACCCCTTTTCTTGGCGACTTTGAATTTAGAATTTAATTTTCTAAGGTCAATGAGAAGAAATAACAAGAAAACTGACTTTCTTTTAGAATGCTGTATTTGTAAAGACAAAAACAAGCATGCATGACACAATTGTGACAGTTTATATCACATATTCAAATGTTTTCAATTGTAATAGTTATTGACTTTGATTTATGTCATAGATAAATTGTATTTTAGGCTTTTGATATATCAATATTCAGTTATTCATCGATGATAGGCCAATTACGCCAATATGTGGCTGTGTTATTTATTTCTATCCTTAATACATGTCAAGAAGTACGAAATATTACCCGTTATAGTATAGGGGTTTCTTATTTTGCAAATCTTTGTCATAGAATAACAATAATCAGGCAATTGTTCCTACAGAGCTAACTAGTAGTATAAAGTACAAAATTATATATTTATGCAATAATTTGATTTTTCTTAAATTATTGTAAACTAGTTTTTCATTATTCATATTGCAGAATTCATTACCTGTGGAGTTTTCCTTGCCAAATGGTGATCGTGTAGCTCTAAGCCTTCAGGTACTGTTAACAAATATTCAAATTAAAATTTGGATTGGACATCAAATAATATATCTTTGTTATTCTTTTTACATAGTTACATACCAGTTAAGATTTTTTGTTTGGTTTTAAAACACACCAACACTTACTTATACTTGGTGTTTTTCCAGCCTCGCTGATAGAGGATGATGGAGGAATATGTTATATGTCACCTCAGTGCTTTATTCAAAGTGTTTGATTTTGTGTGAGATTTAAAACTCTACCAAAGAAACCTCCCTCAGGGGCTGAATAAGATATTTATAGTTTACCTTTTGCCTTGGTATTTTTTCTTTGTTAGACAAGTACACATAATTATGAAGTAATTAGGTAAACATTAAGAATTGAATCCAAGGTATAATAATATTGTTTACCTATTTATCTGTAATTATCAAAGTTGTATTTTTTTTATGTAGGATATTATAATTGGCAGTCCCAAAGTTCATGAGAAGGCAATATGCAGGACAGCCAAGGTCTACCCAGCAGAGGTATTTATCACATACCCATTCCGCTTTTATGATTATAAAGTGTAATAAATAGAATATTATATTATTTGTGTAGCTTCTCTACTTAATTTATTGCTTAACTTATCGAACTTGTTGACTAAGTCTAAGATAATACTATGCTCGCCAGAGGCTTGCAAAATATAACTTCATTCAACTTGTTCAATAAATTCAGAATGCAACCTACACTCATTCAGTATCCTCTATTACATGTGCAAATCATGATTATTTTAGAATATTAACCCTTTACCTGCTCATTGTATGTTATGGGCCATTTCTCCTAAAGTATAAAAGCAATGGACATGAATCTTCATAGGATGATAGATCTAATTGATTAGAAGTGCAGTGCACAGAAACTGCTCTGCGCTTCTTATTTTTAGCTCGACTATTCGATAAGAATAAGTAGAGCTATTGCAGTCACCCGAGCGTCGGCGTCGGCGTAACCACTTATGTTAAAGTTTTTGTAATAGTTCAAATATTTTCAAAGTCCATTGACATATGGCTTTGAAACTTTGCACACTTGTTAACCATCATAACCCCAACCTGTAAACAGGAGGAGGTAACTGTATCAAGCATTTTTTTTACTATCAAGCACTAAGAATAGTCAAGCGTTGCTGTCCTACCGACAGCTCTTGTTTGAGTTATTGCCCTTTTGTTAATCTTCATACTTTATTTTTTTGTCCAGGCCATTTCTCCTGAAGTATAAAAACTATGATCTTTCAACTTCATAGGATGATAGATCTCATTAATAAAGAAAAAGTGCAGTGTACAAGAACCGGTACTCTGCACTTCTTATCTTTCCTTTATTAATTTTCATACTTTATTTTTGTCCAGGCCATTTCTCATAAAATATAAAAGCTATAGACTTGAAACTTCATAGGATGATAGATCTTATTGATAAGAAGTGCAGTGCACAGAAACTGCTGCTCTGCACTTATTTTGTGAGTTATTGCCCTTTGTTAATTTTCATATTTCATTTTTGTCCTGGACATTTCTCTTAAACTATATTGTTCACAAGGCGACACATCCGACTCAAGTTCTAGTTTAAATGTAACAACATATTGTAAAAATTTTCTGCTGTTTAGCATCCATAGATATGGCAAATAAACAGTGCCTTACCTATATTCAATGCTTGTAAGTTTCCTATCTGAAATCAGGGAATATCTACAGTATGATAGGCATTCTTACTCTATATGTAATATAGTTTAAAACTGATTTTATAGCATGTCCATTTCTCTTATTTTAGTGCAGATCTCGAGGTACAAGTTACAAAGGCCCACTACAGGTCCAGATAGGATACACAGTGAATGGACAGGCTGGGCCGCCCATACCCAAAGTCCTGGGTCAGTTACCTATCATGGTTAAGGTAATCTACAATTTACTTATGTTGTTTTAAGATTTATTTAGATGTGCTGTACATAAGTTAAACCATTGGCTATTACAGCCAGCTTTGTTTGCTATGAGATACAGTCGACTCTCGTTATCTCGAAGTCATTGGGACCGTCCAAAAAATATCGAGATAACGAAATGTCGAGATAAACAAATTAGGGTTAGAACAAGGCGAAACTGATTTTTACAAAAGACATGTGCATACCTTATGTCAAACAAACTATAATATCCCCATGTCTTGTTTTCATAGGCCTAGTCAATATTTAACAAAGTAACATAAGCGGATGTTTACCAGCGGAAATACGGGTGTCTGTGATAAAAACACATAGTGAGGTTTACTCAGTAATACACCAATATAGTGAATCGGATATCGGATATGGTTGATCCGGATATCCTCCCGGGTTATTTATCGGGTCTTTCACGAGATTGTCCCACCGCTGATTGATTTTGGTGGTGATGTTGTGAAACAATATTGCAACGATAGCGTTTCTATACTTTCACTTTTTCATTTACATTTAAAGTCATAATGAATTGATACAGTGTTCGAATATTTAAAAAGAATGTAAAATTCACTCATTGTGGACATAAGTCAATCAACACGCTAAATAGATTAACTTTTATAAAAACAGCTAAACTTGTTACAAACATAATCGTCATTATGACACGCGCTATTAATTGAGCAATTATCGTCTAGATTGTGTTTTTCACACGTCTGAAGGGAACAGACGAAGTCGAGATAAACAAAGGATAGTAGTGTGAAAATAACTGTTGGGGCTGAAATTTTACATCGAGATACTGAAAATATCGAAATAGAAATATCGAGATAAACAAATATTTCCAATATAGATAAAGAAGGAAGAAAATCGGGACTTTCAAAATTTCATCGAGATAACGAAATATCGAGAAAAGCGATGTCGAGATAACGATAGTTGACTGTATATGGTTTGAAAGCACTAAAGGTTGCTTTAGTGCTGGCTACACTTACATTGTCACTGTATTTAAGAATGATTTATGGCTATATGTAGCACTGAGTATGAGTGTAATTAGCGATCACTGTTTTTAAGCATTTTTACCAATCATAATGTGGCAATTGATTTGGAACAAAATTTAAATCATGGGGAGTCACATATATAACATTGAGATCAGTGTATAAATAACACAAGGCGCAATGATGTCTTTTCTTGTAAGACTGTTCTTATAACAAATCAAGCCATTTGAGCTAAAAGTGTATAATCTATGAAAACAATACTTTATACATAAAAAAGTGCCTGATGATGTGTTATGTTAATATTTTGTGTCAAGATTAATATTTATATATATTATTGGGTTGTTTCAATTCATCATAATGAGCTAATATGTGCATATATATGTAATAACAGAGTGAGATGTGTCATCTTTCCAAGATGTCGCCAAAAGAACTGATCAAGCATGGAGAAGAGGCAGAGGTAGGCATTAACATATTAGAAAGTTATGATTAGGTAGGCATTAAACTTTGAGAGCTAGGCAGAGGTAGGCATTAACATGTTACAAAGTTATGATTAGGTAGGCATTGAACTTAGAGAGCTAGGCAGAGGTAGGCATTAACATGTTACAAAGTTATGGTGAGGTAGGTATTGAACTTTTAAAGAGCTAGACAGAGGTAGGCATTAACATGTTACAAATTTATGGTGAGGTAGGTATTGAACTTTTAAAGAGCTAGGCAGAGGTAGGCATTAACATGTTACAAAGTTATGATTAGGTAGGCATTAAACTTTGAGAGAGCTAGGCAAAGGTAGGCATTAACATTTTAGAAAGTTATGGTTAGGTAGGTATTGAACTTTTAAAGAGCTAGACAGAGGTAGGCATTAACATGTTATAAAGTTATGGTGAGGTAGGTATTGAACTTTTAAAGAGCTAGACAGAGGTAGGCATTAACATGTTACAAAGTTATGGTGAGGTAGGTATTGAACTTTTAAAGAGCATGGCAGAGGTAGGCATTAACATTTTAGAAAGTTATGGTTAGGTAGGCATTAAACTTTGAGAGAGCTAGGCAGGTTATTGTGAGGTACTAAGGCATTTACCTTTTAGAGAGCTAGGCAGAGATAGGCATTAACCCTTAAGAGAGGTAATGGTGATTATGCCAGGATTATGCTACATATATAGAGCTTGGCCAGCATGTAGTTCTGTACAGTATGACCACACTGAATACTTTCTGCTAAATATATTGATATTATTTTGTTGTTATTTGTATCGCAATCCCTCAAAACTAGCAATGGACTAGCCAGACAAAAGGATGGTAGAGTCCAAAATACAAAATTCTGTGGGAAATAATTTGGTACTTTTTACATATCCGAGGAGGAAGGAATAAAAGGATTCAAGTTCAAATAGCCTGACTTTACAGAATCTTTAAAGTTGTTTGGCCAACAAGACCAAACCAACAGGGCCTTTTTCTTGAAATTTTATGTTAGACAGCTCAGATGATTAACATGTATTGCAAAATATTATGTCATACAGTAATAAAAGAATGAAATTTACAGTGTAAATGAATAAAAGGTTATTTTATGTTTTGTAATATATTTCAGGAAATGGGAGGTTATTTTATTGTAAATGGTATAGAGCGTCTTGTAAGAATGATAATCTTGCCTAGGAGAAATTATGTGAGTATTAACAGAGAAGAAAACATGCATTAAACATCTTTTGTATTTAATTATAGAAAAAGTCACATGAATAATCAACCGGAAATAATATCTGTCATATGTTGCCGTTCAGATCAGAATATCTATATATATATCCCGAGGGGACACGCCCATGGGCTGGCTCCAGAGGGATGGAAATTCCCATCTGAACTGCAAACTTATGTCAGATATTTTTTCTTGCATATTCTACCATATTCCATTATATTTTAAATTCTTTACCTTAATAAAAACAATTTTCCATGGAAATGTAGGTCATTACACCCGTAACTATTTTCAAACAACAGCTTATGAAATTAAAACTTCATTCATAACAGTAAAATTATGTCAGCCTAAGCATGCCATTGTATAGCACTCGACTCATCTGGCACACACACCCCCCCCCCCCCCCCCCCCCCCTCAATGCAAGATGAAATTTCTGGCTTGGGTGAAACTAAAGGAAACACCAGTCTGCTATGCAAGAATAACAAGACCAATGATCTACTAGATGATTTATCTCACCTGCGTTAATGCCAGTCCAGATTTGGTGACCAAGTTTCCAGTCACATTTATTAAATAAATATATTCAAATCATTTTCAAATATCAGATCCATAACTCAGTCCATGACTCCATTTGTCAAAAGAATGATCCGAACATGAATAATTGAGGAAAGAAAAAGAATTAATTAAAATATTCACTTGCCATGCTGTAAATAGAAGCGATTGCTAAAACGAGAATTTATAAAGATCAGAATTACAGATAGCTGAAGTGTAACAATAACATGTTTTGTTGGTTGTTTCATTGACACTTGCACTAATGAAGTCATATGGCAACTTGCTAGCTTTAATGGTGGAAGAAAACCTTAGGTGACCTTTAAGTGTATTTAAGACACTAACTATGACCTGAGTAAAACTGTCACCCTTCCATTAGCTAGCAGAAAAGCTACCTCACATAGAAGAATATAAATTTCCTTGCATGATTCAAACCTAAAGTTTGTAATGAGCATATGATTCTCAAAACATGTTGTAACAGTCTTCTGAAATGAAACTTTATTAATTTTGGTGTCATATAAATGGTATGGCACGGTAATTTCAGAGGTTACTGAATGTAAAGGGAGGTAACTGTAAACAGACATGATGTTTTCTAGTTATGTAAAATCAACAAGAATATCACTGAAGGCAATGGTAACATGTTATATGTTTAATTTCAGCCGATATGTTTGACACGACCAGGTTGGAGAAAACGTGGCACTATGTTTTCAGACTATGGTGTCATGATGCGATGTGTCAGATCTGACCATACTGCTACTGTAAGTAATATAAATACCACTGTATCATGTGCACTGTTTTTATTCTAAATGGTGTATTTATTTTGTTAAAAAGAATATACATGTACATGTTCAATTAATTTTTATACTAGACATGTCAGCTAATTTGTCAAAGTTTTAGCTTGATTTTGTTTTAGTCTATCATACTTGTATGTGAATAGCAATATGCTTTATACTCATGATAAGAAAATAAAAAATTTTGTTTATACTGAAACATGATAACCAGAATTGTGAATGAAACTGTGGTTTAACAAGTACCATTCAGTAAATGAGTAATAGATAGTTACACACTTACTAACTCCATGGTGTGAACATAAAAAAACCTGCTTAGCTCAATAAGGAGAACATAGGATTTCATTTGTAATACAGGGCAAAGGCAAGGCGCAATTTCTTTTGACAAATTGAACACAAACATTGAGTCTGATGGACATGTGTCTCTTGTTGTTTATTCAAAAATCATGTGGCCTTAGTAGTTTGTCAGTTGTGAAGAAACTGGAATTACTGGTTTGTTATCAATGAAAGGTGGTTAGGTGAACTTTCTGCTAAAATATGACCAAAAATGTTCAAATTGTCATAAAAACCAAACCAGCAATATATAAGTTAATAACCATTCCAACTTGCTTCAGCATTAAAGTAAAATTTGTTAAAATGATTAAAATTAAAAGCAAATTTTATGATAAATTTATATTTTCAATTTGACAGAATATGGTATTGCACTATCTGAATGATGGAACAGCCAAACTTTGTTTCTTCTACAATCAAGAACTCTTCTTTGCTCCTATTGTTGTGATTCTGAAGGTAAGTTTATCATCCATTCCATATTAAAAAATGAAAGAAATACGATTATTATTATAGTAATGGAAATAATTGAAATGAGGTTTGAAACAATGGATCTTGGAAGAACACAAAAAGTAACAAAGTGAAAGAGTATGTTGTCAATTTAGTGCAGTGTCAGATAGAGTTTTGACCGAGTAATTTAAGTTGCCCTGTACTTAATATCAATATTGCTATATGTTTTTTTTTGTTCATTGATTGCAATTTGTTGAATGTTGAGGATTGAATACGACTTAAGCCAATGCTTGGGGAAGAATGAGAGATATTCTCATTGCAGGGCTTTACTATTAACTGATTGGTTAAAATGCTGTTAAAATCTGTTGGTATTTTTAGCCTGTAGATTAAGATAACCCCCTTGATCACTGGCCAGATCAGTTGTTTTAGTTACATCTGTTGCTATAGATAGTTCTGGCTTCCATAACTTTAAATTGCTGTTTTGCAACTGTAAAGTAGTACTATAAAACCTGTTCACTGAAGTCTCTTTAGATACTGTTGCTACAGATTAAAATGAAAGCCCTGCCACTGTCTGTCAAGAATAGGCTCAATTAAACTTCTTTTAACAATTGTGTCACAGACTGCTCTTGTGGATCTTCCCTTTTTTCCAGATATTTATGCTGACATATTAGTTACATCTGCTTACAGTGTGTGGGAACATAACACATTTCATTTCCTTTTCATTGTATTTTCCATGAACAGAATACAAAGTATAAGGAAAGTTTTCAAATATAAAATATGTACATGTGTTAAATAAACTTAGAATGTACAAACATTGATTTAATTCAGGTATATTATGTAGAATGATATTTGATGTGTACATTGCAGGGTTTGATGTCATTACCAGATAAATATATATATGATGAGTTGGTAAAAGGAAAAGAAGATGACTCTTTTTATAAAGGGTAAGGTTATAGCAGTTAAAGGGACACCACTGTGGTTTTTGTTTTATTTTATTGTTTTAAGCATTGGAGTTCCTTCAAGTCAGTTATATGGAAAAATGTTATAGTTTACCCAGGGCTCCAATTTAATGCTTGCAAACTTGCAAGTAAACTTAAAATTGCCAGTAGTTGTTCTGTTTTTTTTTTTGTTTACCAATTTTTGCAAGTTAAAAAAATTAGAAAATATGCATCAAATCATGTTAATTGTGAAGAAAATTAAGTTGTGCAAAGTATAATTGACAATGCATTCTTTATTGATGATGTCCAAAAAAAAAACAACAAAGACAAATATATAAATTATGCATGATAATGCATTACATGTAAAATGAAATTGTGGAAAAAGGTACATTTTGGTTTTTGGGTTAATACACTAACTAGCAACAATTGCCAGTGAAAAAATAGTTAAATCTGAGCCCTGATACTAAGTTTTATGAAGATTATGTAGGAATCAAAAATGATGATGTTTCTGGGTCAGATTATGAGGAGTAAACTTTATAGATAATAGACTATGATAAATTTTGATTTGAAATAATTCTTCACATAAGTAGTATCTTATAGTTATAGTAAGTTAAGTCCCCCTTCTTAGCTCAATAGGGAGAGCGTCTGATTTGTAATCCAGGGGTGACTGCTTCAATCTTGGGGTAAGGTACAATTTCTTGCTGAATATTGACCTCGGACATGTTCGGATCAGCGTAAAAACCTAAAAAACAAATAAACAGTAGTATGTTTAAGTACAAAGATAGGACAAAGTCAGCCTTATTCACTGTCACCTAATCTCAAAATCAAAATATCAGTTTCTGGATTCCTGCAAATTTTCTAGTTCTATGTTAGATACAATGTACATGTTTTGTGTATAAACAAAATTTATAACAAGGAAAAATCTAATGCCTTTACATTTGAAGTTCTGTGTGATTTATTTTGAGAAATTGGCATTTATTTGCAATATTGATACACATTCCAGGCAAAGTTCTAACAACCCTCAATTCTACATTGCCATCACACTTTGGTTAAGTTTTTTTGCATACAAATTAGTATTTCCAAAACTACTGAAGGGAATGAAACTTCGCACATTATCTAACATGATTAGCACAAGTCCTATAACTCTGAGTTACCTTTTATTTTAGACTTATGCCACTTTCCTTAAAGTCAAGCACTGAGAATAGTCATTTGTATATGTGTATTTTCTCTTTTACTAGATGTGTAGTGGCTATGTTACGTCAAGCATTGAACGAGAATTTGCTCACTAAACAATCTGTGTTAAAACATATTGGTTCGAGGTTCCGTGTGAAACTCTCGCTACCGGAATGGAAAACAGATGAAGAAGTTGGACAGTTTCTTTTACAGTAAATATATGTTACATTATGATTTAAAGATGTTTTTTTTGACAAATTTGGTACATTTCTGAATATAAAACTTAAGTATGAGTTACAGAAGAAAAGTCATTGCTTTCAATTTCACAATTTTCTGACAAAATCTCCAAATTTAGTGTAATGCTAAAATTTATTTCCAGATATCCTTCCAATCTAAATTGAGTAACAAATCCATTACTTCTATTTGTCCTGTAAATTATGCTTTGAATTAAAGTTTAACAAAAGTACAATATATTATCTGTTGTTTTTTTCTAGTAAATGTAAAACCCAAATTATAAATCCTCGTAAGAACAAGAAATAATCTTTGTTTGCCTCTTTTTCTTATCTTTCTACATTTATTCTTAAACCTGTTCTTTAGTTTAAAATGATTGTGAGACAACATTGCAATATATTTTTGTATGTTTTCAGACAATGTGTGTGTGTACATTTAACAAACGATGTTGATAAATTCAATCTCCTGGTGTAAGTAAAGTCTGATCTTATTAGTCTATGTTTATGTTACTATGATATCTTTATATTTATTCCTTAGCTTGCTGAAATAGAAAGTGACTAGCCTTTACAGGTAGTATGGAGCGTGGCAAGGTGTCTGCACAGGCTATATTCGGAGCCTAATATTTGTGTTTTAATTTTGACATCACATAGAATTAGAATGAACTGTTCTGAATGAAAAGCAGGACCAATCCATTACACAAATTCAACAGGTTAAATGTAAAGTCTTTCAATGCTTACTGACTGAAAATGACTTACTGTTCCAATTTGTATGAAGCTAAACCATGCATGCCAGTTGGGTAATTGGTATATACATAGTGGATATGTATTTGATTTTGATAAATATGGTCTGTTTCTCACTTAGAAGAAAGAAGGCTTAATGCCTGTTTATAGTTATACTGTTAAAGGGAATTTGAAGAGTTTGAAGTTGACTGTTCTTTTTATGCCTCCGCCATGTAATGGCCGGGGCATATAGTGTTACCCTGTTCCATCATTCCGTCCTTCCGTCATTCTGTCATTCTGTCATCATCAGTTTCCGTTCATTATCTTAAGAACGGTTGCACACATTCAACTCAAATTTGACATATGGATATGTCATGAGAGAATACAGGTCAAGTTCGAATTTGGTCATGATTCGATGATTTTTGGCAGAGTTATGCCCCTTTTACTTTGAAAATAATATGAAATTTCAGTTTCCGTTCATTATCTCCCCAACGGTACAACACATTCAACTCAAACTTGACATATGGATATGTCATGAGAAAAACCAGGTCAAGTTCGAATTTTGTCATGGTTCAATGATTTTTGGCAGAGTTATGCCCTTTTACTTTGAAAATAATATGAAATTTTCAGTTTCCGTTCATTATCTCCCCAACGGTACAACACATTCAACTCAAACTTGACATATGGATATGTCATGAGAAAATACAGGTCAAGTTCGAATTTGGTCATGGTTTGATGATTTTTGGCAGAGTTATGCCCCTTTTACTTTGAAAATAATATGAAATTTTCAGTTTCCGTTCATTATCTCCCCAAAGGTACAACACATTCAACTCAAACTTGACACATGAGAAAATACAGGTCAAGATCGAATTTGGTCATGGTTCGATGATTTTTGGCAGAGTTATGCCCCTTTTACTTTGAAAACAATATGAAATTTCCAGTTTCCATTCATTTTCTCCCTAAAGGTACAACACATTCAACTGAAACTTGACATATGGATGCGTCAAAGGAATGCGCAGGTCAAGTTCAAATTTGGTCATGGTTCAATGATTTTTGGCAGAGTTATGCTCCTTTCACTTTGAAAATAATATGAAATTTTCAGTTTCCGTTTATTATCTCCCCAATGGTACAACACATTCAACTCAAATTTGACATACGGATATGATTTTGGAATGCCCAGGCCAAGTTCGAATTTGGTCATGGTTCAATGATTTTTGGCAGAGTAATGCTCCTTTCACTTTGAAAATAATATGAAATTTACAGTTTCTGTTCATTATCTACCCAACAGTGTTGCATATTCAACTTAAATTTGACATATGGATATGTCAAAGAAATGGGCCGGTCAAGTTTGAATTTGGTCATGGTTTGATGATTTTTTGGCAGAGTTATGTCCCTTTCACTTTGAAAATAATATAGATACATCTTAGGAATAAGCAGTTTAAGTTTGAATTTGGTCGTGGTTCAATGATTTTGGACAAACTTATTTTTCCTGAATGTTGGAAAAATTTTGAACTTTCAGTTTCAGCACTCATACTTTTAGCCATTATTTTGGCTACAAATAAGCAATATGCTATTTTTAAAAGGTTAAGACTGAATAATTTCAGTGCCTTGAACATTGTATGAAAATGGTTTGTGTTAACATTGAAAAGTTTTAAGGGCTTTGAACTTAAAATGAAAAAAATAATTAATGCACCATCTGAAATTTTGGCTGCATGTGGGGCATCCGTGGCATGATGACACATTTCTAGTTTTCTATATATGCTTGTAGTGAGAAAACATTAATATGATTATATGATATATTTAGTGGTGGATATATCACATCAAGTGTTATTACTGTAATATTTGCATAACAAGGTTATATCCTTTGACAGATACATGACCAGAAAATTGTTTGACTTTGCGAAGGGAAAATGTGCTGCTGAAAATGGTGATAGCCCCATGTTTCAGGAAGTTCTGCTTGGAGGTCATCTATTTCAGATGTATCTGAAGGTATGTATGTATGTAGAAGTGATCGGATTGAAAATTCTGTGTTAAACTGCGTACTTCAGCAGTCTACAATCTTAAAATAAATCAGGAAATTAAACTTATTACACTCTACAACCCTGGGTTTATGTAATGGACTTGACCTCCTTTCAGCTTATGAACTGTTCATTGTCAGTTTTGTGGTAATGCAGCATCTAAATACATCAGTTAAATGGAAAAGAGATTTGTCTGTTAGATTATTAGCCATGCTTGAACTTTAGGAGTAAAAAAAAAATTAAGAGTGAAGGCATAGTGATTAAGGTGTTTGGCTATTTACCCAGGGACTGTTTTTTTCAAGCCCTTCTTTGGTCACACACCAGTACTGGTTAGTTCCAGGAACAGGTATTCCTCCACCAGTAAAGCTGGACAGTTACCATAGAAAAAGGTTCAAATAAGAATGAAAAGACTAATTTTAAAAGTCATGAAAATGATTTTCTATGTATTAAATGTTGACAGGAAAAACTGGATGGATATTTACAAATAATAAAATCTGTGATAGATAGACAGGCAAAGGCTTACAAAGGAGGGAGTGAAAGGTACAGACTTACACCAGGTATGTTATTATTATATAAAACTTTATGTTAAATGACCAGACTGTGTTTTTGTTATAGACACAGTGCTATAGGGTCGGTCAGGACTATCAATGGTTCAGGAAATAAGCTTCAAAGTAAAATCCAAGGGTGAGTTTTTTTTCTAAAGATGGGATAAGATGATGTTTTTTGATATTTGTTCTCTATTTACTCTATAGTTGCTATGTAGACAATCACTAATGCATTACCTTTTAATTTTCTCACTGCAAAAATAAAGTTTTGTTACAGATAAATTCAAACTTATACTGAGAGTATAATCTTTCAAAGGATTTTTGATACAAATTTATCCATATGTTCATTTCTAATTTTTCATTTAGATAACTTGTAGACATTGCGCATGAGTGTTGAGAATTATCTCTCTTAACCTAGGAAATTACTATAACATAACATTTCTATGATAGCAACAATCAAGTTCCATTCCTGAAGACGTTATATGTTTGAGGATCCACTTACCCCTCACCACCTTGGGTTCAAATCCTTCTACAGACTTTGAATTCATTCATTTGAGATAGTTAGCTTATGAAAGATAGTTGGTTCTACCCAGGTGTCAGCTAGTACATGAAAATGCATATAGAGGTGTCCCTTGTGATTTTTCTCTAGAATTACATCTTAATAATAATTGACTAATTTCTTTAATATTGTCACTCTGTCTTAATACCTGCTCAACTGACCATTATAAAAAAGTGTTTCTATTACAAATTCAGTTATTTGTACTTCAGGTCTAAGGACAATTCTCCTTATTCTTGTTACAGCACAGTGTATTTTGTTATGGTCATTGTGCATATTTGATAAAGAATTAAAATTCTTTAAGTTCAAATCTTTATCTTTACAGATGCCCTAATTAATGCATTGAGATATGGACCTGATATTTGCAAATCATTTGAATATCTAGTAGCCACAGGGAACCTTGTTACTAAATCTGGACTAGCATTGATGCAGGTGAGATAAATTTCTAGTTTGTCTGTTTTCCTGGTCCTTCAGGATCAGTGATTACATTGTTGAAAATAGAATACTTCATATGCCTGTGCTAGAGGGTTTAAGAGAAGTTGCATTTTCCATTTACTTTTGTGAATAGCATCAATCAAGTAGAAAAAAATGAGTTCATAAAAAACACGAATCCTATGTAACACATGTCAGGACCACATTTTATTGGCACAAAATGAGGTTTTATGTATATTTGGCATAAAAGAGGGTACTGGTTTGATTTCTGATGCATATTTCAAAAGGTGGTCATGATAACAGATATTGACCAAGGGCTCTGTGTTTTACAATGATCCCCTGTGACTGTAGGGGTTGAAATCACATGACTGTCTGTAGGTCAAGATTCTGTGGGTATTTTTGCGATATGTTGGAAAGATGTAAGTTCTCGTACAAAAAAAAACAACAACAAAAAACAAAAAGTCAAAAAGATAGTTTGTCATTTTTTGAAACTCTTTCCTTTTCCATCCCATCATATGCAAACTGTATTGTGAGTGTACAGAAATCGGGTCTGCCATAGATTTGTTTGAATGATTGCCTAATGTCAGAACAGACACAGAAATCAGTTGATGTTATTGTTTTTCAGAATTCTGGTTTGACAGTTGTAGCAGACAAATTAAACTTTATGAGATATATTTCTCATTTCCGTTGTATACATAGAGGTGCTTTCTTTGCCACAATGAGAACCACTGCTGTGAGAAAACTTCTGCCTGAAGCTTGGGGTTTGTGTTTAATCTTTTCATCCTGAATTTGTGAACCTAAAACTGTTTTTAAAGCTGCATGCTTACAAATGAAATATTTAAAGAAAATCAGACTTGATAAAAAGGATTGTAAGAAAAGTATAAAAAAATTCAAGATTCAATGACTGATTTCAAAGTATCTATCACCATTTTTCTACTGCATGCCTAAAACAGTAAGAGCTATTTTTGCATATTTTGCCCTCTTTCTGGTAATTTATGTGGAAATTACTTTCCATTTGTTTGTTTGATGGGGTTTTATGTCGCACCGACACAGTATAGGTCATACGGTGACGTTCCAGCTTTACTGGTGGAGAAAGACTTCGGATGCCCTTCCAAGCATTATTTCAGGCATGAATGGGCACCTGAGTAGAACCATTGACATTCCGTAAGCTAGCTTGATAGCTTCCTGACATGAAAGAATCCAAAGTCCCTGTTGGGATTCGAACCCACAGCATAATACTTTTAAATACATTTTCAAATTTTTATATTCCATAAAGTTAACTGCTTATTTATATATATTAGGTGTTAATGTTTTTGTGTACATATTTGTTGTAGGTTTTCTATGTCCTGTACACACCCCTGATGGTTCTCCATGTGGTCTGATGAACCATGCTACAGCTATGTGCCAGGTAGATATCCTAGGAATCCTTTATTTACACAGTCTTATAAATGGTTCTATTTTTGTTACCAAATAAACAAAATTTAGCAAATAATTTTTTGGGCTTTTTTTTAATATTTTTATTTTGTAAATTTCTATTTTCTGTATATGTCAAGACTGAAAATTTCATTTTGGAGATAAGATTTTTTACCCCCATGAGAATGTATCATTATCATATAAACCACGGTGCAATAAAGCCATTTTATAAAAACAGTATTACACAAGTGCAATTACACTTTGACATGACATCATTTGTGCTATATATAAACATAGCATTAAAGCACGCTGATGTTCGCGTTACATTATAAGTGCATCAAATAGAAAATGAGTTTTTATACCCCCGCACAACAAAGTTGTAAGGGGGGTATACTGGAATCAGCTTGTCCGTCCATCCGGCAGTCCGTCCGGCCGTCCGTCCAGCTGTCCGTCGGTTTTTTCTTGTCCGCCCAATAACTTAAGATTCCTTTGACCCTTAGTCTTCATATTTGGCATGGAGGTTAGTCATGATTAGTAGATGACCCCTATTGATTTTGAGGTCACTAGGTCAAAGGTCAAGGTCACAGGGGCCTTGACTTCAAAAAGCTTGTCCGCCCAATAACTTAAGATTCCTTTGACCTACAGTCGTCATATTTGGCATGGAGGTTAGTCATGATTAGTAGATGTCCCCTATTTATTTTGAGGTCACTGGGTCAAAGGTCAAGGTCACAGGGGCCTTCACTTCAAAAATCTTGTCCCCCCAATAACTTAAGATTCCTTTGACCTACAGTCGTCATATTTGGCATGGAGGTTAGTCATGATTAGTAGATGACCCCTATTGATTTTCAGGTCACCAGGTCAAAGGTTAAGGTCACAGGGGCCTTCACTTTAAAAAGCTTGTCCGCCCAATAACTTAAGATTCCTTTGACCCATAGTCTTCATATTTGGCATGGAGGTAAGTCATGATTAGTAGATGACCCCTATCGATTTTGAGGTAACCAGGTCAAAGGTCAAGGTCACAGGGGCCTTGACTTCAAAAAGCTTGTCCGCCCAATAACTTAAGATTCCTTTGACCCATAGTCTTCATATTTGGCATGGAGGTTAGTCATGATTAGTAAATGACCCCTATTGATTATGAGGTCACCAGGTCAAAGGTCAAGGTCACAGGGGCCTTGACTTCAAAAAGCTTGTCCGCCCAATAACTTAAGTTTCCTTTGACCCACAGTCTTCATATTTGGCATGGAGGTAAGTCATGATAAGTAGATGACCCCTATTGATTTTGAGGTCACAAGGTCAAAGGTCAAGGTCACAGGGGCCTTGACTTCAAAAAGCTTGTCCGCCCAATAACTTAAGATTCCTTTGACCCATAGTCTTCATATTTGGCATGGAGGTTAGTCATGATTAGTAGATAACCCCTATTGATTTTGAGGTCAAAGGTCAAGGTCACAGGGGCCTTGACTTCAAAAAGCTTGTCCCCCCAATAACTTAAGATTCCTTTGACCCTTAGTCTTCATATTTGGCATGGAGGCTAGCCATGATAAGTAGATGACCCCTATTGACTTTGAGGTCACCAGGTGAAAGCTCAAGGTCACAGGGGCCTTGACTTCAAAAGCTTGTCCGCCCAATAACTTAAGATTCCTTTGACCCACAGTCTTCATATTTGGCATGGAGGTTAGTCATGATTAGTAGATGACCCCTATTGACTTTGAGGTCACCAGGTCAAAGGTCAAGGTCACAGGGGCCTTGACTTCAAAAAGCTTGTCCGCCCTATAACTTAAGATTCCTTTGACCCACAGTCTTCATATTTGGCATGGAGGTTAGTCATGATTAGTAGATGACCCCTATTGATTTTGAGGTCACTGGATCAAAGGTCAAGGTCATAGGGACTTTGACTTCAAAAAGTTTGTCCACCCATTAACTTAAGATTCCTTTGACCCACAGTCTTCATATTTGGCATGGATGTTGATCATGACTATAAGGTGACCCCTATTGATTTTGAGGTCACTGGGTCAAAGGTCAAGGTCACAGGGACCTTGACAAAAGCTTTTCTTCTCAATTGCTAAAGAATGTCCTGTCCGCAATGTATTGATTTTGACATTTTCACATTTGAAGCATGTAGAATACATAACTTAGCAATGCACTGGCTTAGTAACCTCAGATTTGGCAGGGAGGTTGTCTTTGAGCTCTAAATGGCCACTGTTGATTCTGACAAAGTGGTATGCGGGGGTATTCACGCCATGATAGTGGCAGTTCTAGTTTTTAACAGTTTATCGTTCTTGTTTGTTATACATACATGTATGTGATAAATAGGATATTATATTCGTATAGATTCAATACTAAATTTATTAGCCAGAGGATTGCATAATATGATTTTATTCATTTTGTTCAATAAATTCAGTATGAAACCTACACTCATTTAATATTCTCTATATATACATTTGTTTTATTATATGATCAAAATACATATGAATTTCTACTTTTGATATTTTTTCTTAGTTTTCCTTTGTCAAAAAGACATGCCCAAATCAGATGGAGAGTGCAGAAATTGTTAACCTATTTTTGGCATTCAATTCCATGTTAAAGAAGGTTAATGTACATACAAAGTGCAGCAAAACACATTTTTAGTTTATCCTTGTACTTTGACAGAGAGGATACTGCCTGACTGTAGTTTACACATGATGTTAGTACTCTATAAACTAGTACTCTAAACTGTAAAGCCAGTTATGATTAACAATTGGTTTCTATTAATAGTGGTTTAAATTTATCACTACTTTTTATGATGTTAATGACATACTTTGTTTTGAACAATATCACCTGGTGAATATCCCTTTTCTATTGACTGTGACAGTCGCAACACGGAGAAATTGGTAGTCATATAATATTTTAAATTTTAACAGTATGAGATAATAATATAGAAGGCTCTATAAATATCTATGTGATTCCAGTTCCAGGTTTTCACATTTCACGAACCAATCATTAAAGCTCTTGATATAGTAGGAGTGGCCTCATTGGATAATCCACCTTGTCCAATCGGAGAGTGTTACACAGTTATGTTGGATGGGAGGATTGTGGGATATGTCAGTGAGAATATGGCACCGCAGGTGGAACAAAAATTGCGTGTTATGAAAGTTAAAGGATTGCATAAGGTATTATTGTATTAACATCGTTTTTGCATAGTTCAGTTGTCGTGGAGAACATGTTTACTGCTTGGTGTTTTCACCTTTTTCACCCTTAACATGCTGAATTTGTGTTATGGATTTGTTCTGCTTTTTTGTTTGGATCAGTCCACTGAAGGTGAATTGGATATCAGTATTAAAACTAAAAAAAAATGGAGCTACCAACAATATAGAGGTAATCCTTGTCTTGCTCTATCGTGTTGATAAGGCTAATTACTTTCAATTCTAGTGAAGTAAGGGTTGAAATTTAATATGTTATACATGTATAACATCTTAAAGATTATATTCCAGGAGTTATTGCCCTTGAACTGATGATAGATTATAGAATACATAGATAAAAGTCATTTGACTGACATTTTTTTCAGAACTAAGTGGATAGAATTAAGGAAAATGAAAATAAGATATTTATGTAGGTGCATCGATATATGGATACATATATTTTTCAATGTTTACTAATTTGGATGTGTATATTTTTCTCATCTTACTAACATTCTTGAAAGTGAAATTTTTTTTGACAAGAATAAAGCTTTTAGGTGTTCTGTGACAATGTATTTCAGGTTCCACCTACAATGGAGATATGCCTTGTGAAGAAGACAGAATACGCCAGTCAGTACCCGGGTTTATACCTGTTTACCACGCCAGCCAGAATGGTTCGCCCTGTGAGGAACCTCGCCTTGAATGAAATTGAGATGATAGGAACGTTTGAACAGGTGTACATGGACATTTGTATAACTCAGAAAGAGGCTTACGAAGGGGTAGGAAGTAAACTTTATGAAAAATAAAAAATTACAACTCTTTAGCAAAAGGCAACAATGTAAAGAATAATTCTTGAATGTTTCTTGTTCTAAAATGTACAAATATTTTTCTCCACTAGACTCTTTGTCCCAGATCAATTGTCAAGGAGAATTGAATTCTCACCACAAGATCTGATCAATGATCCCTGGATAACTAATCCAATATTCTCCCCATTGAGCTAAGCCGGAATAAATAACATTGATGTAACATTCAACAAATATAACATACAAAATGTTAACAGGAATTTATGACTTACACAAACATAATGAGGAGAGTTTCTTACATGAATCAGTTATACACTTGTATTTCACAGATTCTATAAAAGGTATGTTTGGTTTCTAGGTAACAACACATGAGGAACTGGATGGTGTCAGTATGTTATCAGTGGCTGCCAATCTAACACCGTTTTCAGACTTCAACCAAAGTCCCAGAAACATGTACCAATGTCAGGTATATATACTTTAATACCATTCTTCAGTACTATTACACACTCCTTATGTAGATATAAAACAATACTGGTCGGAGACCATCAACCGGACACTTTTGGAACATTTTTCCGTACAAATTTCATAATTTTTAACCTAGAGACCTACAAATTTGACACAGTTCCGCTAGGTTCTTCTCCTAACTAACAAACTAGATTGTTTATTTCTGATTGTATTGACACTTATATCTGAGGCTCGACAAGGAGGGTATCAAAATTACCTAAATTGTCTACACTACAGTACCATGTGTCCGGACAGATATGTACATGACGTGATTTAATTCAGATAAAAGCTTGGGTGTTTTGATTTTTAACATGATATACAATATGTCAGTAACAAATGCTGAAGTTTTGGATATTCTATTATTCACTCTGCAAATGATTATAGCTGGTATATGAGGTCAGGCATTGCTTTCTTGACCCCCAAATTTCAACGTCAACATTCTTGAAATAGACATTAAAATATTACCATTTACGGAGGTTGAAATAAATTTATTTACTTAATTTTAAAATAAACATGCACTTATTGTTGATAAAAAAGTGACTGACAACCACTGAACAAAGAAAATACTAAATTAAGCATTTTCGGGGCCGTCCGGGTTTGGTGGTTGTCCGGTTTTGGTGGTCCCCAACAAGTAGCATAGCTTGTAGTAAACTTCTATGTTAATTATTACAAAAAATTTAATATTTTTCACATGTTGATAATAACCAAAATTTTAGATACTCACTTTTGGGTTACATTATCTTCAACAGAGTATCCTGAGATCTTTGTCCACCAGTAAAACAGGAAAGTAACCATAGACCTGTATCATTGTCCATGTGACTTAAAATCTCAACTAAATAAAGGACAAATAAAAACACATCATAAAATATATATACACATGTAACTGAAAAGTGCCTTATTGATGCTACCTTTAAATTTGATTGTAAATATTTGAGTCAAAACGAATCCAAGAATTATTGCCATAAAATATTTACAAAAAAAATTCAATATTACAGATGGGTAAGCAGACTATGGGTGTACCATTACATGCCTTAAAGTTCAGATCAGATAATAAGCTGTATAAAATACAGACCCCACAGACTCCGATGGTCAGACCGACCAAGTATGACTACTATGACATGGATTCATACCCACTTGGTACAAACGCTGTGGTTGCTGTTATTTCTTATACTGTAAGTTTATACATCATTTTGTTAACAAGTTTCATGGTGTTTACCTTGCAACTCAGTGAGTTCACCAGCATATGCTATTTTCTCAAAGCTAGTTTGTAGATTATTTGAATTTTTGGTCAATATTTTTACTTCTATTTAGCTAATTTTTTACATACAAAGAAAAGGAAAGATCCATCCTCCAAAAAAGCAGCCCAACTCAATTGAAGTCAATAGTAAAATTATGTAATGAGTCTTTTAATGACATGCTTATCTTCATAAATTAACAACTTCAAGAATTGTAAATCGTAAATTTATTAATGTTTAGGACTTAAAAATATTACTCCATTATTTTGAAACTTTCAAAGTTAATGAATTTATTGTGTCATTTTAAAAAGTATGCACAAATCTTATAGATTAAAAAGAAACTGAATAGATGTTATCTGGAACTCTGCAAATGTGGGTTTTTCCGTTCTAATCTAGGGGTACAAACAAACTTACTATTAAAGCTTCACGGTGCCTAACCATTCTCAATAGAGTGGTCAGTGAGTTGTGCATAAAATCAACATATTTACCAAATTGTAACTGTTTAATTTTGTTTGTGGAAAAACCCACTTTTGCAGAGTGTCAAAGTAACTCAAATAATTCTGAGTACCTATGACAAATTTCTATGTTTTTTACGATACAAAGGGATACGACATGGAAGACGCTATGGTTATCAACAAGGCAGCATTCCAGCGAGGCTTTGGTCATGCCACAGTATACAAGACTGAGATAATAAATCTAGGAGATTTAATTAAATCAGGATTTGATACCACACCACTTATATTCTGTCAGTATATTGTGCTGTGAAATTGAATACAGCAAAATCATTATTTATTATTCATGGGACACTAATTTTTGTGATTTTTCGTGGATAGGTCAATTCATGAAAATTAAGATACCATGAAATTTTATATGTATGCTGTACGTTAATTGCATTTGACATTTTTACAAAGCAAATAATGAAGAACCCACAGAAATGTCCTTTTTGACAGAAAAATGAAAATAATGCCCATGTTTTTATGTGAATTACATTATTTGATTTGACAGTATTTTGACATGTGTTGCTGAGACGTTATGATCATTTTCTGATTGTAAACCACTTCTCCTACACTGATGTTACTTTAAATGTTATCAGAGTGATTTAATTCTTTTGTGTGTAGAAGATAGCTGTACAACATGTATAATGTCAATGTTACTTTAAATGTCTGCCTACTTATCTCATTTAGGAAAAATTTTAGATTGATAATCAAGGGGTGACATGTTCAATCCTAGGGGAAGGCAAATTTAAATTTTGCTGTGAAAACTGATCTTGGACATTAAGGATACTCATGGCTGATTCTGAAATCATGTTGTATAAATAGTCGGTCAATCTTGGAAAAATTGTTGATTACTGGCTATAGTTATCCCTTGCTGAGATTTGACCAAAAATGTGTGAAAATTTGGCGTATGACAAACTAACAAAAGTAACTTTAAAACATGGAAAAAGAAACATTATGAAACAAAACCAAGATGTGTTTAACACAAAATAACTCCAATTCTTATGTATGGATTGACTAGTTTAAGGATAGGATTGTTTATCCTTTCACAACATTGTCTATTTTGTCTATTAGTTTATTTTGCAAGTTTATCACTATTTTAATTGTTACAATTTTAGCATCATCAGAAACTAGCAAGGCGTACCTGGCAGGTGAAGTAGACTTGGACGGTTTACCTTATATAGGCAGATGTATCAAGCCTAATACAGTTTATTACAGGTGAAATTTAATTTTTAACCCTTACCACGCTCAATTTCTTAATTGGACTCACCTGTCTGTCAATCTGGTCAAAAACATTCATCATTTTAAGGGAAAAATTCAAAATAAATACTGGGTCTGACTGAATAGCAAACAGTGCAGATCATGATCATATAGAATCAGTGGCTACCAACAAGCTAATGGTTTAGTACCATAGCAACCAATTTTTATGCTCCCCGAAAAATTTCGGGGGAGCATATAGTCGCCGCCTTGTCCGTCCGTCCGTCCGGCCGTCCGTCCGGCCCCTTTTCTTGTCCGGGACATACCTTTGAAACAACATAAAAGTATAAGAGGTATCAACATGAAACTTTGTAGGTAGATAGATCTCATTGAGTAGGTGTGCAGTGCACAAGAACCGTAACTCTGCCTTGCCTAATTTTTGAATTATTCCCCTTTGTTTATTTTTACACTTTGAACTTTGTCCGGGACATAACTCTAAATGTATAAGAGGTATCAACATGAAACTTTGTAGGTAGATAGATCTCATCGAGTAGGTGTGCAGTGCACAAGAACCGTAACTCTGCCTTGCCTTATTTTTGAATTATCCCCCTTTGTTTATTTTACACTTTGAACTTTGTCCGGGACATAACTCTAAAAGTATAAGAGGTATCAACATGAAACTTTGTAGGTAGATAGATCTCATTGAGTAGGTGTGCAGTGGACAAGAACCTTAACTCTGCCTTGCCTAATTTTTGAATTATCCCCCTTTGTTTATTTTACACTTTGAACATTGTCCGGGACATAGCTCTAAAAGTATAAGAGGTATCAACATGAAACTTTGTAGGTAGATAGATCTCATTGAGTAAGTGTGCAGTGCACAAGAACCGTAACTCTGCCTTGCCTAATTTTTAGTTCGACTATACGAAGTATATGGAGAGCTGTCCTACTCGCCCCGGCGTCTGCGTCGGCGTCCGCGTCCAGATTTTAGATTAAAGTTTTGGTGCAGTAAAATATTTTTCACTATAACTTTGTCATTTCTTAAGGTATCAACTTCAAACTTCAAATATATGTTCCTTATCATCAACCACATCTTATGTGACAAGGTTCATAACTCTAGCACCAATATTTTCAGATTTATCTCCCCTTGAACTTAGAATTTTCCTTAAAAAATACTATTTTTTACTGATACTTCTTTATTTCTTAAGGGATCAACCTCATACTTCAAATATATGTACCTTATCATCATCCCCATCTTATGTGACAAGGTTCATAACTCTAGCACCAATATTTTCAGATTTATCTCCCCTTGAACTTAGAATTTTCCTCAAAAAATACTATTTCTTACTGTTTCTTCTTTATTTCTTAAGGGATCAACCTCATACTTCAAATATATGTACCTTATCATCATCCCCATCTTATGTGACAAGGTTCATAACTCTAGCACCAATATTTTCAGATTTATCTCCCTTTGAACTTAGAATTTTCCATAAAAAATATTATTTTTTACTGTAACTTATTTATTTCTGAAGGGATCAACTTCATACTTCAATTATATTTACGTTATCATCATCCACATCTTATGTGACAAGGTTCATAACTCTAGCACCAATATTGCAAGAATTATCTCCCCATAAACTTAGATTTATTTACTAGAAAAATGTTATTTTTTATTTTAACTTTTTTTTAAAGGTATCTACCTCAAACTTCAAACACTTATTCCTTATCATCAATTTACATTTTATGTGACAATGTTCATAACTCTTGAAGCAATATTTACAGATTTATCTCTCTTTGAACTTAGGATTTTCTTTAAGAAATATAATAACTTCTTTATTTTTTAAGGTATCTACTTCAAACTTCAAATATATATTTCTTATCATTACACAAATGTTGTGTGGCAAGGTCCATAACTCTAGCATGACTATTTCTAGAGTTATTCCCCTTGATCTTGGAATTTATGTTAACAAACGTTATTTTTTACTGTAACTTAATACATAATTATAAATAATTGATTTTTCTTTCATAGTTTTGTCCTCCTTACTGAGTCCAGTATTTCATTAGTCGAGCTTCGCTGTCTCCTGTGACAGCTCTTGTTTAATTATCCCCCTTTGTTTATTTTACACTTAGAACGTTGTCCGGGACATAACTCTCAAAGTATAAGAGTTATCAACATGAAACTTTGTAGGTAGATAAATCTTATTGAGTAGGTGTGCAGTGCACAAGAACCGTAACTTTGCCTTGCCTAATTTTTGAATTATCCCCCTTTGTTTATTTCACACTTTGAACTTTGTTCAGGACATAACTCTAAAACTATAAAAGGTATCAACATGAAACTTTGTAGATAGATAGATCTCATTAAGTAGGTGTGCAGTGAACAAGAACAGTAACTCTGCCTTTCCTAATTTCTGAATTATCCCCCTTTGTTTATTTTCACACTTTGAACTTTGTCCAGGACATAACTCTTAAACTATAAGAGGTATCAACATGAAACTTTGTAGGTAGATAGATCTTATTAAGTAGGTTTGCAGTGGACAAGAACTGTAACACTGTCTTGCCTACTTTTGGAGTTATTGCCCTTTGTTCATTTTGACACTTTGAACTTTGTCCGGGACATTACTCTAAAATTATAAGAGATATCAACATGAAACTTTGTAGATAGATAGGTCTCATTGGGTAGAAGTGCAGTGCTTAAGAATCATTACTCTGCCTTGCCTTATTTTGAAGTTATTGCCCTTTGTTTATTTTTACTTTTTGACTTTTGTCCGGGACATAACTTTAAAACTATTAGAGATATCAACATGAAACTTTATAGGTAGCTAGATATAATTGGATAGAACTGCAATGCTTAAAGAACCTAAACAAAGCCTGGTCTTATTTTGGAGTTATTGCCCTTTGTTCATTTTTACACTTTGAATTTAACCCGGGACATAACTCTGGTATCATCAGGAAACTTTATAGATAGATAGATCTCATTGAATAGAAGTGCAGTGCAAAAAAACATAACTCCGCCTTGCCTAATTTTGGAGTTTTTGCCCCTTGTTCATTTTTTTTATACTTTCCTGTGTCCAGAAGCTTCTCGAGGAGCATCACCCGGTTCAACCGGTTCTTGTTGTCTTTGTGTTCAATTGATCAAGATAGATCTGTTTTAATAAATTGGCATTCATTTAGAGTAAATGTCAATCCACCTTGGGATTTTTAAGTCTTAAAAAAAGCTTTAATTTGCCTTGCTCCTATCATGCAATGCTAAAAACCTGAAAAAAGTCCTTGAATTTGATTATCTTCAAAATATTTCATGAAAAGTCATTAAATTTGTCTTAGAATTTGCTTGGAATGAAACTGTATGACAGAGTGCATGATACAAAACATTTTCCCAGTAATTTCCCTTTTTATCACTTTGAAAATAGGGCCTTGTATGGTTAACCTATTCCGCCAAGTGGGATTTATCAAAAAATTTCAAGTAATTACTTAATTTATTTAATGATATCTTTCATATTTGGTAGGTGGATACCTTTAACGGTCCTCTAATTTTTTGTGGTGTTAGGTGTCTCTAGGTCAAGGTCAAGGTCACTTGTGTAACAAAATAAATCTTAACATTTCTGCTCATACAGCCTTTATTTTTAAGTTAATGTCATTCATGTTTATAATAGTCATACCAAGGGAGGTCCTCTTCCTTTTCCTTTAGTAAGGGGTCATTTGGGTCAAGGTCGCCAATGTCAAAAATAGATTTTTTACACTTTTACGGGTGTATTAACCTTATTCTATCGACAGATGTCTTGTATATTTTGTAGGAACATAAAATTGAGGTATTCTCATTTGGATGGAGGTAGGTGACAGTTGGGTCAAGGTCACCAGTGCTAAAAATAGATTTTTACACTTTTGCTCATACAGCCTTTATTAGTCCCCTACCGGTTTACCGGAGGGGACTTTAGGTTTACCCTCCGTCCGTCTGTCCGTCCGTCCGTCCGTCAGTCCGTCTGTCCGTCCGTCAGTCCGTCCGTCCACAAAATTGGATCCTGCGATAACGCAAAAAGTACTGAAAATATTTTAATGAAACTTGATATATGGATTGATGGCAGTATGGAGATTATGCACGTCTTTTTCTTTTCTTCCTATGTTGAAAATTCTGGTTGCTATGGCAACAAATAGACTGAAAATATGGCAAATTTTACACATAACCTGGATCCCGCGATAACGCAAAAAGTACTGAAAATATTTTAATGAAATTTGTTATATGGATAGATGGCAGTATGGAGATTATGCACGTATTTTTCTTTTCTTCCTATGCTGAAAATTTCTGGTTGCTATGGCAACAAATAGACTGAAAATATGGCAAATTTTACACATAACCTGGATCCAGTGATAACACAAAAAGTACTGAAAATATGTTTATGAAACTTGACATATGGGTAGATGGCAGTATGAAATTATGCACATCCTTTTCTTATCTTCCTATGTTGAAAATTCTGGTTGCTATGGCAACAAATAGACTGAATTTCAAGATTTCTGGTTCTAGTTTTAAGTTTTTTCACTATAAGTTCTTTATTTCTTAAGGTATTTTCTTCAAACTTTAAATATAAGTTGCTTGTCATCAACCACATCATATGTGACAAGGTTTACAACTCTAGCGCAGAATTTTTCAGAATTACCTCCCTTGAACTTTAAATTTCATGAAAAAAAACATTGTTTTTTTTTTAATAACTTCTTTTTCTGAATGTATCTACTTCAAACTTCATATAAAATGTTTCTTATTATCACTCAACATTAAATTTTGTGAGTGTTCAATACTCTAGCAAGACTATTTCCAGAATATGCCCCTTTTGAACTTAAGACTTTTTTTTGAGAAATTGGTAATTTTTACTCCAACTTCTACAATCATGATAGGATTTTAAAAATGTTATATTTTGATAACAGGGATGTTTTAAAAAATAACTTTAGAGTGTCTTTCAGTCCGTCTGTCTGTACATAAAAACTGTTTCCTGTGATCACTTTTAAAGAACTTTTTCAACAAATTTACTTAAAATAGGAACCTAAGTGAAATGGCCCTTCAGAATGTTGCTTGGGCTCTTACCGGTAGGGGACTTATGGATTGCTTGCAATACTATGATAATTGCTTGTTTATTGACAGATTTGTATTATAATTGGTAGGAAGATAACTTACATGGTATTCTTCCTTTGGATGGAGTAAGGGGTCAGTTGGGTCAAGGTCAACAGTGCTAAAAATAGATTTTTACACTTTTGCCCATACAGCCTTTATATATTGACAGATTTATTTCATATTTAGTTAGATGCTTATATCCTAAAGAATGTAGCGCCTAATATGAAATAATTGTCATAAAAGTGGCAAAATGTAAACAAAGTAGAATTTTGTCTTCCATACAAATTAGCTACTTCACTCTCTAAAGTTAAATTATTGACAACAGTGAGCACGGGGGCATTTGTGTTTATCAAACAAAGATTCTTGTTTATTAAATTTATTAGTGTAAACTGTGTTGCACTGAGAAAAGTTAAATGTTCTGTTCCTGGGACAGCTCTTGTTAAATAAATGAAGGTTAAACAATAAGCTTAGTAGATAAATAACAGATTTATTTTTACAGTTACATAAACACACAAAGTGGTGCAGAGAAAGTAAACTATTACAAGAGCCAGGAACCAGCTTATGTAGAACATATAAAGCTGTTAGGCAATGATACGGGAACCAGTGGGAAATCAAAAGTTGCTATCATGCTTAGAATTGATGTAAGTTTATACATGTAGTATCATTTTGTAGATTGTTATTGCACTAAGATAACGATATAGTATTTTGTAATGTATTTGATGGAATGATTTGTTTTATATTGGCTTTCTGGGGCATCCATGACTGAATGTTTAAGCAGGGATTTACATCACTGTCAGATTACAGGGGTCCTATGGATGTAGGTCCCACCGCTTATACAGGGGGTCAAATTATTAAATTTGACTTTGAAGGTGCAAAAATTCATGGTGTCCAACTACAAAATTTTTGCAGTTCAACACCTTACCAAACAAAACTATTTACTTGTTATTATACCCCCAAAAACGAAGTTTGTGGGGGGGGGGTATATAGGAGTCACCCGGTGGTCGGTTGGTCGGTCGGTCGGTCCAGACGTCCGTTGCATTTTCCTTGTCCGGAGCATAACTTGAAAACTAATGGTTAGAATTCAATATAACTACATACAATGGTAAAGCACATTGAGAGGAAGTGCAGTGCACAAGAACCATAACTCTATTTTGACTAATTACAGAGTTAACTGTTATTGCCCTTTGTTACTTTTCCTTGTCCGGGGCATAACTTGAAAACTACTGGTTGGAATTAAAAACAACTTCATACAATTGTCAAACACAATAAGGGGAAGTGCAGTGCACAAGAACCATAACTCTATCTAAAGTAATTACAGAGTTATTGCCCTTTGTTACTTTTCCATTGCTTTCTTTTGTCCGGACCATAACTTGAAGACTAACTGTTGGAATTCATTATAACTTCATACAATGGTCAAGCACATTGAGAGGAAGTGCAGTGCACAAGAACCTAAACTCTATCTTGACTAATTACAGAGTTATTGCCCTTTGTTACTTTTCCTTGTCCGGGGCATAACTTGAAAACTACTGGTTGGAATTAAAAACAACTTCATACAATTATCACAGACAATAAGGGGAAGTGCAGTGCACAAGAACCATAACTCTATCTAAAGTAATTACAGAATTATTGCCCTTTGTTACTTTTCCATTGCTTTCTTTTTGTCCGGAACCATAACTTGAAGACTAATTGTTGAAATTCATTATAACTTCATACCATGGTCAAGCTTATTGAGAGGAAGTGCAGTGTTCAAGAACCATAACTCTTATCTTGACTTATTACAGAGTTACTGCCCTTTGTTACTTTTCCTTGTCCAGAGCATGACATGAAAACTACTGGTTGGAATTCAAAATAACTTCATACAATGGTCAAGCACAATAAGGGGAAGTGCAGTGTACAAGAACCATAA
Organism: Ruditapes philippinarum; assembly: GCF_026571515.1. Classification (NCBI taxonomy): domain Eukaryota; kingdom Metazoa; phylum Mollusca; class Bivalvia; order Venerida; family Veneridae; genus Ruditapes; species Ruditapes philippinarum. The sequence goes on from NW_026859959.1 coordinate 385,148, forward strand.
CTCCATCTTGACTAATTACAGAGTTAATGCCTTTTGTTACTTTTCCATTGCTTTTTTTGTCCGGAGCATAACTTGAAGACTAATGGTTGGAATTCAAAACAACTTCATACAATGGTCAAAGTGCAGTGCACAAGAACCATAACTCCATCTTGACTAATTACAGAGTTATTGCCCTTTGTTACTTTTCCTTTTCCAGAGAATAACTTGAAAATTACTGTTTGGAATTCAATACAACTTCATACAGTTGTCAAGGACATTAAGAGGAAGTGCAGTGCACAAGAGCCATAACTCCATTTTGACAAAATACAGAGTTACTGCCCTTTGACTCACTTTTCCTTGTCCAGAGCATAACTTAAAACGAAACTGGTTGGAATTCAAAACAACTTCATACAATGGTCAAGCACAATAAGAGGGAAGTGCAGTCACAAGAACTATAACTCCATCTTCAGTATTTATAGAGTTTATTGCCCTTGGTTCCTTTTCCTTGTCTTTCTGGACTTATTACAGAGTAATCAATTAAACTTCATCAATGGCCAACCACATTGAAAGGAAATGCAAACATACAAGAACCACAACTATCTTTAATTGCCAGAACCATAACTCTATATTTCAATTCTTTTACAAGGTATTCTGTTACTAGTAACATCCTCATTTCCGAAGCAGTCTTGTGGGGGTATTAATCACATTTAGTGATAGTTCTAGTATTATATATAGCTTAAAGTTTTTAACTGAAAGGGTTTTTAACTGTTTATGATGTTAATCAAGATTTTTAAAGCCAGCATTATATTTTTTATGCATCCACCTGGATGCAAAACCTTGGGAATTGTGCATCAAAGTAAGACTTTAATATAGGGATCTATTGATTAAGGATCCTGCATCTGGTGAAACACCCTGGTTAAGGCAGTTGACTTCAAACCACTTGCCCCTCACTGCTTTTGGTTCAAATTCCTTCAGAGACTTTGAATTCTTTCATGTCAGGAAGCAATCTAGTTAGCTTACAAAATGTCAGTGGTTCTGAACTTCTACTCTGCCTGAAATAATGCACAGAGGGGCATTGGGAAATCTTCCTTCCATGGGAAAGTCGCCATATTACCTTTACAGTGTTATTATGTAGTAAAACACAACCAAAACAAAACAAATTTGTTTTCTAAACACATGTTGCTTGTTCTCAAAAGAATAAAAATTATTAATCATTTGTCCCTCATCAATGTTTTCTTGAATCCTAGCTGAGACTTGTCATTTGTGTGATGTTTAATTTGAGAAGAGTGAGGTCTTATTATGAAGGGAAAAGTAAACATTATCATGATCTTTAACCCTTTCACTGCCATAGGGACGGCTTATGCCGTCCCTGTTATTTTCGGCGTATTTGCCAAATTGACTGCTTTTGCCGTTTCTATAATTATAATAATAATAATAAATTAATAATAATAATAATAATAAATATAAAGAAAATTATACCATCGGCAATAATTATTATTAGTCCCCTACCGGTTTAACCGGAGGGGACTTTAGGTTTACCCTCCGTCCGTCTGTCCGTCCGTCTGTCTGTCCGTCTGTCTGTCAGTCCGTCAGTCCGTCCGTCCACAAAACTGGATCCCACGATAACGCAAAAAGTACTGAAAATATTTTTATGAAACTTGATATATGGATAGATGGCAGTATGGAGATTATGCACGTCTTTTTTTTTCTTCCTATGTTGAAAATTCTGGTTGCTATGGCAACAAATAGTCTGAAAATATGGCAAATTTAACACATAAACTGGATTCCAGTGATAACTCAAAAAGTACTGAAAATATTTTTATGAAAACTTGAAATATGAGTAGATGGCAGTCTGGAGATTATGCACATCTTTTTCTTTTCTTCCTATGTTGAAAATTCTGGTTGCTATGGCAACAAATAGTCTGAATTTCAAGATTTCTGATTTAAATTTTCAGCTTTTCACTATATGTTCTTTATTTCTTTAAGGTGTTTACTTCAAACTTTAAATATAAGTTTCTGGTCATCAACCACATCATATGTGACAAGGTTTATAACCTTTATGCACAAAAAAATATCAGTATTACCTCCCTTGAACTTAGGGGAAAAATGTTGTCTTTTTTAAATAACTTCTTTATTTCCTAATGTATCTACTTCAGTTATATAACC